>NW_024360941.1:11005135-11605135 GCF_014805655.1 Passer montanus | reverse complement strand
TCATGCTCTCACTGATGTCTTGTGGCATTTTGTTCTGCAGGCTAAACATGCACTATATCAAAACGTATTTTCTTCTATCAATTTCAATTTAAATTCAACTGATTATTTCCCTGTTCTTGTATAATGAGTATGTACTGTTTTCCCTGCAGTACACAAAGACAAGTTTTTATAATACTACTCTTTGGCTCACTTTATTTTTAGGGTAAAACACACAAAAACATTAAGAACTAATTGCCTAAAGCAAAAAAGCAAAATTTAGGCTTTTTATGGGTCAGGCAAAGGCAACTGTGGAGATGAGGAAAGCTATTTTCAGATACCTGTTGTTTCAGTGCAGAATAAATCAAAACTGACATTTGGAAGTTGACAGAATAGAAAGTGACTTGAAGAGAGGTGAAAGAGAAAAGAAAAACTATCCCTAACATTTTTTGCATTTTTTTCTTTTACCTCTAGGTATCAAAATATCCATATATAGTTAGATATATCTGGGACGCTTTAAAACTTTCTTCCATGTAAGCAAAAATACCACTAATCTGTTTTATTTGACTCATCTGTTGTCCCTGCAATTTGAGAAAACCTCTAGACACAATAGCAATCATCAGCAGAGAAGACCACTGTTGGCTCAAAAGATCACTGTACTTTACTGGACTCTTCCAGCTAAGGCAATAGCATTCTTTTTTTTCTGTAATCACAAATTACATATTTTAGGAAATGTGCACACCAATTTTCACATTGTGGAGCACAGGTTAATCTTCCCCCCAAACCAACTCAAATCTGCCAGTATCTAACTCTATTAAAAATAATCTATTTGCCTCTAAGGTGTGTTGAATCTGTGGACATTATCACATGAATTAACACATTTTTAAGCAAGCCCAGGCAAAATGTCTTATGCATTCTGTTAAGGTCCTCAATCTGTTAGCCTGGATTCACTGCAAGGCACAAGAGGTAATAGGCCTTAGACACTTAGGATTAGAAATACATCAATTTCATTCTCCTAAGGCTGCAGAGGTGGAAAACACTTCTATTGAATCCACTTTGAGTGAATGCAGGTTGAGAGAAATGTAAATTTTAGAGAATTTATGTTTCAGTGGCATTCTGCATCAGGACCCAACTCCTCTCCTTAGAATTCCATAGTACTTCTAATGACCTAGGTTTGACATTTAATATAAAGGTATTGTTGAATTCCTAGGAATAAAAACTGTTAACTATTCTGTATTGTAATGAATAAAACTGTGATAATTGCTCACTTGAACTAAAAACAAACCACCAGACTTTTCCCCCAAATGGTCTCAATTCATAATGCACCTATCTAGAGATAGAAGTAATCACAAAGTCTGCTTTTCAATAACATAGTGGAACTTTCTACAAAAGTTTGGCAGCACCATGAGGCCAATGTAAGCAAATAAGACCTAAGGGTAGCTAAAATTTTATCTTTTTATTTTTCTGATGTTTCAAATGGGAAGAATAGACTTTCAGACAGAACACACTTCTATGGTTTGGGAGCTCTGCCTCAAATATATCATCACTAACATATGCAGAGATAGTGCACATCTATCTCTCTGCAAAGACCTAGAGGTTTATTTGTCATTTCCATAGAGATCAATTAATCTTAAGAAAGTTAAAGAAAGGAGGGATAAATCCAGCTGCAGCTATTATAGTTTGCTCCTACTTCTATCATTTAAGATTTTGGTTTTGTCTCTGCCTGACTTTCTTGAATGCAAACCAGCTGATTTTTTCCCTCCTGGGAGGGGGTTATCATCCTTTTTTGTTTGTTAAAAAAACCCTATGACATACATTACCCATCAGAATGAGGAGAAAACCATTAAATGTGTAAAAAACAGTAGTCTAAGATCATGATCTATCACAGTACTGCACCTACTGACTGGTGTGCCTTCTTTCTGCTGGCAGACCCTATTCATGCTGGATTCAACTGGGGTCTCCGAGAGAAACCATGACCCTCACCTGCCACCTGACATCAGAGACCTCTGTCTGATTCACTAATGGATAGATCACATCAATAAATACGATTCCTTGCTCTCAGCTGAGGAAACAGATAGAAAGAAAAGATTAATCTCTGCCGACTAACATTATAGGAAAGATGCAAAAGATAACAGAAATTACTGGCCAGGTTTCATGTGAACTCTGATTCATTGATGCATGAGAAAAGCTTTCCCAGCAGGCTCTAGCAGGAATTGGATTCTTGTTTCTCTGTGAACACTTTATGCCTGTCTTCATCTTCTTTTAACATTCTTCTGAGATGAAACCTTGTAGCTGGTGGTGTTTGCCCTTAGCACAGGCTTATGACTGATTTCCACAGAACCATATGGCTGCATTTAATGTAACTCCAAGCCAGCACAGAAACTGTTATGCTGTGAATTTGTCTTTGTTTATTTTCTGGGCAGAATTGCAATACAAAAAAAAATTCTTAGGAAGAAATAAAAGTGAATTTCCGCTTCCTTGGAGTCATTACTAATGCTATCACAATCCTGGAAAAAGCTTCAAGATCGCAGTAGATGAAATTATGATCAATGTTTGGGGGAAAAAAAGAAAGAGAAGACAGCTATTATCCCTGCTATTACCCATATGTAAAAACAGAGGAAACATCTGTGGGAAATGGAGATAAGCCCCTTCTACAAGATTATTCAAATATTTCAGAAAAGCACTTTACATATGGCAACACTTGCTTGAATTTGGCTCGGTTTACACCAAGGACCTGCATTCTTTGCAAACTAAACACTGATATCTAAGAAAGAACAAAAGTCCTACTAGGGCTAAAGTGTCTTCCTCACTGCTTGTGTGCTCTTTCACATCTGTCTCCTGCAGGCTACAGCTCCACTGCTGGCTGCTGGAAAAAGAATGGAGAAGTCAGGCATAGCAACTTGCAGCTGAAGCTTCAAAGAGCAATTCAGACAAGACAGTGTTCCAGTCTGCTGTCAAAGTCACGAGGACATGATGACTTGAAGGACTGAATGCTGACAAAAGCCCCAAACTTCCTCTCCTTTGGTACGTTAGAGTAAATCTCCCTTTTCATCACCCCTACCTTCTTGGTGGTAGAAGAAAGAATATAGTCCTACAGGATGGAAAGGGCACATGTTATGCTCTTATTTGTTTCTCCAAATTCAGATTTGGGCTGCTAGTTCTGGACCCCAGAGAAGAAGTAGTTAGTTTCTGCATATCTAGAATCAAAAGAACCAGAATAATCAGATGGCTCTGCCAAGGCTGCTCCTTTGTGCTCCTCTGCTGTGCTGCACTCTGTGAAGATGAACAAGGGGAACAAACAATGCTAACCACATTTGCAGAAATGAGCAAGCGAGTCCAATGCAAAGAATGCCTTGTGCTGGGTGAACAAGGAAAGAAACCTGGCTCAGTTGTAGCTACTCATACTGCTCATTGCAGGACTATCCCACTGCTTACTTTCCAGATAAGAGTGAAACTAGATCTATGTATTGCTGGAACAATACCAAGTAGTCCTTACAGGCTTCCTCTGGGTCTCTCAAAGGACCAGTACTTACACAGACTTCCACCTATGTTATATTAAGTGACTCAGCTCTTGATTTGTTGGTGATGTTCACTTCTGAAGAAGGCAGCAGTTGGGAGTGAACTTGGCAGCCCTTTACTGCACTTTCTTACACTGAATTCAGTATTTCTGATGCAATATTCCTGCTATTACAGTTCTCCTCTGTCCAAAGGAAGGGAGAGCAGAGAGCATCTGAATTTTGTAGTGAGGACCTGAAATGGTTACGTGAGCAGTAAGGATTTATATTATACTTCCTTATCTTCTCTGCTATTCTGGAATCTTATCACTACCAAGACAGTCAGGAAAAGTTGTCTCTGAGATGAGGCACTCTAACATTAGCCAGTTCCTATCTTTAATACTGAATAAGTTACACTTTCCAAGCAGAAAATCAAAGGAATGTAGAGCACAGCTAGTCCTCCTATCTTTTTACTACCCTTGCTGTCTTCATAAAGTTGAAAGAGAACAACTTCTCTAAATGACTCAAAAGGCACACGGAGAGTATTTCAAAAAGAAATATAGTTTAAGAGAGATCCAGAGCTGCATTATGTACCCAAGGATTAATCCAGAAGTTGGAACAAAGGTAGTAATTTTGTCTAGACTGACTGAGCATAGTCTCTCATATGCAACATTCCAAGTTTCATAGAACTCAGAGACCACCATTCATGGATTCACAAAGGCAGAGGATTACACCTTGTGCCCAGAGGAGGGTGATGCTTTGAATTGATGGTACTCATTTTGACACACGCCTTTTGAAGGTCTTCTCTTCATGCAATCAGCCTTGTCGGAGATGCTGAACGCAGGCACTATACAGTCCTCCAGGTCTTTGTTTTGTCATGACATTTGGTGTTGTTTCCTCACCTGTTTTAATGTGACAGAAAGGAATTTCAACAGCTTCTGGAAATTCCTTCTAATTCAACTTGACCTGCACTTACTGGGACGGCAAGCTTAGCTGCAGCCATGCAACTGCAGAAAGAAGTTGGCTTTTAATTTTGCAAGTTTTTTGTGCTAGCTTTATGGTTTTTTTTTTTTTACTTAAGTGTTAACTTGTGATTTTATTTAAGACAGTTTGAAGAAACTTTAGAAATCACGCAAAGAAGTTGGCTTTTAATTTTGCAAGTTTTTTGTGCTAGCTTTATGATTTTTTTTTTTTTTTACTTAAGTGTTAACTCGTGATTTTATTTAAGAAAGTTTGAAGAAACTTTAGAAATCACGTTGAAAGCCTTCTCATCTGCACAGGCCATCACAGATAGAAAATCTGTGGTTTGATTATTTCTGGCCTCTGGTACTAGTAGAGCATATGCCAGTAGCCAAGGTTTCTCCTCATGCTGAGTCTGTCCCATAGGTGATGAGGTGCACACAGTTCAAAAGGATTTCACAAATAATCACAAGCAGTAAAGGACAAGAAATTATCTCAGTTCTCATCATAGATTTTCAGCCTCTAGTCCTCCAGCTATCTCTATCCTCCATCTATCTCCCACCTTGCTTAACCTACCAGTCTCATTTCCTTCTTATGGACTACTCCATTTACCCATTTGGACAGCCACTCCTACCCCTTTTGTACTCAGCCTCTTTCAGTTTTCTCCTCTACCACTATTAAGTTTAATACAGCATGCCCTAAGCTCAGCTCTCCCAAACTTTCTCCCAAACAGATGACAAAAATTCTGAATCAACCTCGTCACAAAGAATTCCTACTTAAATACAACAGAAGTTTTCTAACATTGCAAAAGTATGAAATTTTCAGAAAATGCAGGGACAATAGAAAACAGAGAACGCACAATATAGAAAAATATGGAAATAGAAATACTAGCAAGCTCTATCTATAAATAATGTAAATACAGTCATTTGCTGATAGTGACTTTTACATATTTTCAGATTTTTATACCTAGGTAACTTAGGGAAGAGGGTTATCAGGTTAGGTAAAAGGAAAACAGACTTCTAACTTCAAACTAATCTGGTTTGTCAACAGGTACACTAACATATGTTTGTACATCAGAGAAAATAATAAAGCCAACAATATATACCACTAAAATATATTGAGATTTCCAACTGTCTTATGATAATTAATGCACAGTGAATACATCTCTTGAAGCTATAAACAACAATTCTTTGGGTCTAGACCTATGAAACATTAGAATTTCTATGTCAAATGTCTATTTCTATAATCATTCTTAACACTAAAGTTGTCAAATTGATTAGATTAATATTCTCTCCATAAGCCATACAAATTAAGAAATAGTATATCATAAGACATGACATGAAAACAAAGAAACAAATATATAATGATTCTAGCTGTGACACAGTATGTTAGTGACATTGACAAACTGAATCTTCATGCTGATAGCATGTTGTAGTCTCAAATCTATTATGCTTTGGAACTGATATATTATTATCTCTGGACAACTTTCACACCAGGAGATGATCCCTGCTAGCATAATTTTAAAAATGAAGGCATTACAAACAAGATAAATTTCATTGTATTGTTACCTGAATTAGTCTCAACTAACAGAAGTTTCATATAACATACACCATTTGCTAAAATACTTACATTTGTTGATCCTATTACAAAAATACAAAGCATAAACCAGGCACAGTTCTATTAACTATACTACAGCATTTATGCATCTGAACCAGCACTGTACGGTAATTGTTCTACAGGGAACAATAATATTTGGCTTTGTTCTCTTTTAATACAGTATGCTTAAATTTTTACATTGAAGACAATATATTGGGATCTTCTGGCAAATATCTGCAATATCTTTGAGTTTGCTAGTAATGATTGACTAAATGAATTTAACATATCATCCTCTTTTTGCTGTTGGTTTTAATTTGTGGCTAAGTGAAAACTTAAAGAGTTTTTGGGAGAAGCAGATCAATGTACTGTGTCAATATATATTACAGACAAATTAGTAGGCAACTGCAGATCTCCTCATTTAATCAAATAGCACATTGTCCCTTTTATGAAGTTAGGAGTTACCATTAACAAAACAGAATGTGGACATAAATTTCTGATTTTTAGTGGAGTACAAACTAACAGAAAAAGGTAAATTTATGATTAACAATTCAGAAATGGTACTGCTTTGTCGGGTTTCTTTCCTCTGTATGTGTGGATCAGAAATGAATTATACTCATTTGGCACAGGAATACCAAGAAATAGTTCAAAAATTAGACACATATTTTTGACAAAGTTAAGTAGATATGGAACAATTCTAAAATACAAATTTTACTTAAACAAATTGAAATTTTAATTTATGTGGAATTCTCTATTTACAGTTCCGTATTTATCAGCAGTTTCAATCTCAAACTAGCTGGTAAAAATATTAGAGATGAAGTATGTAATTCCTGTTAACTTATTTGATTGGTCACTCTTTATGCTATAATATATGTCATAATATTTCTAAAAGCAATACTTGCCAAGTAATAAATACATTACAAATGAAGGATCAGACCTGGCAAATGTGTAATCATGCAAATAGTTTGCAACAGCCTGCAGAATTGGGTCGTAGAGAATTAATACAATGTCAATTGCATTCTTATTGTCTTAAGTCAAAGCAAGCAAGATTTGGCAGTCAAAGCTTACTATTTTGTACCTGCTATGAGTTAGTATCACAAATAATTCAGACTAATTTTTTAAAAATCAGACATAAGGATGAGTACCTTGTTCCAGATGTTTTCCTATTGCAATAATCTTTTTTAAAATCACACTTTGTCTTCTGTGTCAATAGTTAGCATCATGCAAACACTGAAGAGTCACATACCCATAACTGCTATCGTGATATGTTGGAGAAAACACATCCATCTCTATAAGGTTGTCATGACCATTTGCAAGGACTGCTTGACTTTCTAATTCTCTATACATAAAGATACAAAAAAGTGAAATTAGAGGTGCAATTTCAAATTAAAGAATGGGATGATCCCACAAAAAAGAATTTACTAATTCTGTTGAGTAACTTTGTGCAACACTGAATGTGGGATTTATCTGCCTTCCATGCTGTCCTCTGAACTACATGCTGGATTGTAACCTGAAGACACAGTGTTATAAGGCTACCTTTAGGTGGTCATTACCCTTTGATACCCTTTGATCCCTTATTTATGTGCAAGTCCTTGAATAAAATTCCTGACTGCTGCCTGTGGCAAGGCAGGCTTAAGGACTGAGCAGTGCATAGTGGGGGATGTTGTTTACTTGATGAGGCTGGACCAGAAATGAAGTAATAAAACTGAACTGAGACTATCAAAAGACAGTCTCTTGCTGGCTATCTGGCACAGCCAGCCAGCAAGAAAAATATGCAGAGGGCTGGCTACCAGAGTGAATGGGGATCTCACGTTCTGTCAAGGACAATGCACAGCAGCAGGAGAGGCAAAAGAAGCATCAGAATCTCTGGTTCTCTCAGGGAATAGTGAGGAAATGAGGGGGAGAAATGAAGCAAGCCACTATTATTTTGTTTAGAACTGCCTATTTCTTTTGTCCTATCTAAAACAGGGAATGATTAATGCGGGGAAAAAATACTTGGGTCCATTCATAGTTCAATGACTGTGTATCTCTGAAAATGGAATGATCAACTCAAGGAACACTGTGCAAATGCTACTAAATTCTGGACTACTGGTGCTTGCCTAAGAGCCAGGGGACAAAATACACAGCATGATCAAATTCCAAGTACTTATGGTGACAGCAAGGGATATTTGAGCAGGAAAGATGCCAGAGGGATCAAGCATAAACCTAAAGCAAGGCACTATTGACATCAAAGAAAGCTTATAAGCATATGGGCTTGGTGTTTTAGGATTGAAACAGATGCTCGGTGAGAACTGACAGTAAGAGAATGTCAGAAGAAAACAGAACTTTTTTGACTTTAGTATTGGAAAACAATACTTAATTTCTAATGTCTGTATATAACGATCCCATAATTATAGCATGTCAATTTTTCAAATGCATTCATGCTGTCAGCAATCTAAGCAGAGTCCTGTTTCTTCAACTTGCAAACCACCAATGTGGGCACAGTGCTTAACAGAATCTTCAGAAGAGCAGGACTTGAACTCCATTTCCAGTTTCTGCCTTTTTTTTGTACCATGCACCTTCTTAACAGAAGTAACATCTCTAATCAAGTCCATGTGTGAAAAAACCTAGAAGACTTAGAGATCAGAACAATTTTAATTTGATTAAACCAGGCACTGTTTTAGTGGGTGGAATGTGTAAAATAGGTGGTTAGAGCAGACTTTAACACTGTGCTTTTGAGGACAATCAATCAGCCTCTACACAAATTGATTTAAAACTTCCCTGGGTGTCTATCAACACCCATTCCACACCTTAATCAATAATGAAGGCAACTGGATCATTGACAGTCCACCCCAATAATGACACGTGTATATTCATCACACTTTAGGAGTTTCTAAAGTCTTCACATTCTAAAATGAATTTTGAATCAAGTTTACAGAACAGTTTTGAAGTAACACCTTCCAGGAAATATTTTGTCTATACTATTTCTGAGGTATTCCAGTACTTTAATTAAGTTCCTCAAAAAAGCCAAAATATTTTCTAGTCATCAGGTATTTCTTCAACCTTTTTTTTTTCTTAGTAAAATAAGTGGCTAAGTAGATGAATATAGTAATGTTTTAATACTAAGAGGTAAGAGAAGACCAAGCAGTATTTGTATAAACTATGAAAAACATGTTAGTTTCTTGGCTAGTTTCTATAAAAAAGTCATAGTCCATTATACAAAATGCAGCCATCTTTCACATGAGGTATTTTTGCAGCAAATCTAGTAAGAAAAAGCACAGCTCTTCTTTGATTCACTAGCATGTTAGCACAGATTCTGAATAAAGTTACATAATAGTCTCAGAGATTTATTCCTTGACTGGAATATGTAAATTTCCCCTTACCAACAAATGGATCTTTTACATTCAGTGACTGAAATTAATGAAATATTTCCAAGGAAATGCACTAAGAGATGCTACCAGCTTATTTTTATGTACAAATGTATGAGTTCTAACATACTTTTCCTGTGTGCATCTCTAACATTCATAATTGACTGTGCAGTAAAAAAAATTTTGCACATTCAAATATTTAACAGAGAGAGCATTTAAAGAACTTATTTACTCTGTATTTTTAAGTATCAGTAATTTAGATCCTGCTAGAACTCCAAGTCATGAGAATTACTGATACTGGTAATCAAGAAATCATTTCTA
The DNA here is from genome assembly GCF_014805655.1 of Passer montanus. Taxonomy (NCBI): domain Eukaryota; kingdom Metazoa; phylum Chordata; class Aves; order Passeriformes; family Passeridae; genus Passer; species Passer montanus. Next base: position 11,595,444 of record NW_024360941.1, on the reverse strand, counting down.
AAACTAGTAGCTGTATTTTTAAGTATCAGTAATTTAGATCCTGCTAGAACTCCAAGTCATGAGAATGTTACTACTACTCTACAATGAGAATGATACTGGTAATCAAGAAATCATTACTAAAACTAGTAGGTGAATAAAAACTTAAAGCTCAATGATAATAAGAACCCCACTAATATTTAATTACTAAATGATGTTTTATCAGATTCAGGCATCTGCCATGTAGTCATATATTTACAGGACTCTGACTGTCCAACCAGTTCAATTCAAAGAAAAATATGGAAAGATTTTGATTTCTTCAGAAGTTCATATTAATCTCTAGTGCTGGCTCTTCCAGCAGATCTACTGGCTCTACAAAGGAACCTAACTTACATCTGGCTAGGGAACAGTCAAATAGTAAAGATCATTAAATGTTCAATGAAAGGTCCTGCAGTCTGCAGGAAACCTACAGGAAATATTCTTCTAGTGTCTTCTAGGGTTTTTTGTTAATGTAGATTTTACTGAGCCCAAATAAAGGGAAGACAATTTCTAGCTCTGTTTCATAACCTCATTGTCATTTAAAGACAGCATCAAAGATTAATGCATTCACATAATTCAATTCATTCAAGTTACAGTTTTAGGTCCTCATAAACATTTAAGCAAAGATTCTTTTTATATTTAAAAATCAAGTGAATTGGAGTTTCTGTTGGACATCATTGATCTGTAACCTCACAGTTCATCTTTTTAGCCAGTAACAGCAATATTTCACACAAATCCATTAGTTCTTGTTGACAGTACTTTGCACAGAGCCAATTTTCTATATATCCCATTAAAAACCACAATGGAATCCAATATTATGGAATATATATCTTTTGAAATCACTTCCACTACTACTGCAGAGCGATAGGGACTAAAACCTCCCCCAAGCTTTGTAAATACATCCCTCTCTCCTGCATGCACATACACAAACCCAGCCAATTCACTGCCCAGCTATACATGACAGCAAACTGTATGTCATTTTTATGTCACCCATATGAGCCTACAGAGCTAGAAAGACAGTTGTGTATATAGGCTGACATTCACATTGCATATCTCTAAATGGCTGTCATCTAAGCCAAATAATAAAAAGGAAGAAAAAAAAGCCCCAACAATAAGCATAAACCAAATTGCCAAAGAGGAAATAAACTATTTTTAGTCCAAGAAAAGAGTGTAGGAAAAGATCTATCACAAAGTTGTTAATATAGTTGATACTGAGCCTGAAAAATCACACTCAGTAGGGAACCTTAACCAAAAGAGGAAAAAATCAATGACAAATAAGATGGGTTCTACACCTCCAGAGTTCCAACCAAGTAAGACTATTAGAAAAAACAAAGTAGTAGGGCTCTGTCAGTTTTCAGATTAAATGTTTACATTTTATCTCACTCACAAGTGTTCAAAACTTGCACACTCAAAATACCCTTAAGTTTTCATCAGAAATATTTAAAAGATGAAAAGACTTTACTCTGCAAAAAATGCTTAAGGTTGGAAGTGGCATTCTCATTCAAGTAGTCCTACACTTTTATAAAGACAATAAAAACATATGTGGCAATAGAAGCAAACATCAAAGACCTCACCCACCTACTTAAGATTAACTACTATCAGGAAAACATCAAACATCTTTTTCCCCACTACAAACTTATTTGTTCTAAAAGAAAATTCTTTCTTAAAGTACTAAACTGAATGTGATGATGAAATCTCTTCAGTGGAATGCTGTTCCACAGTCCTTATGTCTCAAACAGCACAGGAGAGTCCAAGAAAACTGAGAAGTAATAGCCATTCCAAACTGTCTAACTGAGGAGTTGCCTGAAACATCTATGGCAACAAAAACTACTCAAAAGAGAATCTTAAGGTCATGTATGTTTTGAATTGGTCAAAATAATCTTTACTTTGCTATAAAACATAATTTAAAGGGATCCAAAGAATAAACTGAAGGGATTTCATAAACACTTTCAAGAATTACTGTCAACTTCAATACAGTAATAAATGCTCAGTTTAATAACTAAATTGGAATATTATAGCTTTCCTTAATAAAAAAATTAGTGCTGATTGAGTGTTACATGAGCACTAATTAATCACTGTAGGTAAATTCAGCTCTGTGCCAGTAAGTCCTATCAATTTTTTAATAGATTATTCTGCGTCTAAAAAAGCTAGTGTCACTCTTCATATTAGCTGCTTCTTTCCTAGAGGCAGTTATCAATGACAAATTTATCATTACACTGGAACTGAGTTCTTTTGTCTCACAAAATCCCAGCACTTTTTAAAACACCTAGCTTCACATAAGTATTTCTTTAAAGGTACCAAGTACAAGAGTTAAAACCTATTACAGAATGTTATTTGACATTTGATCTGTATGACAGTACATATTTGACACATTTCTGGCAAGCAAGGCAAGAAATTTCTTCAAACAGGCAAAAGTCACAGCTTACGAACAGGAAGGAAAACGCTTGTCTGGAAAAATTAATATACTCTAATTACTCTGGAAAAGAACTGTAAGGGAGAAGAGTGCCATTGAGGATTTTAGAGAAAGGACATATTTTTCAGGACTGAAAACTTTCCAGTTTTGCTCGCTGAATGAGGGGAAGTATTAGCTGTGGGTCAACTTTCATTAAGTTAAAGGTTCTCTTTAGCATTGGCACAGTCTGTAGTAGTACCCAAGTAATTACCTGCTTTCCAGAGGTGCATTACTGCCAAGCACCCAGCTGTCCTGCAGCTGGACTGACTCAGGTGTGGTTTGCAGCTCGGCGGGCAAAGCAGCCGGCGGGGCCGGACTCTGGTTCCTCCTGTTTGTCAGTGAGTTTCTGTTAAGTGAGGTGATGGATGGGTGATGCTGTGCTGAATGTTGCTTGTGAGAAGGTGGCAAAGGCTGCAGGGTCGACTGGCCTTGGTTATTTGGAGGTTGTTCTAAGAAGAAAGAAAATTAAAGTTCGTTATATATCTTGGTATTTGCTACAACCAAAGCGGAATGAGAAATTCAATATAATCCTATCATCTAATATATTTGCATATTATTCTATTAGCAGACATTCAGTGACATTCTGTAAGAGCAAGTTTACCCTTGATACACCAAGTTCTAATTAATACACAACAGATGGTAAAATTGCTTTTGGTTTTAATTTGTTTCAGTTTTTTTTTTTTAATCTGGTTTTATTAACACCTACAGAAAATAGCATCTGACAGATCCCCTAATGCGCCTTTAGACTTCAGCTTTTTTTAACAAACCAACCCTGAAATTAAATGGGTAATTTCAGTAGAACACAAAGGTTTTCAAAATGCATATAATCCCTATAATTATTTAATGGAGTTTTTAAGCTTTATTTAACTGCAATAAATTATTACAAGCTAGTTGCTAAACAGCAGTAGACTACTCTAGTTTAGTGCATTTCAAATAAGGCAGATCTGCACTATGATCTGCTAATAGACGCTAAGTATTCTTTAGCAGAAGGTCACTCTGTGAAGCAGATGTTGCTTCATGGATATTTAACAGACTGATTCACATCTGATTACAACGTCAGAAGACTCATATACTTAATGACCGTCACATCCATTAGAACACACACAGAACAGATTTTCCAATTTCACACCATGCAATATAAATACAGCTTGGAGGAAGTCACAGGTGATAAGAGAGTCAGGCCACTGAAACAAAAGGAAATATTTTCTGACTTAACCAAAGCACACAACACCCATAAAGCTTAAACTCAAAATCTCAAACCAGCAAAACCTGCAATCAAATACCTCCATCAATGTTAGGTTTTAGCAATCTGTTCCATAAAATCACTGGTAAATAAGTCATAAATATAAGACAAATATTTTACAACACAATGCACACAAAACTAAAGAAACCTTGACAATTTACCACAGCTTAGCAATGACTGATGACACCTAAACACGTAACATTTAACAATTATGTAATTAAAATTGCAATCTACTTCTTACACTAATGTAGCAGAACATACTTCATAATATAGATGCAAGTGTTAAGCAGAGCAGAAGATATGGGACATGCACTTTTCTCACAGTGCAAAAGCTTTCAGGTGGTTTTTTAATTAGTTGTTTGATTTCCATAAGCAATTCCCTTTTGGAACTGGTTATAACTGCAAATTGTTACAAACTCAATAATAAAACTCTGGTACAGAGAACACAGGAAAAGTATTTCTGTTGAAACAGGTGTTTCCAATAACTTACAGGTGACTGCTACAAAATTAACTTAATTGTGAGCACTTTCCAAGGTTGTGATCATAAGACAACATGAAAATGTTAAGAAATAAACAGAAAAACAAGTCTTTGGAATAATTTCCTTTCTGAGAACCACATTCTTCTTTCCAGTGATTTTGTGTGGTCAACATGACTTCTGTTGCAAACAACAGCAATTCTGAATCTCTCATTAAAAGAATAACAGAATTTATACTACTAGTGAGATTTTCAACACCAAATCCCTGATGTATTAATGCAAAATTCCAGTCCAGGTAGGACACAACTGATAAGCTTTATCTTCACCAACACTGACACAAAGGCTGTCACTGCATGTGATTACAATCACTGTCAAGGGCTTTAAGCCACATTTCAACAAGCGAACTAAAGAAAGTTAACAGACCTACCCTAGAGCAAAGAATTTTCCCCATATCTACTTAAAATTGTATCTGATTTAGAAAACAAGCTATTTATCAGCTGGTGCAAAATTAACTGTGGCCTTGTATTTTGTAATACATAGGTGCATGTGTATCTAAGAAATTATATATGTGCACGTGTCTAAGTATGTACTTACACACATGTATAGGCAAATATATACATATAAATTATTAATCAAAATTTAATTACAAAATTACAGAAAAATGGCAGGTGGAACAAAGTAATTCACATTAATTTATTTTAATTGGATAGATAAATTAATTAAAATTGTTCTTAGCATCAGACTCTTCTTTTTTTTATTCCCCTTTTTGACTCTCCTACCAGCCTAGCCTTTTTGGACAGTTTTGCCATGATCAGTGCAAAGCACTCTTCCACTGCAGCTCCTACCAGCTGAAATGCTATTCTGACATCCCTCTTGTTCATTAATTTCTCTTCTCATTTACAGTCTCTGCTGAAAATCAATCTTTCAGTCTATCATTTTTAGTACTAAAGGTCTTGCAGCATTCTCTGCTAAAGACAAAGGAGAGGATTGATCATCGTTGTTCTCTTGCACAAAGGAGGGTGTGAGCGCCAGGCTTGTCTCAGGTAGATGTCAGACCTTCCCACACACTTTACTCTGTGAGGAAGATAGTGAAAGTTCTGTAAAGGGAATTTATATACTCCACAAATAAATGTCCAGATTTAATAATTACTCTGAAAACATCCTGGAAGAATGAAATTGGATTACTCAGACCATAGGCCAGCTACGCAGGCCACTATTAAGCCGTGCAGGCCTTGTGCCTGCTACAATTTGGGATTTAGATTATTTCCCTATAAATTTACTGTGAACCAAAAGGCCCTTCTACTATATAACATAAAAACATTATTGACAATGAAGACACAGAGGAACATAGAAATTAAGAGAGGCTAGAAGGGAGCTATAAGACTATCCAAGTGCGATTTTGCAAAGATCACTTCTCTTCCAATCCCATTTTCTCGCTCCACAGAATGTTGACAAGTGACATTTTCTTGTGTCTGAGGGTGGCTTCATTTGGCAGGGAATCTACAGCTTCCCCAAAATCAAAAATGCCTGAAAAGTCTGGAATGATTTATTTCTTTTCTAATTGTGCAAAAGCTACAGGTAGAGTAGCATTTAACAAGGTTAGATTTTCCATAAATCAACAGAGCTAAAATCTATACTCCTCTAAACTTACTCAGTCCTACACTGTCATTCTGAATGGAGATCACTGAGGAACTGCTTTTTGGATCTTTTCTCCAACCTGCCAGATTCCCCCAATACACAGTGCTTCTGATTGCTGCACAATTTCTAACAAAACCCTAATGTTGCACCACTGATTTGTGAGGAAGAGAGAATCATCACAATGGTCATGTTTTGAATGCCATAATCTGGAGCCAGATTTCATTTTTTACTCTTTTCAGGACTTAAGATTTAAAGAACAGCTTTCAGTATTCCTGAGGCTTTCACACAAAGCTATTGGTCTTATGGAGTAAGAACCTCTCAACATCCCTGTGACAATGAAAATATTCTCAGAACTGCACATGCAGGGAAACTGAGGCATGCACATGAAGTGATTCACACTGCTCTCCTGAGAAATCAGCATTACTGCCAGAATAGTTTCAGTTTCCTTGCTTTTCCTACTTAAGAAGTTTATAAGAACAGTGGGATGACACAATATGTACTTCATAAACACTGCAGCACTGGACATGACTCCCTGTAATAACAGCCCTCCATGTGCCACAATATCAAGTGTCAGGACCCTGTAACTCCTCTTTTCTCCCTATCAACCACTGGAGTCCTAGAGGGAAATACATCTTCCCTCACTTATTGAAAAGACAGCAGCCCTGGGACTTGGCCAGCTCCCTCACAACCAACCACTTATTAGAAGAAAAAAGCATTCAAATCTGATAAAGTACAATTGGGTTGAAATGCTTAAAACTACTCCAGAGAGCTACAGTTGCTTTGCTTTAAATTGGATTTTAAAAGCTATCTTAATTGATTTAATCTAAATGGGAATGTCTAATTTACACTAAAATTAAGCAGTAGGTACAGGTAGGCTTAGGTCTAAAGATGTAAAGTTTTAATTATAACATTCCTGTTTGGTTTAGACCTTAATGACTGTAGAGCAATCCTGTTCATCTTAAAGAGAAGATTTCTGCAGCAAGAAGCAAATGTACACTGGCCCTGCAACCAGTCTGTCAAAGTTCTTCAGGTGCAACAAACAAACCCCACACTTTCAAGGCATTTGTTGAGTAAGTCAGCATCCAATAATTATGTGTGTGAACATATGCACAGAACTCAGAAAAGCCACAAGAAATTGGGTAGAAAGCTGTCTTACTACAGTTACATGATTTTTTCAAAACATATTAAAATTGTTATTTACCCTAGGGAATCACAGTGAAGCAATCCAGCCATTTCAATTGCAGAGGTAAATTATATGTAGTTCTATAGCCTTTCACAAAACCTTTTCGTCTTTTATTTCTAAAAAAGTAATCTACATTTAATTATTTTTATAATTTAATAGTTATAGAATTTGAACAGCATAGGAAGGAGAGACATTTATGATACCTATAGCCATGTGGGGGAAAGGGGCTAATTCAGAGGCAGAAAAGCAGACTGAGTATTCATGAAAAAAAGTAATTTGTTTCATATTTTGTGTCTTTCTGTAACAGATAGGTCATTGAGACCTGTCAGCTAGCTACTGATCTAAGAAAAAGAGAGGTGATTTCCATTTCATAAAGATTAGGCTTTTAAACAGTGTATAACTAATGTGAACTTAGAGTTCCCATGACAAACACAAAAACAAAGTCTTCCATTATGATATAAACATTTCAAAGATGAACAAAATGTTATTCAATACTAGAGTCTTAACTTCTTCTGGTCAGGCTGCTCCTTTTCTATTCTCTCTTTAGAAAAGTCTCTGCCATGGTAACGGAAATATCCATAACACATAAGAGATTTAAGAATCTGGAGTAGACTGAATGTTTTAGAAAACACATTAAATGTTTAGAAAACTTTAAAAAAATACAAACTTTTGTTTGCAGGTCACTGGTCCCTGGTCTGCTAGCCCTTGACTGCTAGCAGTAAAAAGTAATTTCTATAAGAACTGGCTTGATCTCCTCAATAAAACCCTTCAATGGACTTTAAATTTTGCCTAACTCACATATGGTCATACCTCCAAAAGTACTGTAAGCAGTAGTGGGATTTATCTCAGAAGTCCCTGCAAATTGAAAAGAGTGGGTATTATGGCTTAATTATTCCTAGAGCTCCCAAAGGAGCTCTTTTCTAAAGTTCCTGCTTATGGAGGAGTAAGACAGGCTACCTGCACCACTACGGCCACAGCTTCAGGGATCCTAAGGGCAAGTAAAACCAATCACTCCAGAAGTCTCTGGTCTGGGAGCACCTTCCATGAGAAGCTACATTTAATTAATGAAAACATGAAGAAGGTTATGCGTTCAGAAAAAAAATTGAGTATTTAAGTGTCCATTTGTAATTAGGAAGATGTGTCTTTTGAATGAACCACTGCTTCAGTTTTTCCTGCAAGGGTGTGTGAGGCTCAAAGCTTCCTTTCTGATCATTTACTACAAGCCATAGGGGTAATTTAAAACAAGTTGCTGTATGTGCTTATTTTGTGGTTAATCCCAAGTATTTGCTTAGTCTTATTCACATCCAAATTTGCTATGCTCTGCCAAATGCTTTAAGGATCCAAGCCACACTCAACCCAGGGACTGTGGTGACAGACTGCCTGTCATCAGAGGAGAGCCCTATCACTCTGATTTGTTGTCAGCTTGACCATCCTTTTCTGCTTGGTTTGTACCTAATGGACGTAGAGATGGAAACAGAATTAACCCACAGCCACTGCTGCTGACTTCCTCTGTGCTCCTGTGCTAGATACATGGTGACAAGCATAAGGGGAAGTGACAAGGACACTTTGATCTAGATATGCACCTTGTGTGTGTGTGTATAGTATTATAATATAAAAGGGGCAAAAGTCAAACAAGTAGCTTGATCAAAGTGGGCCAGTGTTCGTCTCCTCATCAGTACAATGCCTGTAGGGTCTGAAAACCTGTCAAGCTATCTGGGACTGAGAAACTACCAATGAATTTAATGCAGGATAAGCTCTGAAAGATTGCATTGCCTTGCTTGTGAGTCTAAGTTTGGGAGAAATAATAAAGAAAACCTTAATTTCGTAATTTTCCTTTACTTTTTAAAGAGAAATAAAGGCTTCTGAAAGGCAAGAAAGACTTATTTGACTGTGGAGAAACTCAAAATGACCCCATGGTTCTCATGTGGTGTCTAAGACCAGGTGACGAGTGGAGAGAAGTACCTGGAACTCCCTGGAGGGCAGCAGGAGTCCCTAACATGCAACATTGGTGTTTAAACCACAAAGTACATGTTGATAATTTCACACACACTATAAGGATACAGTTCTTTACTGTGTATATTTGCCAGATAAATATACACAGAAGACAAAGAAACTAGTAATGCAAAATAACTGCAAGCTTTAGGAACTGAAGAAAAAATACTTTTACTAATGTCCTTCAGCTGTGTTATCTACAGCAGTGTTATACTTCCAGTTAAAGGTACACTTGTAACTTTGTCTTTCTATTTCACATCCACTGAGCATAATATTTTCCCTCAACATCTTCATACTGATAATATCTGTGCATTCTCAGCTGTTTTGTAATTCAGGTCTCCCTAATGTTTTATAATCTTGCTGCAGAAATAGAAAGCACCAGTTACTAATCTATTCCCAAAAACTTTGTAAAGAATATTAACTTAGCTTCAAACTTACTTGAAAGGCACATTTTTTTGACCCTGGTATTTTTAGAATAAACAAGCTGAAAAGCTGTACCCTATATGATATGTGACCCTATGAAGATAGATAACATAACTTTCTATTTTATGACATTTACTTTGAAAATCTGATTAAGATAGATGTCTCCAGTTTGTTATTCTTCAATGTCATGTTGTCACAGTTCCCATCAGCAAGATGCTTTAAAGCCTTTCGATTAATATTGTATGCCAGAACTGAAATTACATCCTTTGTCGTTTAGTTCTTAATGGTGCAAGTGATATCTATCAAGTAGTGTTTTATGAAGCATGTGTGATTTTTATTACAGGCTGTTTTCACAAATCTTCTTCAGGTCTCATAAAGACTGTTCATGGTTCACAACAAATATGCCTTGCATTTAAAATCATGCCAGTTCTCGATGGAAAATAAACCTTGGATTTTTCAGCAGACTTTATCAATAGAACAAAACTCTTACTTAACTTAAACCTATATATAATCACCTTAATTAGCATAGTAAAAATACTGCTCTAAGCCCCTCCACTTTGCATGAGAACTCTAGAGTAAAAAAACCTCTGAACAACAAAAAAATGTAACAATGCTTTAGATCATAAGTAATGGGTTATGTTTGCCAAATCTTCTAAATGCCCTGAAGTAAATTCAAAATAAAGACGGCACACAGGTAGAACAGAAGACGCAAGATTCCCTTGTAATCCAAGTACAAGGACCTTAATTTGCAGCATACATATTTGTAAAACAAGATGCATATAGTCAAATTTCTTCAATTAATTGAAAACTAGATAGTTAGGAGCAACTGAGCAGGAATCTTAAGGCTGGCTATTTTTGGTCAACTTGCCATTTAAGCAAAAATCTGCAAAGTCAATAAAACTTAGGCCTTAGATGACACATGAGCAAAATATATTTTTCTAGTGTGTTTTTGTCCAAAGACTTTCTCTTGATACCCAACAGAGTAAGGCAAATACACTGCAGGAAGAAATCCTGCCCATTGAGAAAGTGGGCATTTCTTCCACAGGTGGTGGTGAAAGGAAAAGTCACAGGATTTACTTCTCAAAGTTTATTAAATGTTGTTTCCACTCTCTGTTGTTCACTGTGGGAACGGAACCAGCTCACTTTTAAAGCATTTTTTTCCATTAGCTGGAATCAATTCTCAAAGCATTCCAACACAAACACCTCCAGCATGCAACCACTCCATTAACCCCTTCAATACATATGTAACACTCAATGTTATGGCAGGCAAAATCTGTTTAACTCCCATAAAGAGATAATGTCTCCTTATGTAGTACCTATATAAGGGCCCAACCAACAAAAACTAGATAAAAAAGCAAGTGGGGTGAAAGAGCTCAGATTTGGAGCCACCTGTATCAAGGAAAACCACTGATATTGTTTCCATGTGTAAGGCAGACATTTACTGCAACAAAGTAAACTGTACTTTGCCAGTTTTCAACTGAACTGTGGAAGCTTAATCACCTTATGAAAGCTGAACCTGAAATATATATTTCAGCTTCAGTGAAAAAGCACTAGTGAAACTAGTTCAGGAAACAATCTTCCTAATAGTGGCCTCTTTATCCCCAGAGGGATTTAAGAAGAAAGATGAAAAAAGAAAAAATACAGAAACACTGCTAAAGTAAATTGAAATTTAACCTGCTGGGGTAACACACTTAGGATTTTGCTTTACAAGAAAATGAAATAAAACAGAGGATATAAAACCCAGGATGGCAGCTATGCACACAGGATGAATGAGAAGTAATAGTATACTTCCAATCCTGCTGTTGTACTACACAAATGCCATCTCCTTCCACCCCAGCCTAACCCACACAAATAGTTAGCAGGGATACTAATAGATATTTATTTATATTCTCTTTTTAGGACCCAAGGTCTGCAAAACCAAATAAAATCCTCCACTGGTAAAATTTCATTGACTTATTTCCAACAATTTACCCGGATATCAAACAGGGAAAGGTTGGTATCACACTGTGAGAAATGAGAAAAGCTTGCTCAATTGACACACAAAAATGATACTCAGCTTATGTTATCCAGAGATTCAAAATATAATAATGCAGCCTTCAGTGGTGTGCTCCTGGCTTGGCTTCTCCACAGTGGGGTTCAGATGTTTTGCAGGACTGTGGGCTTGGGTTTTTTTCCCCCCACTGGGGTACAGCAGTCTACTAGACAAATAGTCTGTGACAAAGGGGATCACCAAGACCACAGGCTTCACTTAGTCATGGCTTTTTCTAATCAGAGCAGATCTATCTTCATAAATTAAATCCTCTTTCATTCTTATTTAGAATCTGAAGTGAGAAAGCTACGCAATTATTGTTAGCTTCATACAATCTTCTTTGCTGCCGACTCATGGAAATCAGTGGAGAAACATGTTTTCAGTTAACAAATTGAAGGTTAACTCGTTAATCAGAGAATCGAGGTTTCCACTGAAAAACATGACACAAAAATGGAGAAGTCCAGCTGAAAGACTTTGTACAGAGAGAAAAATTCAGCTTTCCAAAATGGTGACAGGGGACTGGAATGAATTTGAAAAACCTTGAAGTACATAGCCAAAGCCTGCCTGTAAAACACAGGTGAAATGATTCAGAGTATGCTATTTCCCACTTTGTTCACCCTGCACCTTACGTTTATACCAAAAGCAGACAGACACTTAATTTTGACTGCAAAAATTGTCATTTATAAATAAATGTCAAAAAGTAGAACCATGTTTCAGCTGTAAGCTGGGTAAGTTCTACAATGATTCAGTCACAGCGTGTTAATATATGTACTCATCTCATACTGCATCGTTAGCTGGAGTTAAATGCAGTCCCCACTGCAAAGTCTGATGTATGGCTTCTTAAGAGATTTCTTAGCATTTTCAAGTGTTAGACAATCTTGGTTACTATCCAAAATCATTAATCCAGAGTGAGCTATGTGTATGTTTTCCTTTGTCTTCTGATTTTATTTCTTACCACTTCCAAGAAAAACAATTTGCCAAAGCTATTTATTTTAGAAGCATAGTTACTACTGTACAGGTTAAGCAAACCTAAACTCTTAAAACTTTTAACCTGAAAAAGTACACTCACAAGTCTTGATTATGTAATGCTTACAGATGACACAACCACTGCTGCAAAAGCCTGCCTTTCTGCCCAATAAATAAAATAGCAGCTAAAGGTTTTTTCACTACTAAACCTGACTTTTACTGACATATGGCTGACATTCATGAAGAAGGAGCAAACTCCTAGTCTTCCTCAAATTCAAGCGCCAGAGGAAAAATTCTGCATTAAATAGGTCAACTGAAGTTTTTGTTATGGTCTTGCAATAGTTAATGCCATCCCTTGAACATTTTGCAAATTTACAAACCCAAAAGCAGTTTGACAGGATGCTAAAATTAGTTCATCATAAGCAATTAAATTCTTTACCAATTTCTGTATGCTCAACCCTTGTCCATACACACAAGGCCACACTAATAAAATCTGTGAAAGATAAGCCAGGAATGGGAACACACAATATAAAACTTCTAAGCAAAAACAGGTGAGTTTGTTTCATCAGATTTGAAAGAACTCAGATAAGAGGGATTCATGTTTTGCTTTGGAGGAAATGAAAACAGAACAGGGGCAGTGACATGAAAAGAAATCCATGGGGGGAATGTGGTAGAATTGCACAGAAAAGGGGTTGAATGAATAATACACAGAGGAGACCTCACAAAAGTGAAGGGATGTGAGGAAAGTTCTGAGAAAAATAAGAAAGCATATACAGTTTCATTAGAAAAATCATAATAATCAAAATTTTATGGAAAACATAGAAGTGAGATGCTTACTCTGGCTTGACTTTAAAAAAGGAATTTAATCCTGGCCTCTAGAGTCAAAGCAAAAATTCTTACAGACTGCAGCTTAGGCCTTAGAGCAAAAGGGAAATAAAGCAGTAGATCACCAGATGAATCCTTGTCTCCAAATCAATTAATTGATTGGTTATCAAGTATAAGAAATAAGCAGACTATGAAAGACAGGAAAAGAATAGGGAACCAAGCTTCGAAAATAGCTTTTAAATACTTTTTCTCTTAACCGTGTCAAGGAAGAAAAAAGCATAATAGGGGGAGGCCTCCACAAGAGCAAACTAAAGAACTATTGTTCTCTAATGACTTTAAATAAGCTTTTTAGGCTTACATGTGAATTAGAATTTTCCTCTTCCTCCTTATGAAAAAAAACCCAACAAAACCACTCTTGATTTTAGTAAGATATTATTCTATTCTAATGACAATCAAACCTAGTTAGGTATCAATCAAAAGAACAAATCCATTGCAAAAGATTTCTTAAAAGGTATTCTGGGTTTCCAGTACAGCTGCTTCCCTTTTCAGTAGCAAGATTGAGTCATTAACCCTCAAATCAAACCCCAACTTTGAATTTCTAAGAGTTGAAACAAAAACTACCTGTCAACCTGACTGCCTCAGTTCATGTAACTTATGAACAAAACTCTCCCCTACCTAGTACAGCACTTTAAGCAAATCTATAAATTGAGAGGTAGAAGTGGACATGGAGAGTGATTGACATTTTTATATGTTCACTATTTATTTTGCAAGTGCCGTGAATACTATGAACACTGTGAATACTATGACTGTATTGTAATTAAGGACAAAAAAACCCAATTTTGTTCAATATTAAACAAAAAGTTGGGGGTAAAAGTTCATAATTTCAAAAAGAATTTATAAAACAGAAAAATGAGAAAATCAGATTTTGTTACACTTAAATTCTATATATATTTTCCACAAATGACTGAAAGCTTTGTCTTTCCTGTATGTATTTTCATTATGTCCTAGTTGTGTTGCTGCTACAAAGCTACAAGGTTCCAGGAGATGACCTTCCACATCAGTTTCCAGCAAAACTTTACGGCTTCTTGCCCCAGCCAAACTCCTTTAAAAAACATGGCTGATTCATGTCATAGTAAGCTCTTCCTCTTAATAACACTGCTGTAGCTCTCAGACAGACACTGACAGAACCAGTAAAAGGTAGAGAAATCAGAGCTCACTACTACCCCCTTTGATTTAAATAGCCAAAGAGATAATATACACAAAAAGATCCCAGAAGAGTAGAGCTAAAGTAATTTTTCTGAAAATAAATTTTTTGAAATAATTGCAAATACACACAAATAAGCACAAAGAATATCATCACCATGTTGCAGTGAAATGTGATGAAATCTCCCATATATCATTAGCAAATGCAAGCTGAATTCATTCCATGATGCTCCTGACTTCCAAGTAAGTTCAGCAGCAAAAGAGATGTTGCTGCTTCTTCTGGGATAAGCAAAGGCTAAAAAAAAGATTAATTACAATTTTATGTTCTTCTGGTAGCATTATACATTCCACATACTGTTTACTTCTTAAAAAAAAGATTTATCTGAAACCTTCTAATAGTAACCTGATTTCTACATATGGAGAATTTTTGTTTCAAATTACTTAATGTAGAGGAAGTGTGTAAACTCCCTTTAAACCTAACAGCTGTCATTTCACCCGTAACAAATTTGGCAAAAGCATTTCTAGGTATGCTGGGAGAGCACTTGTGAAGACAGCTTGCTCACCATGTAACACTGCTGATTTATGAAGCAAGCTATGCCCCAGTCAAGTGGGACAAGATTTTACACAGGCACAGAGCCAGCAGAGATCTGAATGACTGGACTCCCTGAAAGCCTGCTGCCTTCCACTTGTGGGGAAAAACCCCTCTATTTCTAGCATAATCACACCCTCTCCGCCTAAACATGTTTCCCAGGTCCATTTTCTGCCTAAACTCTCATATAGGAAAATACCTTTCTTTTTGTCTTCTGCTGAAACTGCAACACTGGTGACAAGGAACCCGTGTGTGGGGGTGGTACATGATTGCAAGGGAAACAGATGGTCTCAAGCTGAGAAGTCTGGTATTTAACATGCTTTTATAACTACCACCGGGGGCTAAAACCAAACATTTCAGGAGGAAGAATTGTTTCATGGTAAGATCGCAGCAGAGCATGTCAGGAAATCTCTTTTTTTACTCCTGGCATAGCCAGTGGTATGATCACAAGCAAGCAAGAGCCTGTATGTCCAGCGGTCTTGCTGCTGAAATCAATTATGTACCCAACAGCTCTTTCTTTCTCCTGAAACGGTAGATGTTCTGTGTGTAAACGTCCTCTGCTCTAAGAACAAATTTACAAGGAGAAGTGCACAGACAAATGTGTTTGTAGAGAGGTGGAGGAAAGGTAGGCTTTGTGTTCTGCTGAGCGTGACTCCACACTGCTGCCAGATCGGGGAATGGGAGGGGATACTCAGAACAGTAGATTTTTTTCTGATATAGGTCAAGTTTCCACCACCTGTGGGTAGGGAAGCACATGTAACCCATCCCACCTGCTCCCTACAGAATTCCCTGCCGCTCAGCTTCCTGGCTCCATGGAGGTATTAGTGTGAACATTTCATCTGCACATCCTTACCCAAGGTGCAAGGTTTCATGGGTTACATGTGGCATTACAGGAGAATGTCCTGTCTTCCACAAAGATAAACCACCAATCTCAGAAACAAGGTAACATTTTTTCATGAAGAGCTACTGGGTCACTTTATAATCTCAGATGAATTCAATCTATTAGAGATATTCACACTTTGGAAATACAGCTCTAAAGAAAATAAATACAAACAGGAAGACTTGGAGGTATATTAGCTGCAAAAATTATCTCAGAAGCAAATGCTTTTAAGAAGCTGCAAACATGTACAATTAGAAGTGTTTTTGAAAGCTGAAAGCCTAAATAGCTGTCAGCAACTTCACCAGCAAGTGTAAGTTATTTACAACAGCAAGCAGACAGATTATCAAGACAACAGAAGCACTGATTAATTGTGTAGCCTAAACTGGCAATGAAAACAGAGTTGAGCCCTGTATGTGTGAATATTTATTTTTAAATAGGTATGTTTCAGTTCCAAGATTTCCTCTTTTAGTTGATATCATTTAATAATAATCATTGACTCAAATTGCTCTTTTAAATTTTTTTTCAAATATTTAGGAGTAAAAACCTTGTAGCTAGTATCGCCAAGACTTCAAATCTCTGAGTACCACTGAAATACTGAACCAAAGCTAAGAGATATTTTGAGTTGCTAGAACAGTTACAAAATAAGATGCTTACATAGCAATATTCTTCCATAACATCACAAACTTCAAGCATAGATTTCAAAATATTTCAGAGTGCTCAGTAAAATTTGGGTGAAGATCTATTGAATTTTGCTAAGTATAGACTTCTTCATGGCACATTACACGTGTATTATACGCTCTTCTTTAGAGACAAATGGAAAACCTCAAGAGTTTGCATGTTCAGTGTTTTATATTCAGAACCTTTTCTACCTGTACAGAACTTCTGAAAAAGACAAAGAATTTATCTTCAAAATACCTATTGTATACTGGTTTTGACTGTGTGGAGTCCTACAAGACAAGACACAAGAAGTGCTAAAGGACAAGGTGAATCAAGTCAGTTTGCAGAAGTGACTTGAAGTGAAGTTGGCTTTAGATACTGCTGAACAAGAAAAGTGGCCAGTCCTTTGCCTCTGTACTGACTCACGGATGATGGCAAGCTCTCTGTGGCAGTGGCTACAGCAATGGAAGCAGGCCAACTGATGGTGGTGTGATACACCCCTCTGGGCTGCTGAATTACGGCAAGACGACATTGCTCAGGTAGAGAGTGTGATTGTAAAAGCACCTCACAGGATGCTCAAGTACCCAAGAGTTGGGGCACTGAAGAACACTGAAAGAGTGAACAGGTGACTAAGCTGCTAGAATTGAAGTGGCTCAGATGGAGCTGGACTGGGAACGTAAGGGTGGGCTATTTTATAGCTTGATGGGCTAATGACACATCAGGACATTTAGAAAGGTATGCAACAGATAGATGGGCTTGTGGCCAAGGGGAATTGATGCCATTGCACAGGTTATCCAAGAATGTCAAATATGCCCCATAACCCCATAATCAAACCAGTAAAGCAGCTGAAGTCTTTTTGGTATAGAGGATGAAGGCTGAAATAATATGGGAAAGCCTGGCTGATTATATCACACTACCATGAACCTTTTAAACCATGTGCCTACAACGGTGGAAGCAACGCTGGATGGTTGGAAACATACTGTGTGACCCATGCCACTGGCTGGAATACTATCCTGGGCTTTGGAAAGCAGGTTTTATGGTCACACACAGCACCCTGGAAGAACTGAATCAGAAAACAGGACTCATTTCCAAAACAATCTCATAGACACATGGTATTGAGGGAGAATATCACATCCCCTATCATGCACCAGACTCTGGGAAAACTGAATGATTATTTATTTGGCACGCTATGGGAACTGCTGTATCTGGAATCTGTTGTTGCTAGCCAAGGTAGGAGCAAGGGGAGGAGTTCACTGCCATGTTAAACACTATAAACTGGCCCAAAAGGCTCAGGGGTAAAGAGTAAAATGTATATATCTTTAAACTGTAACCCATTATCTGAGCTGTGTTTTATAGGAATTACAATAGTATTAGCTAACTAAACCAATGAATGAGAAGCCTTAAAAGAAGCAGTTGCAATGCAGCAATGATCAGACCTGAGCTGCCTTTGGTGCCCAACACCTCCATGCAGCTCATCCCCTCTCCTGTCCTGAGTGATCACTAGAACAGATGGAGCGCCAAGTCATGGACTAAAGGAACTCAGTGGACATTTGTGGACATTTATGGACTCTTTACAGACACTTCACAGGGGTGGATCCATGCACCAAAGCAATGGTATCTCTATATTGTATCAAAGGTCCCACCCCTGGGCTGTCTCAGGCACACCTACAGGCTGGGTAGAGAGAAGCCCTGTTGAGAAAGACTTGGGGGTGATAGTTGATAAAAAACTCAGCAAGAACAGGTAATGTCTGTGCTTGCAGACCAGAAAGCCAAGCAAACCTTGGGCTGCATCTAAACTAGTGTGGCCAGCAGGTCAAAGGAGGAGATTCTTTCCCTCTGCTCTGCTCTGTGAGATCCCACTTGGAGTGCTGGGTACAGTTATGGTTTCCCCAACATAAGAAGGATGTACACTGTTGGAACAAGTCCAGAGGAGGGCCATGAGGTTGGTAAGAGGACTGGAGCACTGAAGACAGGATGAGAAAGTTCAACCTGGAGAAGAGAAGGTTGTGTGGAGACGTCATAGCAGCCTTCCAGTATCTAAAGGAGGCCTAAAGGGAAGCCAGAGAAGGCTCTTCATCAGGAACTGTAGTAGCAAGACTAGGAGTAACGGGTACAAATAGAAAGATGAGAAATTTAGGTTAGATAATAATAATATTTTTTTTTAATTTTGAGGGTGAGACACCAAAACAGGTTGCTGTGGGAGGCTGCGGATGCCCCAGCCCTGGCAGTGCTTGATGCTAATTTGGGTAAGACTTTGAGCAACCTGGTCTAGTGGGAGGTATTCCTGCCCAAGGCAGGGGGAACTGGGACTAGATGATCTTTAAGATGCATTACAACCTCTTAATATTCTATAGTTTTATGATTATATGATGATTAATGGAGATCATGGTTAATGAGGATGTATTGCAATTTCTGAGACCTGAACATGACTTAAATGGAAAAAGAAGCTGCAAGTCTGTTGGTTTTGGCCAGGGTAGAGATAGTTTTCTTCACAGTAGCTGGTATAGGACTAGGTTTTAGATTTGTTCTGGAAAGAGCGTTGATAAATCAGCAATATTTTAATTATTACTGAGCAGTGCTTACAGAGGCAAGGCCTTTTCTGCTCCTCTCTAAACCCTATCAGTGAGGAGGCTGGGGGGGCACAAGAATCTGGGAGGAGACACAGCTAGGACAGCTGATCTAAACTGGTCAAAAGGATATTCTATAAAATAGGGTGTCATGCTCAGCATATAAACTAGAGGCAAGGTTGGCTGGGAAGCCACTGTTCAGAGACAGGCAGCAGTTGCTCAGCGATGACAAAAATTCTTTCCATCACTTGTCTTTCATGGGCTTTACTTATCTTTACTGTCATGCTCAGCATATAAACTAGAGGCAAGGTTGGCTGGGAAGCCACTGTTCAGGGACAGGCAGCAGTTGCTCAGCGATGAGAAAAATTCTTTCCATCACTTCTCTCATGGGCTTTCATGGGCTTTACTTATCTTTACCTTTGTTATTTTCCTTTTTATTACAATTTAGTTTTTCTTATTATATTTTATGTCTCAACCCACAAGTCTCCTCCATTTTCCTGTTACAAATTCTCTTTCCCCCATCCTGCTGGGATAGGGGAGTAAACAAGTGGCTGTGTGATGTTTAGTTGCTAGCTGGGGTTAAACCATGACATGCAGCTACCAGCCAGACCTCAATATGCTGGAAGTCTAGAGAGAAGAAACTTACACCCTTATCCCATGAATCACAATGGATATACTTTTTCTAGAATCCAGCTGGCTGAGGTTGCTGCCATGCAAAAAAGTCTACCCTTGGCCAGCGGACAACCACATGGATGAACATGTCCTGGTTTTGACTAGCACTGACAATAACCTGGGGGATGAGTCAGACTAGTAGGAAAGTATATAAAATGAAGGCACTTGCAATGCCCCTGGGCCCATGCCTCATTCAAGCTCAGAGACCTGACATAAATCTTGTTCACTGTTTCCAGTAGGAGCTTTGTAGCTTCTTTAAGTAAATGCCATTTGATTATTATTTATCATGTCTCCAAAACATTAAATTGCAGAAAAAACATCTCATCTGCCAGAGGCATGACTCTTGCTTTATGACTATTTATATTCAATCCTCACCCAAATGTAGGCCATGGGGGTACTACTGAATCTTTGTCACACTGTGAGAATACAGATGAAAATCATTTGGGCCATCAAAATAAATGACTCATATACTGAAGTGAGAGATTATGCTACCTTTTCTATAGGAAATCCCAAGAAAGAAATTGGATGGCTGATGTGCTGCTGCTCATGCCAGTGTTGTCTTCTATAACAGTTACATGTACAGCTAATCTCATGTCAGTTTTTATAGTGCCAGCTGGTCAATTCATCAGGTGCAACAGGATGTGTGAACTCCTCTGACATGATAAACTCTCCAGATACTCCAAAATGCATTGTACTTGGTACAGATCTTTGCTGAACATAGGCAAAGATGCCAGATTTACTCCCTCTACAGTTAGTGCTCAGTTGTTTGCTTAATGGTGGAGGCTTTTGCTAATACCAGTAGTCTTTAAACAGCTTTAGAACAGTTTCTTCTTACTGATAAGAACACAGTAATCCTAGTTACTGGTCCTTAAGCTGTAAAAGCCAACCCTAGTTGGTTTGTGTGTCTTCTACATCAGCAACAAGTTTCACTAAACAGAGAGCACTTTGAGTTTTCCAGTTTGTGCACACAGAACAAGAGAGAATAGCAGACTAGTTTCTATGCAAATGAGTATATCCCCATTTAAAGTATCATCACTGTCTATTAATGAGGCCATTTCATTATTCCTCTACTGCATTTACTTACCTTTTTTTTTTGCGGAAACAGGGAAACACACATGAGAATCATTACTGAGCAAATAAAAACTTACTTGAAAAGTTAACATCAAGAAAGAACATTCAAGAAAGGTACTTACTAGGTTCAATCTCACTACTACTACAGCAATAAGGTCCCTCTTCACTCCCAATTCTTTTTGCATTCACATAGGAATACATTGAGGAGCACAGCTCTAGGAAAGACATCTGCTCTTACAGAATGAAGAACAAATAATTTTGTGTTTGATACTTGCTGCACTGTTACAGCTCTTGGAATCCAAATATTTTACACCATACTCTAGGTATTTGTGCATATACATACAAACTTACTGTTAATAAAAATAGAAATACATGTCAGAAATACATTTTATTACTTTACGAATATCTTTTATACTTGTGATATGTCCCTACTGTTTAGCAGCACACAAGTGAGAAGTTACTGTGTCTGGTGTTGCCTGTGATAATTTACATCTCCCTAGGGATAAGGGTGCTAAGCTTTCTTCAAACCACTTATTCTTGGCACCAAAACGGAGCAATTACAGCTATGTCTCACACTTTGTCTTTTAAGGATGTGGCATGTTTATTACTTGCAAGAGAAAAATGACTCCTACAATGATGTTTTAAAATCATTGGGTTCAGACTAAACACAAAGTGTTGTCTAGAAAAGACAAAGTTAAATTTGTATACAGCTCCTATCTCTATGCTATATGATCACAAAACCCCAGGCAGAAAAGTATTCCTTTCTTTTCTTGCTCTTAGCAGTACAGAGGTAACATGGAAATTTCAATTAACAGCTTGGAAAAGTTTCCACAAACATTTTGCTTCTGTATTAACAGCTACTGGGTTTTGACCTAGGAATTATTATTTAAAATTCAATTGCTAGTATATGGTGCAATGGCAAGTTGCAATCTTCAAAACTACAAGAGGAGCTAATGAAAGTTTGCTTGAGACTTTTAACTTGTAAAATCATAGACTTAGTCCCACATCTAACACGTAAATGCAAAAAAATCACAGCAGCTTAGAGAAAGACCTCAAAACAACTACATGCACAAGAGCAATTAAGACGCTGGTCTTCAGCTGCAAAACAAAACATGTAACACTGAATGCATAAAGCTGTCCAGTAAAATATATTCATTGCATCAAATGAAGGATATAATAATTCCAAGTGATTTCCATAAATCTGAAAAGAAATGAAATAGAAAATAAACAGCCAATAAAATATGAACAATTTTGAAAAAATAACTCAAGCTATTAGTTCAGAGATACAAAATTATATTGGTCTCATTAATCAGTTCAAAATGTTGTATTAATGAACAGAAATTACATTCTTGTAAGGTCTTTCCTTTACAAGGCTGTTATTTCTGTAGAGTCAGTGTGTCTGCTTTCTATATACTGACTAAGGAAACTACAGAATAACATATCTATAATTAAAAAAATTAAAGTGCCATACAGATTTGAAGGATTATAGTAATGAGAAAACTACTACTTTTTTTCCCCCCCTACAGTTCTTTATGAGATTCATTGTAAATCTTAATATACCCCAGGTAATTCACAATGTTCTGTTGCACAGAATTTTACTGCACCGTACACATGTTGAGAAATATGATAGAGAATTTACTGGACTGATAAACGAATAATATAATCACAAGTAAAATTCTCCTAAGTTTCTAAAATATGACAGGAGAGGAAAAAAAAATTTAAGTTACTTTCATTGTGCTGTAAGAAAAGCAATTTAAATATTGCCCTCCTTCCTTAAAAAAAAAAAATAGCCCCTATGAAAGAAATCCCTTAAAAGTGCAAACATCTGAGAAAGGAAAAAAACCAAAGTACAATGGCAAATATGCAGACACAAGCACTCAGACATGCTGAAGATGTTTCTACTAGCATACAACAGAATAGTAAAACACTGAAGAAAGAATGGTGAAAGATGTTTAAAATAAAACTGAGTAAAAAGACTGACAAGGGAAGGACAAAAGCACCCGAGAGGAAGCACCTGGAGCAGGTGGGAAGGCAGCACAGGGCTCTCAGGCACTGCTGGACAACCAGCTGGGGTGCTGGGAGGTAACTTTTGAATTAATTGCTGGATGAAATGCAACTGAGCTCTCTCTGAGGACATGCATTCCTTCAGGGGTGGAAAACAACCTCAGGTGTGATCTCACTTGTGTGTGATGTGAGAGTCACTAAGGCAGTGGTGTGTGTCCAGACAGGTTGTATTTTTGTGTAAAAACTTCCATACTGTAGGTAAAATGCTGTGTGTTTTTTCCAGCACTTTTAAAGTCTTTTATCCTTTGTCCAACAGTTAATCATTCATCTCACAGGCAGACACAACCGTGTCACTGTCACTGCAATCATATCCTGATGCCACTCTAATATTCTGTTCTTCCACTTGTGCAAAAAGCATTTTTATAAACAGCACTTCTGCTGAAGTCCTGCTTGCTGACTGCCTTTCACCTCTTGAACAAAAATATCTTCTCCAACGGGATGAAGTGAACATGATACAATACAGAGAACACTGTTCCTAATACTGCTTTCAGGAGTTCATTTATATCAATAATTTCTTCAGAAAAATTTGAAAATCCAGACTTGACATTTGTCTGTTAAATATATGAATTTTAAAATATAACCTAATAATATTAACAACATTTGGGGGGAATAAGATCCTTCTTTCTAGAACAGATTCTTTTCTGCACTAATTGCTACCTTCAGCTATTACAATCTAGCCATTTGCACAATATTGTGCATTAACAATACAAAATTGTATAAAGTGGAAGTAAAAAAGATGGAGAAAATGGTTGCAGAAAAGCACAAATCCAGATGTTAACTTCCACAGAGTGAGCGTAAAGAGCCACTTCATATCAAACACACACATTAAAGACTCCAATATTTTAGGTCAAGTGGGAGCATCTCACCAAGAAGTCTGTAACCAACTACTCTCTACAGCAAAAATGGTCACATTTGCGGAAATTAGTGCCAGTACCAGTACCAACATCTCAAGAATTTCTGCTTTTAATCCTCTTGTAAGGCTATTAAAGTATCCAGGAATATCTCAGTTCCCTGGGGCAGATGAGTAGCCTAGCAGCCAAAAGATTAAGATTATCCTGCTCTGTTAAAACCACATGAGATTGATACTTCTCTGGCCTGTCTGCAGCTGAAAATTCTCCCAACAGCCAAAGCAGCCACCAAGAGAAAAGACTGCGTGGTTTTTTTGATCAATTTTCATCTCTTCTAATAGCTTTCCTGCCACAAGAGGGTAAGAAGGATCAGAAGCAGGCAGGATGTTAGTTTTCATCCCCAGTTATAAAGGAACTACACTTTTAAGTATTCATGTTTGTGTTTTTCCTTCTACAGATGTCTGGACTATTCTCTGGACAGAAGAGAAGGGTTAAAGAAAAGTCTAGATTACAATTGTTGTAATATGGATTAGAAGCAAAATGGTTACTTTTTTGTTTCATAAAACATACACGTTGCATAGCATTGCATTCCTTTAATGTGAAGACACTAATATTAAAAAAGAAATATGACATGGTTACTTTAATTATGTAGAACTGTAATTGGCATTTATTGCGTCGGGCTTCAGAGGGATAGGAGCATGGGGTGGAAGCTGATTTTTTCATTAAATAGCTGCCCCAAGGCAGATACATTCTGAACAAAGCACCTTTTCATGAGATATACCTGTCCCATGGAGAGAACAACAAAGGGAATGAGGAAGGGGACGTAGGAAGCCTGAACAAGGAGAGAATGATAGGAAAAGAGCCCATTAAAAAAAGAGAAAAAGGGATAAAAGAGAAAGTAGTCACTAAGATGGAGTGGCATGGTATGGTTGAATAAAGGTTAAATGACTTAATAAGAAAGAAGAAGGGCTTTCAAGGAAGAAGGGCAAAAACAGGGAAAGGAGGAAAGTAAAAGAGCACACTTAAAGGATAAGAAGGATTAAAACTAAGATAGAACAAGATGAAAAAACCCAATACCCAACCTCTCCAAAGAATGAAAAGGCAAAAAAAAAAAATCACATCCATGCATACAGATCACTTCAGGGAGTTAAAGGCTCGTGCCTGTTTGCATCTGTTTAATTGTAGATTTGACTATATGGCATTCCTCAGCACTTTTGACTACTTAAGGAGCATTAAACAGATGACTCATGAAGGATGAAGTTAAGGGTAGAGGAGTCCAGGACAATCTCTGCTTTCACATCCACACTCATTTCTTTCCTGCTTTGCCTCAAGGTGGCTATCAGCAGTTTGGGTCTGAAAGAGCTTGAAAAGAATATTTCCTTGCCTTCTTTTCAAAGATGATGCAAGGTATTGGAAAAAAATGTCCCCATATCAGTTGCATATGCTTTTAGTGGAATGGGGGAGTCATGCCTGCTGCTCGGTAAGCCATGTGAACAACGACAGAAATTGATACGGGGTGCACATGAGCAGTCTCCATCATTTGTACACTTAGTTTTCCACTGATATTCCACAGCAGCAATAGAAATCTTTATTCCTACAGCAGCAAACAACAAATATACCAAGAAAAGGGGATCTAGTTTTCTAGTGTATTCTGTGGATTCAAATCAGAGGCTTTGCTGCATCATCACCTGGCTTTGCTCCTATCTCACAGTCACCATTAACAGACAGCTATGGCAAGGGAAATGGAAACAGCACACCATTTTAGGACTGTTAACCCTCAAAGCACAGAGCTTTGCACCTGGAGGCAGAAATCATGGCAAAGGAGCTGCCCAGTACTTCGTCAGCAGAGAGCAAGTTTTTGAGTGGTAGAAACAGTGCATCTGCAACTACTTTTTTCCTTTAGTACTCAACATCTCCAAAAGAGCTGAGTACCAAACAGCCCTAGAGCAGCACTGATACAGCTGCGAAAGAGCACTGCATCTAGAGGTTCCTGTACTTCTTACTTCTCAAGAGGTTTTGCCAAAGGCTGTCTGCAAATGCCACTGAATTGTTCAAGTCTTTGTAACCACAGGAATATGCTTTTCACATTTCTTTAAATACATTTTCAGCTCTGTTGCAATCATGGCAGTGCAGTAACAGGAAATAGAAACATATGCATATATTAACTACAACTTAATTCTGCCAGCATATAAGACATTATTTGCACTTGTGCAAGTTGAGAGTCACTAATCATCATCACTAAGATGAAAGGTTAGTGCATTGTTTATAGACTATTTAGTATTCACGTTTGATTATTTCAGGATTAGTGTCAGAAAAATTATATACTACTAACCATACACAGCCCCCTCTCGAACAATCTTTTAATCATTCTCTGGATTTTCTTTCTGCCTTCAAATTTCTTGAACTTTTTGTAGTAGCAGTATCCATCACTCAAAAATACATAAATACATGGTAGTTTAAGATTCCAGGTGCAAAATATATAGCCACTCTCTGTTTCTAAGATGTGACAGAACAGATTAGATCTGGAGCAGCACACCATACAAGAACACCAACACTGCTAAAGCATGCATGAAGGAAGGAAGCTCCCTCAGCTTCCCTAACAAAATACTGGTACTACTGGGCACTTACTTTTAGACAGAGGTGTCTAAACATTTCACTCTCTACTAGTTTGAATTTTAACCTTCTCTCAAGGAATTTTATATACAAAAAGGGGGAAAAAAAATCTGGTCTGTTGTGGCCATGATCACAGAAAGTTATTACATGACAGTGAAGCAAAGTTGCACCCAAAGCTCAAGACTGTTTCAAAAGAACTTTCAGATAAATTTATTTAACAAATGTTGATCTGAGTATTATTAATGATAAAGCAACTAAATGAATCTGGGCAGCCTGCACTGTTTTACTTGATTGTTATTCTGCTGGTCTTTCTCTGCAAAACCAGCCATTTTAAATGTCTAGCTAACAGTATAAATCTCTGTAATAGGGCAAGGAAGTATTTTCCTTTCAGGCTCAAAACAATGCAAGTATACTGGCTGATTCCTCCACCATGCCTAGGAATGTCCCTCAGGGCCTCCAGTCCAGAAGGCTTGCAAAGCAGTTTATTCTGGAGAGCTTTCTAGAAGCTAGAAAGGAGTTTTAAAAATATCTAACCTATCCTCCATCTCTGCCTTCCTGTTTACTGGCTCAGGTAAACAACAGTAGCCAGAATTCACTACAATTAAGAAAGACATCAAAGACTTTTAAATGGGAGACTAGATTAAAATAAGAAATAATTCAACTTGAGCAAGGAAGAGACCCATATATGATGCTGTGGTGCATTCTGATGCCAATTATTTTGAGTTATTCATATGAACTATAAACAAACAGAAAAATATTCCATATTACACATCACTGATTAAAGGCCTTGAGGAAATAGATCAAGAAGGACATGTGAAGAAAAATATTGCAGTGAATTTTGAAATTTTGAAAACCATACATTACAAGGCATAAGTAACAACTTTATACTGTAGTGCTTGAAAAATGCACAAAAAAGACTTGAAAAAGATCTATTAATTTTGAATTATGTAGTTAAATACGCCATAAATGCTGAATATCTGAAGCACATTAAGAGCTAAAGTACTTGGAAATTGAAAATTTTAAGGTATCAATTATTGTTTCTATTGGTGGATACTTTTTTCCCCCTGAGCATTACTATATATTCCAATGTCAAGAAGATTAAAACAGTAAAGTGCTTCTTTCTAATTTTTCAGTACCAATAAAAATAAACAGATCTTTGACATGTATCAGACATAACAAACAACTTCTTTACTAATATACTGCTGCTTTAAGAAACTGTAGCTTAGCTTTTCCATTTCTTTAATCCCCATCTAGAGCGCCTGCTGGCAAATCAGCAGCATGTCGGAAAGGGTTGAAGAACATGAAGATATACAAGTGTGAATTTCATGAAGTCTGTTGCTCCCTCTATGTTATATATTTTTGGCCACTAAAACAATGTAAGTACTTAGCTCCAAAACCCCATGTTGTGCATCTCACCCCAGTAGCAATTACAGGAAGAGTCCAGCTGTAAAAACCTGATGGAGACGCTGCGCAGATTCAAAGAATCAAAAGCGCAATTCATTAGAAGTGCCTCACTTGTTTTCTGAAGCAATTTCGAAGCTGGTGTACACAGAGATGGGGGTGCAAGGTCACCCCTAGCCTTGCCTTTTCACCACTGTGCAGAGCACAAGCTACCAGAAAGTAACCCAGAGACTCAAGAAATACCAGAGACAGCATTTTAAAGCTTTCCTGAACACAATGTAGGATGCTGTTGAGGAGAAAGAAGGAAGCATTCAGCAAAAAACCCCTTGTGGTTTCTATGCATTTAAGAATGAACAGAAAAACAAGCCCCCTCACACCAACTGCTAGTGACAAAATCAAGGGAAAGCTTTATTTTTCCTTGAACCATTCTGAATGAACTAAAATACTCAACCAGCAGCAGCTGATATTTTGTACTCAGTGATAAGTCAGCCTGCTGTATATTCAGATATAACATGCTTTATTACAAATAAATTCCATTGTAAGTTGTTTGAATAGCTACTGCAGTGTTAAATTGAGGCTTCAAGAAATGCATACAAAGTAATATTTAAGAGACCATTTCATCTGGAGTCTCCAGGTTATGGCAATAATGGGATAAGTTTACTGCTGATTACTGCAAAACAAAGTACCTTTCAACACAAAGAGAGTCGGATTAATGGCAAAACTTACAGTAACTGACTTGTTTTAATTTGCAAGTATTCTGCAATTACAATATTTCTAAATTGAGGACTTTGTTTTGTTTGGTTTTTTTAATGACAACAAAGTATCCTGTTACATAAACAGAACTGTTCTTTGACACTGCATCTTGCTGCTAACTGTTAAGGGATTTATCTTCAAGAGAAGAATAGCAATAAAGTGGCAAATTAATTCCGTTTTCTGTAACTGTAGCAGGGATACTAGTGTAAACATACAGAATTCCCATGGAGAGAATATTTTTAGTCTTTTGTAATAAATGATCAGCAACTTAGCAGACAGAAACATCCTTACTTTTTTCTTTCCCCTCCCTCCTGGCTCAGAGAACGTATCTCGTACCTATGAATTCTAACGATTAAAATAATTTTACCAATTACTTTGCTGCATTCCAGTATGCATAGTCAAGTATGTAATGCAATAAACTATGCCTGAATGGTCTGTTTACCCCAAAGCAAGTTACAAGGAAAACTCTTTCGCCTTAAAGGACTTGTCTCTTTGGAGCGTGCAGGCTGGCAAAAAGCCAAGGGAAGCTGGTGCTTAAGCAACCAAGACTGAGCAGTGCCTGTGTGCACTGCAATCTCAGCCAACCGCAGTAAATGTTAGTGGAGTTTTTGTGCTGTAAAATTGCTGCTTTCATGCCCACTGCATCTGACAATAGGAATCCTTGGCCTTGCATGAGAAAGGAAGGCTGATGTGCCTTCTAGTCAGATCTCTGCATCCTTAAAAAGCAGGGTTACTACTCCTGTGTACTCCTAATGGTTTAGTGACAAATAAATTCATGTCAATGCTACGTCAGACACAGAAAGATACTAAATGGAGACATTTTTTGTATATGAGAGAGAAGAGCAGAAAACTCATGCTTTAAGCCCAGTCCTTAGGCTATTAAGACTATTGACAATATTTAAAAATATAAAGGATGTTAAAGGTGACAAATACTTAAGCCTTTCACTTTTCAAAGAAACTTTGAGATAAATGGTTTTCACAATCATCAATGCACACTAGTTTTTTTTGCTTAGTGACTCAAACACAAAATCCTTAGCATTCCTCCAGTGAAAGTCTGCAACAAGCATCTGCCAGCCGAATTTCTGAGAGTCCTTTTTACTTTCAGCAAGCAGCATGTTTAAAACACTGAAACATGATCCTCCAACTTACATCTACTGAGAACAGAGTTCAAATGGAAACCAAAAGGCAATGAGAAGAAAAATCATAATTAAAAAAAAAAATTATCAAATGATCTGTGTATTTTTGCTACAGGAACTTTTCAACACTATAGAATAAAACTTACACTGCAGTTGCATCACAATGACCAGTTTTTTGCACTAATCTCCACTAGCAACTTCCATTTAATCCAACAGCAATTCCTCAGAAGCACAGAATCAGGCCGTAGCAATCACTGGAACTATAGAATAAACTAGGTATTAAAAAAACCAAAAAAAATCAAGATTTTATTAAAACCTCACAGTCTTCAACTCATTCTATGCTTCTGGAAGAACTTTTGTATTCACAAATCCATCAAGGATTGGTAAACATCAGAGCTCATAAGAAAGGCTTGTAAAATTGTAAATTCAGACTGTTGCCACCAAGTGATGAACACATGAGAACATGTGCGAGATCTTGAGTCCTCCCTTTCTAGAAATGGCTTTTGGAAAAAGATTTTGCATTGCAGTACAGAGTTAAAAATACTGGACCTTTCCCCAAAATAAAATAATGAAAAATCAAAATAAAAGCGCTTAATGTGATGATGTGACACACTTCCATCTGTTCCTGATGTTATACAAGTTATTTTGTGTGCACTCACATAATATTTGTTCTTCTGGAAGTCTGTATAAGCAGTACCTGGGTGAAGTTCTCAGATGTGTAATTTATAATGAAAATAAACCCCCTATGTAACAGTTTTCTTGTCCTCTTACCTTCTGTATTACAGATTAATTTCTACCATAAATTTCTTACAGACTCCTCTCTGCACAAGAACAGTACATCCTCATTCCTGATTGCGACTTCAGGATTCTTCCATTAAACTGTGACAGAACTTAAATTCAAGCTCCTTATCTTGCAATTAGGAAATGTCTGTTCTGTAATCAAGCAGTCAAAGGAAACGATGTGTGTGCAAGCACTGGCAAGAGGAGAGGACACATTTTTGACTCTTGTGTTCATTCATCGCGCCAGGTACACGTTAGTTCACTTCAAGGGAGCTGACATTTGGGCTCAGCGTTCTTCCTTCAGTAAAACGATATTCTGCCTTTATGTTTCACTGTATTTCAGAATGAATTTATCTTCACAGATTTTCTTAAACTGCCTGATTTTTTTGTAATATGATTTTTGATGGGGAAGGAGGAGTGGAGGAGATGTCTCTACATCAGATCATATCTGCACTACGATACACAGTTGGCAGGTTGTCCCATCTGGCATGCATTCGAGTATAAGATGGATAATTTGTCACTCTGAATCCTTTGATTCGTGAAAAGGCCAAAATCATCTCTGGAAAGATATTTTGCGGCTAATGATACAGGAGGTGTGGGGGAGACTGTTCTTTGAAGGCTACAAAGGCCACAATCTGAGGAGAAATAATTGGGTCTTGGCTCTTCTATTAATTAACATAGTAAGAGATTGAAAACTACAAAAATCTTTTAGGAGCAAAACATGACTTACAACAATCAGATATGAGAAGTAATTGCCCACCACTTTGCAAAATTTGATTTTGGAGGGGTGAGGGTGAGATTGGGGAACTGTAATTTGCTCTTGGCAAACAGACTGAATGCTTAATTAAACTGAACAAATGTACATTTTTGTACATTAAGGGAACAATGTTGACAGAATTTTGGCTTAAAAACCAATGAAAGAGGATAAAAAGATGGATTCATGAAATTGAAATCAAATATCAAAAAGAGATAAAAAATAAACTTGCTAGCATTCAAGACATAATTTTCAAGTTTTTAAGGTAACTACATTTGCCCCAAGCAAGTGGAACAGATAAATCTGTTGATCTGTAGTTCCTGAAAGATATTTGCCTTCCTTCAATGTCTGACTTTGGACTATAAGAGATTTACGTGCTTCTGTAGCTACCAAGGAAGGCTGCAAGCACTGCTACACACTGACTGAAACAAAACTGTTTCTGGCCTGAGAAAAAAAGTCAGCGTGTATTTTTATGACATGAACTTATTCTGTATTTACAGAAAGCTTGTCAAGTACCTCTATGCAGCACTGCATTGTGAATTTATGGGTATCAAACATTTTTGCTTACAAAATATTTACATGAATATGTACATGCCCAGAAGACATTGGCAGTTTTCACTGAGAACTGGGAATCTTATTTTATAATTTTGCAGGATATAAAATGGTCCAGCACATGGGAAGGGAAAGCGGCTGTTTTGCAAATGATTTATTGTGGAAGGTCTGGACAATTTCAGTGAGGTCTAGGCTACAGGACAAATAATTTTCTGTTACATTTAAACAGGCAATGCATTTCAACATGCAGGCTGCCAACATAACAGGCGTAGCCACAGCTTACTGAGAAAATCTCTGTCATAAACTACAAGCTCACATATACCTGATTTGAAATGCACACAAGTACTACCAGAAAAGCTCCAGGAGGTTATCTCAGTCCACCTTCTCCCAATTGAATGTAGGTTTGTCCTCAGCAGTACGAGTTATATTTTTATTTGTTTTAATATAATGTTACAAAGTGACAATGTCACTTCCCTGGGACAGACTTTCATATCTTAATGTAGTTCACTGTTAGACAGTTTTTCCTAATCATGTGCCTAATCTTTCCTTTCCTTATTTTCATCCTGTTACTTTTAATTGTATCCCCACACCGTGTACAACATGTTCCATTCTATCTTTGGTTATTAGCTCCTGTTTGCCAGCAATTAATTATTGCTCAGGCCACCTATTGAGCCAAAGTTTAACCTCTTACCTATTCCCATACAGTAATACCTCTAACCTCATAACTGTTTCCATGCACATACATCTGAACAGTAAAATAAAGAGCAATAAGAGAATTTGACAGGAACTTTAAAGAAGCAAGATGTCTGAATTCCAAACTGATATTCCATCGATGCTATGCCTAGGAATCCCTCTTTGCTGATATATTTATATACCCAGCTCAAACTGTACTTGTGAGCCAGACCATGCTGCAAATTAATGCCTAATTAAAACTCTCTATGACCACTTCTCAGATTTTTCCCAAATACACTGCACTTCAGACTGGCTTATGTTTTTCAGTTCTAATTTCACTTTATTAGTTTCTGGCTATACAATTAATGATCTTTCCTTGCCCTCTCTATTAACATTTTGTCTCTAGTTGGCACTCAGAACACTTGTTATTTAGTATCATTGGGAAATTTTTAGTGCCATTTTTACTCTGTCATCCATATAACTAATGAGGATGTTAAATAAAACCAAGATTATAGGTTATCCCCATGATGTTCCTCAATACAACTCCTCCCAGTTTGAACTATTAATCCTAATTTATTATCACAGAGTATTTCAAACCAAACAGGTCTGAGATAATTTTTCAAGTAACATGTCTTAGGGCTGTGTCAGACCAGAGGACAAATTGTGTGTACTGATACAACAATGACAAAATTTAATTTATCATGAATTATGAGATAAGAGATAAAAATCTCATTAAACAATTTGTAAGACAACAATGAAAATAAGGCATGTGGATACCCTCAGAGATCCCAGATGACTGACAGTTCTGAGAATGATGAAAAGGAAAAGAAGTAAATATATTTTTTGAAAAAAGCCTAAAGAGCTCTTAAGCATTTAATCTCATGACCTCAGGTTTGTTTCCTTGTGTCCTAGAACACCCCCATACCCCCTTCCCTCTCCTTTTGTTCCACAATAATCTGAACTACTAAAATGCAGTTCATTAGAGCACGGTGCTGACAACACCAATGTTGTGGGTTCAATCCCTGGGCCATTCACTTAAAAGTTGGGCTCGATCCTTGTGGGTCTCTTCCTACTAAGAATATTCTGTGAAATCAAAAGAACTCCTTCTGTGAAATTACATGGCAGGTGACACCCTGGCTGCCAAGTTCTAGTTCAGCAGCACATGCAGCTTCCTTTGTGAAATAACTGTGCACAGCAGAGATGGAGTAAGGACTGGGAGGTGTTTAGTAGGCACTAAAGCAGGACTACCAGAAAGCCACACAAGGCACTTCCACATTGGCTAAGACCTAATCTGCCATGGGCCTTTTCAATATCCACAGGTTATTTCCAACCTTCTCACAAGCCAGTTGGGTATGAAGGGAAAAATCCCATTTTCCTCTTCCCACCCTGACAGGAGCTGCAAGGGAAGAAAAGATGCCATAAAAGTCACTAGCATCTTCCACTAACTTATAGCACAAATCCCTGTGTGCACCTCCAACCACACTTCCATTTCATTTTGCTCTTGGTAGAAAGAAAACGGCAGAAGTGAGGCAGATTGTTTAGTTATGCTGCTTATACATGGTATCTATGCTGACAACAGGAGAGAAGGATGGAAAATCTGAAGAGTAAAAAACCCCTAACAAAAACCTCATAAAATTCACACCTATGCTTTGTACATGTGTTATATCTGGTCTTTACTAGTGCCAGCCTTGAGCATTGGGCACCTATTCCCTCAGGTACCTCTACAAAAGCAAAAGGTTCTGACCTTGGCTTCTTTACATCATGGGATAATAAAAACAATAATTTCTGTATATACTTTTGTACAAGCTCTTCCATCAAGTTCTAAGGAATCATCACGAACTAAAGTCCTCAATTTATAGGAGAATTATGCCACAGCACATTTGGTGTCTGTAGAGTGAGATGTCCTACAATGAGACCTCAGAATGCAGAGAGCTCAAATATCTTTTCATTCAACCAGCTTTATTACATTACTTTTTCTCTTTCACAAGTTTAAATTCAGAGTTGTGCTCTAGATTTCCAAATTTGTAGGAAGGCTTAGCCATTTTGAACTGAAAAGCCCATCAATCTGCAATTCCCATGTGGCTGGAGCAAAATCTTGTTTATTGTGCATTACCTGGCAGATCCTTGATCAAGGACAACTGAAAACCAGTTTATATTATATTGAATTTTTTTCAGATCTTCCCATTACACAAACTATCATCACAAATTGTTATTAAGAAACATGAGAACCTTGATGCTCAAATACACTATACAATTGCTGCTGTGAAATACACCCTTCTCTATTTTGCATTTTCTGGTTCTCCCACAATATTTCCAATTTAGGGGTAAAAATTCTGAAATCTGAGTTTCTAATTCAGACTCTTCAATTTCATTGTCAGTAGTAAGCATGAAATATTAACTATACCACGTCTTCATATTCTCTGCTTAAACTAAGAATTTAGCACTTTATTTTTCATTATATTAAATTCTGTGTCAAAAGATAAGCTGCTACTAATTTCAATAAATTCCCCTTCAAGTTCTAACTAATCTACAACTTTTCATGGAAAAAGATTAAGACACTTCTCAAGAAGCCTAAATACAGATAATACATGACTTCTATTTTTTATAAGGAGACTTAGTGACATAAGGAAACCCTCCAACTCAATCATATTCAAGAATCCTTTCCTCTCAGCTCCCAGTTCACTCTACTCTCACAACTGTTTCATTTCCCTGCACATGTATTCAGATGTCCCTGTTCATGATAAACCATCTTGCTGCTCTTTCTAAAAACAATAAATGTAATAAATGAATTGCTCTGATAGTAGTAGGCAAACAGACTGCTGGAACATTTCATACACTGACCTACACCTGAAGAAGAGGAACAAGTAGAATTAATCAGAGATGCTACGTAAGAGTTGTAACTGATGGTCCTAAAATTTATCTCTTCCTGAATTTCATGACTTACTAACACATTGCTCTTAGAGAAATTAAATTATTCCTATTAAACTGTCCACAACAGTCCTCACTTGATCTGAATTTTTAAAGGTACTAGTAATACCTTAATGTAGACCTTAGCTTCTCATGGTAAGCATCTGATAATTCATTTTACTAATTCTCTTTGCTATTTCAGTTAATTCCAGAAAAGAAAGCTAATTCCCATTGGTTAACAAAATGAGATAATCAAACCCAGCATCACAGATTAATACAATTCTACAGACATATTCAGATACTCTAAATTTTGAGTCATAAAATACACTGATCAAATTAACTCATTCTAAAGGAAAACAATCAGATGTTTGAACAAACTAAGAAGATGTTAATTCAACTTGCTGTTCAAATAAAGTCAATATAACTGAAAGCAGCTCAATAATATACTTGTTTTCAGTCAGCACCCTTTTTATCCCTAAATGCTTCAGCAGTGATCTCCCACCCTCTGCCAAAATAGACACTGGACAGAGTCATCTTGAATGCAGCACTGGACTTACTTTAAACCTATTAAGATTAGATAGTATTGAAAGCTTACATGAAGATGCAAAAGAAAAGACAATTGGTGAAAAAACCCTTCTTTCTGTGAAAGGGCTACACATGCTGCATTACTTAGCATTTTAGCTACAGAAAATGCAATAATTAAATAATAGCATACTAAAGGCCACAATTAAATGATAGTGACTTGATAGGATAGAATCAGAGAGATCCACATACTACAATGCAATGCTACACAACCATGCATATCATCAAGTAGAAGAAAGTTGTAGTTAACTTATTAAATTCTGGTTTTCCCTATTTTACAATGAACATACTTTTCCCCCATCAATAGGCCATCAGCATATGTTATGAGAAACCAACCATAAGCAAATCAGGTCGATAATTCAAGCAATATCCATTTAAGTGCTGAGTGAAAGGAATCTTTCTTCCAGTAACACAAACCCTCATTCTGCAGCTAACTGTGGAAATGGAAGTCCACTACCTGAACACCTATGATGTTCTCCTTACCCAGCAGAAAAGCAACAAGCCCGACTTAAATTATGGCAGTCACTATACATACAGTATACGTCGTTAGCAAGTTGAAGCACTTCTAAAAACAAGTCTAATCTTGTGGAGAGAAAGATCATTTGACAGCAGGAACTGCAAATAGTTCTACCACACATATACACTGAAGGGGTGAATATCAGACATCTGCAGGTAGAGGATACAGGGGAGAACAGTGGGAAGAGAGAGGGAAAAGGAAAATGAACACATACTTGAAGAGTATGCTGAGTTTTCCTCCTGCTTAGCAGAAGTCTTACAAACAACAACCATCTCAACAAATACCACAGTGCTAACCCCTGTCCCACTTGTAATCAAAACCCCTCTGACGTTGTTCTGCTAAAAGGCCAAGACTTGACTTGACAGAGAGTCAGATGAAATTAATTTAGCTTGTCTGGGATGAAACGGGTTAAGGAACACTCCTGAAGGTTGGTAAACCCACTGGCAGGCAACTGTTCAAAATTTCAGAAGCAGCAAAGGGACTAAAATCTAGAGGAAGGATGAACACTTACTAGCTTCCTAAGAGATGCAAGCAGATCATCCCAATTATTCAAAAATTTTAGCAGTTTTGTCTTGATTTTGCATTTTTCAATTATAAAAAAAGGGTTGGAGGATATAGTAATCTAAATATATTGACTTATTGAACTAAATCAGGCTAGCTTTTGGATAATCCATATATTTTCTAACAGATTTCATATTCCTAGAGATAAAAGAAAGAATAGCATACCCTGATTTATGACAATGCATCACAATTTTTTGAGTTCTTCACAGACTAAAATACTCAGCAAGTTGAACATGCAAAAATATAATTATAATTAATTTTAAAGATCTTAACCCAAATGTGTCAAGTTCACATACATGAGTGCTCTCAGCAGACTGGCCTTTTACACACAACACCAAAATTCCACTCAAAGCTAAGAAGAGAAGCTTAAATTTAGTGTTATGCTTGGCAAAATAATTCTGTCCAATCAGCTGATGTGCAAGCTGCAGAAAAATATTCCTCCATACCCCCTCTAGTGGTTCATCTACAGGTGAGATTTTAACAATCAAAACACAGGAATGGTTCTTAGAATATGAAGTGGCTTGTTCCAAGCTTTGCTGATCTACCTGAAAATTACTGTGAATTAAAAAAAATATTCTTTCAGTATGCCTATGCCTACACCAAGAAAATCTGTTCAGTCATGCAACAGAAATGGAAACTTGTGGCTAATATATTTTCTCATATCAAAAGAAAAGAAAGACAAATGAGAAAAAAAATAAGAAAAAAAAGAAAATAGGAAAAAAAGGGAAAAAAAAAAAGACAAAAAAAGAAAAAGAAAAAAGAAGAAAAAGAAAAAAAAGTGGTTTCTTTGGGCACAATGTATAAGCAGGCACTGATGTTTAAAGCATGTCACTCCTTTTGCTGACTGGTTGGAAGGAAGAGAAATGTGGAAACATTTCTCAGAAGCCACCACTGCATTCTGTCATCTCAGAGCTCTCTTTAGAACTTTTTTCCACAGTCTTGAATGCCCTATCCAGTAAAAAAAACTCCTGCTCTCCTTCCCTTAGGAAATGAAAGGAATGGCTAGAAGCTGCTGAACTTGATGAGGTAGTAAAAGAAAACATTTACATTATTCTGATGCTAAATATCATGACAGTTTAACCAACTTCAGTCTACCTTTTAAAAAGTACAACTAAAGGTTAGTCACTTGCTAAAAACTACATTACATAATAAATCATTAATAGCTACTGCTTCACATAAGCATTACCTGTTAAATGACTTAAGCAAGCTTTTCTGTATTAGCAGTTAATTTCTAATCTTGCTTATCTTACAGTAAAACAGAAACAATTTGTGTCATTTAAGGAAAAATCAGTTTAAAATACAGTCATTTTGATATATTTATGTTTTGTTAGACAATTTCTTAAGAAGATGGAAAATAAAAGGGTATTTAAACTCTGGACAAAGTGTCCTCTTCTTACCATGACCTGGGACAGATACTGGATTATCACTGGTCTGTACTAGATATGAGCCGGCAGTATAGTCCTCATCTGTATCAGAGTCCTGAACTGGCTGGCTGGCATTATTACTTAATAACCACCTCTGGTTGTCATGGAGATTGGGTGATGGAGGAGGGGAGTGTAAATGTTCAGTAACTGATGGACTAGATGAGGAGGATGGCATGGGAGGACCTATAAAAAAATAAAAAGCATTTAAAATATGGGTCAAGATACCATATGAAAAACAAATAATTAATTTCTTGTATCAGCAAAAGATGAATATTCTACTTCAAACAAGAAAAGAAGATGGACAAAGAAAATATGACAATTGCCTGAAATAAGCTGGTTTAAATGTTTTAGAAATCATAACAAAATGCCATGACTTGATATTTCAATGAACAGTGTTTATCATACAGGATTGCTTCTTTCAGTGGGACACTCCCGTCTAAAATCTGCTAGTGAAATAAAGTAATACAAATAACAGAGACAGAGAAACAGGACCACTTTTCCAAGCTCACACATACAGGGAAACTCACCACTGTAAGTTTCTATCACAGGAGTTACTCTGACAAAACTTTTAGTTTTCAGTAGTGTTTCTCAGACACATATGCTATTTAAAACCTATCAAAATGTTTCACCTGTCAAACTTGTGTCCATCTGCACAAGTTGTCTTAAAACATGCATACACAATGATTACATCCCATTCCTGCATCTTGAAAGTATCTTAAAGTCATCATGGAGGAAGACAGATTTAAATAAAGCCTTAGGATATCATAACAATGCATTTAGTCCTTCAATGAAACAATAATTAGACCAGAATGCAAGAGAGAAATAATTACCTAATCCACCCTGTGAATTTATAGGTTCTTTATAGTCCTCAGGGAGTACAGATCTTACTCAGAGTAAGATTGCTGGACTACTTTTGAAATAAGTGTTGTTGCCTGTAGGTGGGGAATGTGCCAGAATATGAAGAAGCTTTATTACATAATTTATGTTAGAACCAAAATTAGATTAATCTGCATGGTTATAATTCATAACTATAAATCTAAATTTAAATTAGAGGAAAAGGGGCTTTTTTCATCATATAATGATTTGGTTTTATGGCACTTAGTAGTATAGTTATGCTGCAGAGGTGCTGTGCTTCTCAATGTTAATAAATCATACTGGCACCAGTAGCTTGAATTACCTTCCCTCCACCTCCCTTGTACACTGCTAGAATCATGCTAATTATTATTTTTTTTTCTTTCACATTCAGTTTATACCATCATATAGTATCCTAAATGTCTCTGAAACATGTTGCCAAGTCCTTACCAATTGGCTTCTCTGGGAAGAAACCTATGACAGCCTCACCACAAACTATTTACTTAATACCTCCACATATCAGTTACCCCTTCTCGTAGTGAACAGCACACATTATTATAATTTAAGATGGAGGCTTGGTCCTGGAAGGAAAGTGAGCACTTACTATTAGTCAAGTAACTCCTCTGTAAAACCCAAGGTTTACAATCAGGGAAATAAAAAGTATGGGGGAATGACATTTTACAGGGCTCAGCTTGTGAATTTAGAAGTAGGAAATGGGCACATTTTGTAGTTTGAGATAAAATGCCAATAGGTTTTCTTGCTACACCTTGATTTTTCACATTGCTTGCTTCAGTAACCTGAATTTGTGATTATTTCTTGATGGAATATTTAATGCATTATTTATGATATACTTAAACTGATTTAGGTAGTTGTTATATTTCATTTTTTTTAATAGTTCCAATAAAAAAAAAAGGGGTTTTTGTAATATTTGTTTTTTATCTTGGAATAAACCTCCTTTACTTGCTTCTGACATCTCTTAGAGGAGAGCTACAGTAATATGTTCCAGATGTATATGTATTGTCTGAAGGAAGTCAACATTTCAGTAATATCCTTGGACTTTATATATAACACTTCTCAATATGCTTCCTTTCTCCTTCTCAATTTACACTCATTACCTTTCAGGCATAACAGAGCCTTGATTGCACAAATCATAATCAGACAAAATACCATGCTGCCTGAAAATGTGTCGTGTCCAAGGTTCCTTAATTGTTTTGTAAACTCCCTCATTTATTCAAATCTATTAATTGTCTCCGTGCTACATGGCTAGCTGACACTGCACTGATGAGCAGCCATGCGGAACATGCACCACTTGGGTGCCCTGGCTTACTGAATTTCTCAGTTCAGAAAACACCGTGTGTCAGGTGTGGGGTGGAAGTGCAAGGGTACTAGCAAAGCTCCCACCACTACACTCAGCAGGGACAGATCTCTGCTATTGCAAAAATCAATTAAGGCTGTAACACCACCAGGAAGTTATGCAACTTTTTATAAATCTAATTCTAGCAAGCAGGTCTTACAACTGTTGAATCATTAGGAAAAGAACTTTAAGATCTGAGGTTTGAGTCCAACCTTTAACTCAGCATTGCCAAGTCCACCACTAAACCATGTCCCTAAATGCCACCTCTACATGTCTGTAAAACACCTCCAGGAACAGAGACTCAACTACTTTCCTGGGCAGCCTGTTCCAAGTTGTGATCACCCTTCAAGTGAAGAAATTTTTCCTAATATTCAAGCTAAACTTTCCTGACACACTGCTAGCTCATGTTCAGCTGGCAGTCAACCAGCATCTCCAGGTCCTTTTCTGCCAGACAGCTTTCTAGCCACTCTTCTCTGAGCCTGTAGCATTCCATGGAGTTCTGACCCAAGTGAAGGACCCAGAATTTGGCCTTGTTGAACCTCCTACAATTGACCTCAGCCCATTAATCCAGCCTGTCCAGATCCCTCTGTGGAACCTTCTACCCCTCAGCAGACCAACATTCCTGCCCAACATGGTGTCATCTGTGAGCTGAATGAGGGCACACTTGATCTCCTCCAGATCATTGATAAAAAAGTGTAATCAGGACAAGCCTCAGTACTGAGCCCTGAGGAACTCTACTGCCAAGCCACCAGCTGGTTGCAATTCCATTCACCGCTGCCTCTCTGGGCCTGCCCATCCAGTCAGTTTTTAACCCAGCAAAGAGGACACCTGGCCACACCATGGGAAGCCAGGTTCTCCAGAAGAATATTGTGGGAGAAAGTGTCAAGAACTTTAAGTCTTGGTAGACAACATCCACAGTTTTTCCCTCATCCACTAAGTGGGTCAGTTTGTCACAGGAGACTGGGTTGGTCTGGCAGAACCTGCCTTTTGTAAACCCTGCTGACTGGGCCTGATCCTGCTTGTCCTGTACACGTTGCATGATGGCACTCGAGATGATCTGCTCCGTGACCCTGCTCGGCACTGAAGTCAGGCTCACAGGTCTGGACTTCCCTGGAACCTCCCTCTGGCCCTAACTGCAGGTAAGTGTCACATTATCCAACTTCCAGTCACCTGGGACATCCACATTTAATCAAGGCTGCTGGTAAATGATTGGAGGTGGCTTGCTGAGCTCTTCTGCCAGCTCCCTCAATACCCCTGGGTTGAGCCCCACAGACCTGTGGGTGTCTAAGTCCCACAGCTGACTCCTTCTTGGATTACAGGGGCTTTGTTCTGCTCTCTATCCCTGTCTCCCAGCTCAAGGGACTGGGGATCTTGAGGCCAACTGGTCTTACTATTAAAGACTGAGGCAAAGAAGGCATTAAGTTACCTCAGATTCTTCCTTATCCTTCATCACTGTATTTTTCCCCTTCACCCAATAAAGGATGGCTATTCTCCCTAGCCCTCCTTTTGTTGCTTTCATGTCACAAAGTTACATGGTCTGCAGAGAAAAGGGAGCCAGCTATAATATGAGCCAATTTTTCACAAGAACCCTAGGCCAACCAGCTGGGACACCTATTTCTGTACAACTTCATCCAGAACTGGCAGATTTTTGCAGTGAGCTCCTCTTTGATTCCAAGTGAAAAGAGAGATAACTATCTATACTGCCATTTATAGAATAAGCTACACATTAAGAAAAAAAAATACTTAACACACTTTCTAGAGGAATTGTAAATGATGTGCATATTCCTCTCCAATTCTTTTTTCACATGGAATGAAAGGCATTTAAAAATTTTGGCAATATCCCCTCTTGAAGTCCTAAAAAACTAACTTATAAATCATAAAAATAATTAAGTATTACAAAAGCCAATTAGATTGGTTGTAACACTTTCCCCATACAGCTTAGAAGCATTCAACACTAAGAACATTTCATTCTAAGAAACCCCACAAAAATACTACTTCTGATTTTCTCCCCATTCTGCTTCTTTCGGTATCCACCTAGCAAAACATTTGGTTGTTCTGCTTTGACTTTCTTGCCTGTATTTTAGAAAAGCAAAAACTCTTGTATTTAATATGTGAATTTGATTCAACAGTAAGGTATTTTTCACAGGCAAATACACTGGACTTAAAAGTACTTAAATCTCATGGTTTAGGTCAGTTATGAGGAAAAGCACACTTTATTTTGCTGCCATTTTCATAATTGAAAACATATGACTTTAAATGAGCTTTCTGTACTTCAAAAAAATTATGTGAAAATGCAAAATATAGCCAAACTCTAGCAAGAACAGATTCGATATAGCAATATGTGAAGAGATGAATACATTTGCTAAGGATACGAGTCCCCAAAGAAAGTAAAACACAAAGAAAATAGGTTGTAAAAAGAACATTGAAAAATAAATATACCTGAGCTAATAATGGCTACATTAAATACATAGGTACAAAGTAATTATGTTAAAAAAACCAAACCTGCAGTGTTCTCTG
Source organism: Passer montanus (assembly GCF_014805655.1). Classification (NCBI taxonomy): domain Eukaryota; kingdom Metazoa; phylum Chordata; class Aves; order Passeriformes; family Passeridae; genus Passer; species Passer montanus. Next base: position 11,552,276 of record NW_024360941.1, on the reverse strand, counting down.
CTGTGATCAGCACTGATTTAAAACATGGTACAAATTAAAAATTGGAAGTAGAACTGATGTCACATATCGAAAAGCTCAAAGGGACAAGTATGCTAAATGCAACCCATAAAAAAGACAGCAAATAAACAATGGGGAAGACTGCAACAATGGACTGGTAGTAATGTACAGGAATTTCTGTTTTAAGTATATTAAGGCTTAACTAAGTGTAAAGCTGAGCCTCTGTCAGTTGGTGCTGCCCAACACCACCAGCTGGGTATCAGGGCAGGGAAGGACTGGGGGCAGAGCAGGGCAGAGCTGTGCCTTCAACCCCAGAGCCTCAGGCACTTCCACCTGGCCACAACCCCCAGTTTACAGTTATGTACAAGTTGCCTTCCCTTAAAAAATGAAGGAAAGAAGCTATTGGCAGCATTTAAGCTTATTTACATGGTATTACAAAGAATGAACCCAACAACCTTTCATCCTCCATAGGTCACCAGTTGCTAGAGAAACACTGCTTCAACACCACCAATAAGTGCCTGGATGAACTGCATCTGCACTAGATGTATTTTAGAGAAAGTAGTGCTAGACACTTTTAGAAAACGGCATTTAGGAGAAAGGTAGGATAGAAGAGAAGTAGTAGTAATGACCTCCTGCTGTTGCAGGGTGGGCAGGCTGAAATAGATGACCCAGAGTCTCTGAGGAGCCTTAAAACACATGCACTTATGAAATCTTCCCACTAGATTCAAACTCTTAAAGCAGAGAGACTTTGCTGGCACTGACACTAAGAACAAAGAAAAAAAACTTGTTTATTTTCTATTCTTATTATAAATCAAATTTTTCTGACTATAATTCATGAAGCAACGAACACTGTCCTGAGCTGAAATATGATCTTAAAAATGTGTAGTTTTCGTTGCTTCATGAATTTCTTTAATGCTGAACTGTTGTTCATATATCTAGACTGTCCCTAAAATCCTGGCATTATCAACTTACTTCCATAAGATGCATTGCAAGTTATGTACTTTGAAAAAGTAATTTCACTATAAAAAATTGAAGGACCATTATTTTCATCTCAATCAGGTTGCATAAATCCTATACCCAACTTCTGATGGCTGCTTAAAGCAATACAACGGTAGACTGCTCTGTTTAGCTATGGCAGGACAGTGCATTTTTCCATTCACAGTGTTGGCAGCCCTGGTCACTGAGACTGAAGGAAAAAAATTCCTCTATCTACATCTCAAGCACACAGAAGGGGAGTCTTATTTTGAAGTGGTAAAGAGATTCTTACTGACTTCAGTGTCAGTAAGAAATTTGTATTAAATTACCATTTGCAAAGTAGATAGCTCTTTACTGAAATTAATGGGATTTTTGCTGGTGAGTTAATGGAAATGAAGATTTCATGTTATATTAAATGGCACTACTATATCATTTAAACCAAACCCAGACCCCATACTGTGGAAAAACATGTTATATATATATAAAATGGATCACTAAGAATAGCTACATATCTCTATTTTGTACTTTGCTGCTCACAACAGGACAAGGCAGGTTGCTGTTTGGTGGTGTTTTGTTTGGGGTTTTTTTGGTTGGTTTTGTTTTGTTTTCAGGTTTTTTTTTGTTTAAATAAAACAGTTTAAGGATCTTGTAAAACTTGGATGAGACAGGCAGTGGCTTTTGAAGGTCAGAAATAGCATGTCTTCTGGCTAAATTAATTAGAAACCAAAACACTTTCAAACATGAAGGACACTTACAAGCCTTCTGAATCAAGCTGAGATGACTCTTTGCAATCTGTTCTAAGACTTCCCAGTGTGCTGAAAGCTGTACACACTCTTGTTAAAAAGGGCACCTATACCCTTCTATCAAGTTTACTGATTGCATCCCAAAATTTCAATTTCTAGTGTATCACATGTAGGTTGACCCAAAAAAGCCCCAAGCCCCTACACCTGGTATGTACAACCCTTAACGACTGCATTTTGGACCTTTTCATCCTGCATATAAAACAGTAAGTTAGTAACAAGTGAGTTTTAATTTTAAACTATTTTTTCATTATGGATTTCCTGTATGCTCTCCAACCTGTATGACTTGGCATTGGCATTTATCTCTCTGCTGGATCCTGCAGCCTTCTGCAGCCAACCTGCAGCGACAGTTATCTCTTAATTAATACTCTACATGCAAAAGAACTACCAAAAAGTGCTGTTGTACAGCACTTCTTTTTGGTAAGAACAATTATTTATAACCAACACAGTTATCTGTATCTATTTATACCAGTTGACCACTGTAGTAGCTACTGTGAAGACCTCCCCAAGGAAATACATGCATTGACAGTCTTCCAAATATACACACACACATATAAATAAGACTGTATGAATCCATCTACAGTAAAAAAACACTGCAGTGAGAAGAAATTACATGCCAAGAACTCTTTTAAAAAGAAATGCTTTCAAATGCATAAAAATGATGCTTGTGATATATTGTGGATTTTCCATTTGTGTTTTGCTTTGTTTGTAAGCATAATGAATAATGACCCTTCTACCCATGAACTGGGAGCTGTACTTTTGAAGTTTCAAATCCTTCTGAGTGCTGATGAACTGTACCTTCATAACAGATGCAAACTTTAAACACAAATTACATCTATTTTTCCTGTATTTCCTCAAAAAGTTAGCACTTCTAAACAAAACAGATGTATTATATTGACATGTATTCTAAGTCACAAAGTTGCAACTACTTCTACAAACTGGGAAAGCTAAAACTGTACAAAACCATAATCAAGGGATATTGATTTGAAAAACAAAATTAATCTATTAGAGAGCAAGACAAATAATGGCCTGAAATATTGTAAATTGCCTTTTTTTCCCCTCTTGGAAGTACAGTATAATAATCAGGTTCTGTAATATAAAACTGGCAATTATCTTCTAAAAAAGAGAAAGATTTCTTAAGAAAAATGGTTATGCCTTAGAACTGACACACATCTCTGAAGCAAACACTCTGTTTTGAAGCATTTTGGTTGTTTCAAAAAGTTAACAGCTGCTGCTCAGCAGATTGTTAAATGAAAAGGAGTGCCCTGTTCTTACAGGGGTCAGACTGCATGACCACAACAGCTCTGTCTTCAGTCCTGAGTTCAGGCAGTGCTCATTTTTGCTTTAAATGGGAGTTTTGTCTGTAAAGAAATTGCAGAATCTGAGCCTTAACTAACAGAGTATCCTAAACAAAATGCACAGATCTTTCTTCTTACTACAGAAAAATTTTTATTTTACTATTACTATTTTCAAAAGGAATCACCTTATAAATTCAGAGCCACGTGTAGAGCAAAGGTCCACTCACCTAGGCACAAAGTCCATAAGCTGAACTAAAACCTCAAGCATCTCTATTATTTTTTTAGGAGCTACTCTGCTCAGCTCAACTGAATCTTCCAGTTTATTTCCCCCAATATTAATTAAAAGTGCACATGAAAAATACTGGAAGGGAAGAGAGAGCTATTCCCAGAAGACTGAAAATCTTCATTCTACTCAGAAAATTGTGTCAAGTGATAGGTCTCTCTATTTTTAGAAAAAACATTCATCTTTTTTGAGGGGTTGGGGGCACAGTTTTGGACAGAAGCAAGCTGAAATCAACGCCAGATTGCAAAATATTCCAATGAACTCCTATCTTCACTTGAGATGTAGAAGTTCTCACATGAAAATGTCACTTCTTCATTTAGAGCATCTGCTGGGATTCAGACTCTTCTGCCTTGTGATGGGAGTCTCATACAAGGAGACACCAGCTCAGCCACCGACCCGGCTGTACGAGTGTCACACTCGCAGTTTTGGCCCAGCCAAGTGCCACTTGCAACCAACTTGCAGGCCCTGGCAGCCAGCACGCAGTAGCTGCAGCATCAGAGCCAGAAGGTCTCCAAGGGCCCGTGGCACTTGGACTGTGCATGCAGGGAAGCTCCTGGTGTCCCCACGTGGCTCCTGTGTAACTTGGCCACGGACATGGCCCTTTCCCACCACAGCAGTTGGTGCCTGCTCAAGGACGGTCAAGAGGCAGAGGTGCATGGTTGCTCCACATGCAGGCACACATGCATAGCTCTGCACCTGAGCCATGCAAAAGGCACCCGTGCATGGCAAGCACTTCTGCCTCAGTCAGAGCCCTCCATGGCTGTGCACATCTGCCTGGGCCTAGTGCTTCACTGACCACTACACGGGGGCAGGGGAAGGGCAGGAGAGATCGCAGGTAGGGGGAATGTGCAGCCAGTTGCTCTCTCTACTCACCACTCATCGATTCACGCAAACCAAACTAAGCATTACACAGTGCTGCGAGAAAGAAACCAGCCCTTCTCAAAAGCCTGCCAGGATTTTCATGTTCAAAAAACCCATACTATAAACACACCACAGACACAAGCTAAAACCAGGAAAAAAACCCACCAGGGTTTTTTCTTTTTCCTGCATTTCCAGAAATGGAACGAAGCATCAAAAATGGAGCAGCTGGCAGATACTATAATCAATGCAGGAAGGTTAGGCACTCTGAGTCTGTCTTATATTCACTCAGCAATGATGCCGAAGTGTTTACCAAGTCTCCACTCTCAATCCTGACCTTTGTAAAAGTGCAATTTTTCTGGATGCTGATACTCTTTCAGATGACAATTCATAAAGAATAATCACCTATAAAAGCAACCTTTGAAGAAATGCTTCTTTGTTCTTCCTATCCATGACTTTTTATTATTAGAGGTGAAATGGATTGAGCCATGTCACATCTGGTTTATCATTCTTCCAACATAACTCAGTGGTAGTCAATGCACTTTGTATTTTCACAGTTGCTTTGGGCTAAATTAGGGGGAGCAGAAAATGTCTTTTTTGAACAGGACAGGAAATGCATCTTGAAGACCATCAGACAACATGAAAGTTTTTTTGCAAGGGAGTGGGAGAGAGGCTTCTTAATGAGGAAATAAACCTTCTGAGAATGATTCACAAATCATTCAGTTTTTAGAATCAGCTAATTTCCCACCCTCATTCCTCCCACCCCTGTAAAAAGCAGCTTAAAGAGGAGTGAAATCAAATACTAATTAACTAAATTTGGTTTTCTTAATTCTACTGGGTCCAATATGAGAAAAGCAGTCTAAGCAATGACAGGGATACCAGTTTTGTCTCCTTTGGCTATCAGTGTGGTCACTGCCTTGCAGCCTGCCATAAAGGGAACAACATCTTTGAAAAAAAGCATCCAGAGAACTTAATGACATCAAATTGCTTATGCTTGCAGACCACAGAATATGACCAGTTTTCTCAGAAGGAGACATAGCAATTTAAAGATATTTTGATAGATGTGAACAAAGAGCAACAAACTGCTCAAAAAGAGTTCTATCAGCCTTACTTACAAAAATAATCCTATTTTTTATTATTCACAAGAATCACAGAATATTCTGATTTGGAAGGAACCTACAAGAATCACCAAGCCCATCTCAAGTAAATGGGGATCAAACCCATTACCTTGGCCTTATTAGCACCATGCTCTAACCAATTAGTTCTTTTACTGCGGTTATTTATATCCCTGTGAGCTGCATTTCAAAAGACCAGAGCTGTGGCATTGCAAAAGATGGGGAGAAGAAGGAAGGATACAATGATTGTTGTCACCTTCACCAGCTTCTGACCGCCAGCTGCCCCAGCCAGTGGCACATGCTCCCCTGTGAGCTCTGTGTGCCTCCCAGCACTGCAGGGACCAGCACAATGGTGAGCAGGCACCAGAACGAGCAGCACTACTGCCAGAGCCTTGCATGTGCACTAAAGCATCATGCTGCTGCTGCTGCCTGCCTTCTCCCAATAAACTGAGGCAAACCAATCAAATGTCCCATAACACTAAAGCATCACGCCATGCCTACAAAAGCACGCATTTAGCTATGAGAAAGGAGAAAGCAATCCTGCCAAGGATACATCAAAGTTACCTAACCAGTGGTGAGCCCTGGAAGGGCCTGAAGGTAACACCACCAAAATAGGTATTCTTGTTAGTTCCTGGTTGCTTCGTTATTAAAAGCCCATCCCTTCCTGCCGCACTTTCAAGTTCTATTTCTTGTTAGGGCTTTTTTCTGCTACATTAAGTGTAACTCCTTAACAAAGGAATTTTGGGGAGAGGAGGAATTAGAGACTTACCAGAAAATTATTGACTGTTGTGTCACACAGTACCACTCTCACAAACAACGGGACATTTACTGGACATTGATGTCTCATTACATCTAGTATGTAATTTATTTCTCTGCTGGAAGAGAACTTATCAGTTTTGCCCATGTGGAGAAAATGTTTCTACTTTAGAAACAAATAGACCACCACAGGCAAAAAGCTGGAAAGCTTAAATGAAAACCCACTGCATGACCACTGAAGTCAGCTCGCTACCAAAGCTGCTAAGGCAGCAGTGTTGAAATGGGCCAGAGGTGGCATTTTGGGGCCAGGTTTTTTATAAAGCCTCATTGAGGAATTATTTAGAAAACTGAGAACAATAAAATCTTTTAGGTACTGAGAACTGAGAGAAAGCTGGACTCTGTATTTAGGTGTCTCTGGAAATTTAGCATTAAACAAAAACCCCACAAAGTCCCTTATTTTTGTCTGAAGATATAAGCAATAATGTATTAGGTGATGAGAAAATTTTGTGAAGCGCTACAAAGTTGCATATTTTTAGTCACTTTTCCACTATAAGAAATTACTGCTATCTAAAATAGAATATATTTTGACTAGTACATAAACCTTTTGTTTAGCTTTTAATTTTTTAACATTTTATCTGCGTTTACACTTGGCAGGACTGGATAAGTGCACTAGCAATATGTACAATTTAATACCATAAATTTCAAATAGGGTTAGTTATACATTAAAGTTCAAAAGAATACAGACTTAGCAATTCTTAAATAAATATACAAACCCCTCACATTAGCTAAGGTAGGTCAGAAAATGCTAAATGGAGTTGAAAAAATACCTTTGGCCTCAGACTAAACACAAAAAATTTCAGTCCAAGAGTGCTTTTCATAAAGTTATGAGCTAATGAACAGAAGGGAAGTCTAATAAAGTTTCATGAAATATTAGCTATGAAATCCAGCAGTAATATCATAATCTTTATTTCTTTGCCAACTCGACCACTTCAGAATAGTAAAAACCAAAGCAAAGTAAACCACACCAGTAACTGTGAAGAGATTTTATGTCAAAGAAAATAAAAAAGGACCAAAAGATTGGGAGGAAATTCCAAAATTAAAAAAAAAACCAACTTGTTTATGCCTGAGTGGAGCCACGGGTAACAAACCCTCTTTACCAAGCTGCTTCCAGAATCCTTGGGCCTTGGTCCAGGGACAGGGGACACGCCAGCTGGGCCATCCATATCTGCCAGCAGGCAGAGGTTATCCATCTCTTTGAAAAGGGATGAAAGGAAATTGCTGTCTGAGTGCTTTGCAAACTCTGAAACAACTGCTCTCCAGCTCAGCAGTAGGATTGCCAATAGAAAATATACAAGTCTCTGAGTTCCCAAAAAAATTATTAATGTTGACGTATTCTACTTTCAAGATTCCCCCCTCACTACCAGTAAAAGCTGCCAGATAAAAACCAGTTATTACATAGAAAGCATTCAGAACAACTGGTCTGGAGGCCCAGTCCTGTAAAACTACAATTCCCCATACATATTATGGCACATGCTTTCCAAGACCATCCACGCCTTCCCACCAACCTTCACAAATGTCTACTGCCAAAACATCTACCAAAGTACTTACTGATAAGAAAAGACAAATTTCTTACTTGACTAGTTTTTTTTTCCCCTCTGAAAAAAACACTTTTAACAGGTTCTTGGCCCCAAGATTACATTTGTATTCACACAATGCCTCTTTTATGAAAAGATGTAATGCAACCAATTATGAGAGCAGCTCCTGAAAAACCCAGCTAATGGCTTGACTTGGTCTGCATTCATACCAACACAAAATAACTACTTTTATACAATGCTTGATAATGCAGCACCATGTAAGGAAGCGATTACTCAGGAACACTTAAAATATGCTCATTCTAAAAGGATCAGACCTTATAAAACACAATTTATAAGCATAGAGAAAAGAAGAAACACAAGTGAAATCATGTTTACCCACATTTCACTAATTTTGTTCTTTGGCATGTTAATGTCTAACACACATGCAGTTTTCTGGTGCAGTTGCTGTTATTACAGATAACTTAAATTAACCTCCTACACTTGAAGTGTCATGATTTCTACATGAAGAGATAAAGGAATAGTCTTAGCTCTCTTGCTCAGTTATCTGAGACACCTTTTTTTGTGATTTGTTTGTATTTGTTATTTATCTTTGAGATATGGTAGTGGTCCAAATATTCATTCTTTACATGATTTCTGATGCAGTTACGATTCATTTCTAAGCAGTTACAGCCTGCAAAGTCAATCCTTGGTCAGAATCTTTACACGCACAAGCAGAAAACAAACCACAGGATACTTCAAAGTCAGATCCTGCGACTAGAGGAGGCTGTTAATCAATGCAGTTTAATACAAAGCCCTCTGCCTCACTGATGTTAAGATTATGCATGCTGAGGTGAGCAGGCAGGGATATTAAGAACCATACACAAATTTCTTCTGAATAAAAATGATGCATCAGCCCATAACATTTATCAGCCTGTACAAACTCTCAGGAATCCAACTTTCACTGCAAGTGTCTTTTTGGATCTATTTACTTCAGAAGATGTGGTATGAACGATAGCATAATAAGTTTTACTACGTTTCAGGCATAAGTGACTCATACATCATTCCATTTGAAAGAAAAAATCCTAACATGCAGTACGATATGTTACTGCAGCTGCTCCATGGGAATAACGACATGCCCATTTGGAAGGAAAATACATTTATGAAAATGCCTGATTAGCAGAAAACAATTCATCAGAAACAATAATACCCAACTGCTTTTTTGATGTTTTTATGGTCACAGTCTCTTTTCATGGAATCTATTGGATTAAATGCATTCACCTCTTCCCCTCCCATCCCCAGCTCAAAATAGTCTTCAATGATGTTATCCATAAAAACCAAACGGAAAAACAGCCTTTGAAGGAGGGGCTGTCATGTGAGTTGAATGTAAAGTTACTGGACAGAGCGCATCAAATAATCTTCTTACTTCAGGCATCTCCTACCAGGATCCCAGTTTGAGGGCAGAAATGCATGTTCTCTCCCTGTTTGCTTTGCAAAACACTGTATTTTTATCTTGCATGCCTCCAATCCCCTGCAAAGGTTATGAACTGAATGCTGCAAATCCAGCAGGAAACAAACCTCTGAGAAGTGCACAACATATATGAAGCCAAGGCAGTGCCACCTGCACCTTTGACCTCCTAGAGACAAGGCTTCCCAATATCCTGGCCTTCCCTTTTACAACTAAGGAAATCTCCACCTTCTTCCCTCTTACCTTTCCTTAGTCTTTTATTTACTTAATGAACACTCTTCATTTTCTCACCCATCACAATTAAAAAGTTTCAGACACCTTTTCTGTTACAAATTCATTAATTTATTCCACTAAAATTCCACTAAAAATTATCAAGACAAGAACATGTTGGCATGTTGACTGTAGCACTAGTTAATGAATTATGCCATTTAATGTAATGCACTAGCATACTAAAATAAACATAGAAATTATTTACAGTACTTTGGGACGTACATAGGATAACATAAGGCCACAGGTAATACTGGTAATGTCATTGCTTACTTTTCACGAAAGCAAACTCAAGACATGTTTAAGAAACAATGGGGTAAGTAGAGACAGTTGAGGAGTTCTTATGGGCTGTCCCACAACCACTCACTGAAACTGCAGACTCTTCAACACCAGAAGACACTCAGAATTGCCTTTGTTCCCACCAACTTCTGAAGAGCCATCTCAGATGGTATCCCCTACTTTGGGGCCATGTAAAGGTGACAAACCAGCAGAGACAGCAGCTAACCAGAGAAAAGACACTTGAATGTTTTGCTTGATTCAGGCCAGAGGATTAAGTCTGGGTCTCCTGCCTTCCAGGTGAGTGCCCCAGCTAATGAGCCTGCAGCTAATAGCAGAGCAACTTGTTATCCCTCTTTTTTCATTAAAATCTCTGAAGAATTGTGTTTAGTTCCTCATCAAGATGAATGCCAAGCTTGCTAAATTTTTCATCACACTGAATTCTTGTTCTCCTGCCAGCCCTAGTTATGTGTGAACATTTCAGACTCCCTCAGGCATTTATTTTACTACAGAGTCCTGAAATACTTAAGTCTATTAAGACCTAAAATAAACAGGCAAAAAGGAGGAATCTGCTAGTTGTTCCTCCAGTCTACATTTTAAGTAGACAGTGCCTACACCAGTGAAGTTCAGCAATTATTCTCAGTGTAGCCAGTGAAATGATGGTACATTTGGCAACACACACATCAAGCCATGTCAGCTACCACAGTGGGGCTCAGCTCCCCACCACAGCAGGAGCAGCACTGTCTGCAGGCTGTAAAGATCCAGCCAAATAGGGTTGATCCTGAAAAGCTGGATTTACTAAACACACACAAAATGGCTATTCTGCATGTGCATTACCACTGGGTTTGTGCCCAACACAGTCCCTGCCTGCTCCCTTGCTGCCAGGAAAAGAGGACAGCTGGGAGTAGACTATGACCGAAGAATAATTCACACTACTTGGCCTTGGTTACCCTCCTCACCAAAAGCCTTTCTGGAGCAGAAAGCGTGCTGGCTGTGAGCTAGACTGGCTTGCTGCTGTGTGTTGAACAAGTGGGAGCTTGAGGAAAGGAGGCCAATCATCAAAACACTTCAGCCAGGCCATGAAGGGCAGCAGACAACTGACTGAATTAACCACAGGGCTGCAAATCTTCCTGTCACATAGGCTATGAGCTGTGCCTCCCTAAACTCCCTGAGAGAACACTCAGAATAAAAATCTCTAAATAAATTATCTGGATTTTAAGTCACCTATTGAAGTCATTTTATGGTCACTCCCAGTTTATCTGTGCATTCTTTAGCTGCTCTGTCCATAGGAGGTCTGAAAATAGACCAAGCTTTGGTGTTTATCTTGAGGTCTCTTACTCACTACCAAGAGCACTTACTCACTACTAAGAGCACTTCCATCCACAATGCCCCATTATTATTACTATAGTCACTGGCATTATATACTTAGAAAGGAAGTACAAATGGCCAATTTGTGGCCAGAAAATATCAAGCCTGATACCAGATCTAAAGATCAACATTGCTGTCTTACAGAAACTTCATGCAGGTGTAAAAAAGTATGTATGGATTACACAGTCTTATGTTGGATACGCTATGCACAAAGAAAGCAATGTTAGTACTAAATCAGCTGTCATGAGTTGCTGGTATGCACAAATCAACAGCTCATGCCTGTCCCTGGCATATCCTCAGAAATCTCCCAAAGACCAGACCATCTTCTACATAATGCCTCTTATCATCCATACTTCCACTTTTCTAGGTTTTTTTTGGTTGTGTTTTTTTTTTTTTAAAGTACTTTGTGTCTTCTCCTGTATCTATTTTGTTTGAAGCAAACTTTAAAAATCCTCTTGTTAAACAGTTTCTCTCCTACACTTTTTCAGATTATTTTTATATAGATGTTAGTCCTTAGGAGATCAATGCTCAAGATCCCTGTAATGAACTAGATTTAACATGGCTGTAATATGTCTCTGTAATCCTGGCAGGTGATGCTGCCTAAAAGCACAACTGAAGAAGAAAAGCCTCAAAGCTTTTTGTCATTCAGGCTTGTGAGGGATTTTTTTCCCTCAATATAAAATCTGACAGCAGGGTCTTGCCAATGTCCCTGCAAACTGATATCCAAAGCTGATATCCAACTTGTTCCTTGCCCTGTTTCTGATACTCCCAAAATACTTTGCCAAAGAGATCTTCCAGAAGGCAAAACCAAAACGATTTCCCTAGACATCATGAATACAGTGGGGAAAGATGTGGGGAAGTCTTCCTGAAACCTGTAATTCTGTAAAGTGCATGTATTTATCATTAAAAAAGGAGGGTTGGACTAGAACTTGGCAGTTCTTTTACATGCTATTTCTCTGTGCTAGAAGAATTATGACAGTACTTCAGTTTTCTGGTCTGTCCACAGTAATTTTCAAAAGTGAAAGAACAGGAAAAAATCACCATCAAGCAGTTTTATGTGAATCCCACATAAACAGTTCTCAGTTCTACAGGTAAATTTTCATTTAATATTTGCCTGCCAAACTGTTTAAATTAAATGCACATCATGTTAGTTCCATGTATTACTTGTAATTCATTTTACCTTATTAACTAGTGATTTTTGCCCTGTTTTTCTCTCTCTTCACCTCACCTATTTTCACCTTGACAAACTGAAAACATGCAAATACAAAAACTGTTTCTTCCTATAATTGGCAAAGTCTTTATGCATAACTGGAAAAATGCTGTAATCCCAGTTAAAACAGACTCTTTTCTCATTCCTCCAATGCGAGCACAATGGCAGTATCAGCTTGAGTGGTGTGTCTGTGATGAATCAGATCTCATGCCCCTGAATGCCCATGGAAGAAGAAAAAGAGAATCAGTCATTTCTCCCACTGAGGACTGACAGGATGTGAAACACAGAGGAGAGTGAAGTTGGAGCATCAGAGCTGCCAGTTTTTCCATCACACGGACTCTATAAAGGGCCACAAAGCCTATTTCTGTAAGATAAAAACACAAGAACAATCTCTTGCTCTGCCTCCATGGACTGAGTGGGACAGAGCTGTCCTCAGCAGAGCTCTGCAGTGAAATCATGGCGATGCTTCTGCAGACACCTGAGAAGCTTTACTGCTCTTTGCTTTCAAGAAGCAAAAGGACCAGTTGTCAAGGATTTCACCTGCCATATTCTTCTGCCTTGTGGAGTGAGAACTCCACTTAAGGGCGTTAAGAGCTGAGGAACTTGAGAGGTTCAAAATTTAAGCCTAGTGTGACTAAAATTAATTTCCAAATCCCTAAAGTCTGAATATATATAGTACAAACACTGAAACAGCTTTGTCCAAAGAAATGTTAGATTGTGACCCCAAAATTATCCTTCAGTCACTTTTTTATTCAGCTTTGAATGGGAGCTGTGCAATGAGGAATGTCAAAAGAATATCCCCCCAAAATGAAATATGACAAAAGCTTCACTCAGAAACCACACATGGTGCTGTCACACATTTATTACCCACGAGCTAAAATTTGTCTAATGTAATTTAAGACTGATAATTACTGATAGAGGACATATGTGTTTTCAATAAAAAGAAATTGCCAGATTAAAAATACTGCTTCCTTTCTGGAAGACCATGGTTTGAAATAACATCTCAGATTTATATAACTGAAATAACAACTCTCTAAGTTTTCAGGATTTAATTTTTTTCTCTGTAAATGAAATCTTGCCCTTCCTTCACCTGTTTGCATCATTTTCTCAAGTACAAGTAAGAGAAATGAAAATATACAAAATCAAACAAAGGAAAACATAATAGTATGTTACTTGCAAACAAGATCAAAAGACTTGCAATTTTTAAATCCAGCTTTTAACAACTGATCTGGTTTCAATTTATTATTACAATTATTATTATTATTAGGTTAGTGGGAACAAGAACTCTGTTATGGTGGATGTTACAGAACTATAGGAAAAAAGCCCCAAAATTTTTCTGTGAATGAAGTAAGAAATGGCTGGCACTAGACAGCATTCACCTGAGAGTGCAAAATGATAAGGGAGAATAACTGAATTACTAATGAACATCCCTCTCCACAGTGCCTTGTTACTCGAGGTCTCCAATGTGGCTAATGTGCTGCCAAATCCTAATACAGGTTCCAGAGAAGTTCCAGGGGAACAGCAACCTGCAAACCTGACATCTATACACTACTGAAGTTAATAGAAACTATAATAGCAAAAAGACTAAGTGGGCCCTAAGTGGGGTCTAAGAAGAATCAAATTTCAGTTTTCATTAAGTGAAGCCTTACAAAATTAACCCAATTCCTTGAATAGGTCAAACAAACATGTGAAATCAGTGATGCAGTCAATCAGTTTCAAAAAAGCTTTTAACAAGTACTTTACCAAAGGCTTTTAAAGGAACTAAGCACCCATGGCAAAACAGAGGTCTCTGCACAGCAACATGACTGGGTAAGAGACATAACCAGAAATTAGGGGTAAATGGTCAAACCTGCATAGCGAAGGAAGCCTACTAGGGGAACACCACAGGGATCTGCACTGGGATCTGCTCCCATTCCCACACCTGTAATTGACCTGGAAAGGTAACTGAGCACTGAAGCAACCAAGTTTGCAGATGATACCAATTTATTCATGGCAGTAAGGATGAGGGCAAGTGGTGAAGAATCACAGGACCTTATGAAATTGAGTGACTAGACAATGGAATGGTAAATTAAATTCAGTGTGGATAAGTGTAGAGTGATGCACATGGGAAAATATAACCTTAACTTCACATGTACAGTGATGGGCTCTGAGCTGAACATTATCGCTCAGGAGTGAGACCTTGAGGTTACAATAAATAGTGCCATCAAAATGTCAGCTCAGTGCTCAGCTGCCAAAAGAAAGCAGCCCAAATATTAGGTATTGTTAGGAGCTGAACAGGAAGCAAAGCAGAGAACACAATTATGCCACTTTGCAATGTCACTCAGTTCATACACTGTCTCTTCTTCCAGTAATATGTTTTGGGGACATGCTTCGTCACTGAGTATTTTGTGCTTACTTTTAAAAAGATTGGAGCAAACCAGAAAGCATTTTAAAACAGAAGAGTGACCTGCAATTAGGGGGACAAAGACAGCAGTTTCAACACTGTCTGCATCTCAGTTGCACAAGAGTTCTCTGAGACTGTATCCAAAACTCAAGCAGAGAGGGTCTTCTACATACTTGCAGATAAACCATTCAAAAAGAGAGATTACACACAAATTACAAATTACACACAGACAACCAATGAGCTCTATTATAAGGCATTGCTATACATCAAAAGCTTAGCTACTGCTAAGTGCACAAGCTTTACCCAGTACTTGAAATCCCTGGGAAAGGACAAGTTTGAAGATTTGCCTTCACTCCAGCAGCATACAGCCAACTAAAATTCATTTTGCCGTGTCATCTTGAAGCAGCAAAGTTTTAAGCCTTAAGGGTTGGTACAAGTGCCCACAAAAGGGTAAGTAAAAACAATTTAAACTAAAAATTTTCTAAGTCTTGCGTTACCCCCTGCTCTCTTTTCCTCATTTTCTTCCCTATCAGATAGCCTGCTCAAGATGCTGCTGGAACCAGTCTTTTGGTGCTTGACAACAGAAAATCACTTTTACCTACTGAGGTTCTGTACCAGAGAACAACTAAATTAAATCGAGGCCTTCAGATTTCTTGCTAATCTCCACACATCTCTACTACAACATCTAGTTCTTGTTTTTATGAGAAAGGGCTTGTCTGTGTGCTAATGGACTGGTATTACCTGTATCTTTGTCTAATTTCATGAGCCACGACAATGTTCTGGTTTTTATTTGGATTGTTACACATCAGACACAAATTCTATCTATCAGTAGTGGCTACCTGTAGTGCACCCTCTACTTGCATAAAATACTGTCTATTTACTTCACATATTCCCACTCTTGTGTATAGGAGAAATACACTCTCTCCACAATTTATAACCAACCTTTACAGTAGCTTTGCCTATCATGTAATAGAATAAATACAGAAAGAGAGAGAATACATTGGAAGAAAAAGCAGCATTGTGATAATTAGTTATTACCTAATTTTAAACTCACAAATTTATCAAATATGAATATGGATATTTTTCAACAAGAAATAAAGCTATGTGGGGTATTTAATTAGCTTAAACTGTTAGCTAAGAGTTGCTAACGCATTTTAAAACAGACCAAGATGAAAATAACACATTTAAAACAGACCAGGTTGAAATTTTTTTGCCTTCATTTTAGCCCTATATTTCATTAAAAATCCCTTAGTGATTACTTCTATTCAAATGTTACAGTATTACACCATGAAATAAAGATTTTTTTTATTCTTTTCCTACAGCTGTAATTTTCTACTGTTGAAGTAATTGAAGTTTCTTTCTTTTTCGAATGCACTTTTCAATTTGTGCTGCCCAAGCATGTTTTAAAGACACATCATGAAGGACACTCAGCAGGATGAGCTCTGGAAATATAAGTTATCTCAACTAACAAAAAAGCTTCTACAGGAATAAACAGTATGATTTTAATTAAAGTAGAATGAAAAGACGAAGTAAATATTAGCTAGTAGCAATGCACTGAAAATTTCAGTCACCACAAATAAATGAGAGTCAATCCAAGCTCTCACAGAAATGCCTTCAGCATTCTTAAGACAAGGCACAGAACTGGTGATGCTGTGACAGGATGCAGACTGAACTCAAGGCAGTTCAAGGCACATCACCTCACTAACTCAAGCTCCATGTCCATCTACCAGATGAGAAGACATTTCAGCAAGACTGCACTTACATTAGCTATCCAAAGAAAACCAAAACCAACCATCACCAACCAGGGAATCACCACTGTCTCTCTCTCTTTCTCTTCTGCTGCCCACAAGAGCAGATTAAGTGACAATCTGTCTCCTGAAGTGACAGAAGAAACATTAATTAATCACAGAATCCCCTGGATCGCTAGATAAATCATTCTGTTGAGCCCATGTTGTTTTCAAAGGGCAGGACTAAGTTGCTGCAGCTGCTGCCTTTGAGCACCGGCAGTAGCACTGGGCAGCTAGAGACCACCGGCAGAACAGGTGAGCTACAAACCAGCAGCCTGCCCTTTAAAAGTCCTAAAACACCCTGAAACTTTAATTCTTCATGCAGTTAGAAAACACTGAATAGATGAAGTTTACAGAAAGCCATTCTAACAGAATTTCTCATTACAGCTCTAATTACAAGCTATCTTTATAATGTACACCTGACAACATCGTGAAAAGCACTTTGCTTTAAAGGTCAGCAGAACTAAAAGAACAATTTGCTATTTATAGTAACAGGTGAACTTTTCTTATTTGGCTGCTTAAGCAGCCAGCCCTTGAGTTGAATGCAATTAGGGAAGGGGTATTCAATTTACAGTATCCACAAGTAATGATAATTACACTGGTTCAAAAAAGCTGTTGGTAAGCATAAGAAACCCTCGTAATTACATCCCGTTTCCAAAATTACTTGAGCACTGTGAACTTGAAGCATTTCAGCAAATGAAGGCCAAGGCACATAAAGGAGAGCTACGGCGCTTTAAAAGCTGCACTGTTTAACATAATGAGCCGCCCGACCGGAGGGAGATCGCAGAACGCGCTCCGTAACTCACCCCGACAGCCCACGCCATCTCCTTCCTGCTCACAAACATCCATTAAGAAAAACACAAGCCGGCTCCCTCACTGCCTCCTTCCCATCCTTCGCCAGCATTGCTCAGCTCCCCTCGCGGAGCGGCCGCGGGAGCCAGCCCATGGAAGTGCCGGGCTTCGGGAGCCCGTCTCGGGCTCG
This sequence comes from Passer montanus, assembly GCF_014805655.1. NCBI lineage: Eukaryota > Metazoa > Chordata > Aves > Passeriformes > Passeridae > Passer > Passer montanus. The sequence goes on along the minus strand of NW_024360941.1, from coordinate 11,534,882 downwards.
GGCTCGGGCTGCCGATCCCGCCGCGCTCCGGAGAGCGCCGGAGCTGCGAGCGAGGAATCGCCGCCGTGCCCCCGCCGGCAGCGCCGCGCCCGCAGCGGATCAGCTCGGTCAGCAGCCCGCCAGGACAAGGTGAAAAATAAACAAATAACCACGCTCACGGCAGCTGCGGCGATCGCTCTCCGGAAAATTATTCAGGCATTATGAGGGAGATGGTATTAAACGCTGCCACTTGCAGCTTCACGGCTCTCTGCGTATTCGCATCAGCCTGGGATGAGCACTTAAGGAGTATCATCAGAGAGCTTGCCCAGCTGAGCATCTTCCATTATGTTTTTGTCTTAAAAGGAGATAGCAGGAACCTCTCTGCCTGACAGGCAAAAGGCTTGTCATAATTCATTAATAACACAGCCTTGCTCAGGTTTCCTTCAATGAAATCAGGCAGGCATCCTATGAAGAAAATGCTGAGTGAACAACAGCTTCTCCAGACACAATGCAATAAACTTGCCAGCACTTGGCACCATTTGGTGTCTGAGACAAGGATGACCAACGCTATTCGACAAGACCTGTCAGAGTCCCTTAAGGCTCCTAGTGAAGAAACTCAAAAACCCAAACAGTAATTCCTCAGCAAGATGCAATTCACTGCTTGGAAGCAAAAACTTCACGTTTCAGTTGCAGAGATAAATGTACCGGTCTGCTTTTGCTATGCTCAGGGTAAAGCTGGCAATTTACTCTGAGGAACTGTTTGCATCCAAAGGGAAAAAAGCAAGAAGAGGTGTGGTAAAAAGCAACAACTACAATATCAGATAACTGAAAAAATTAAAAAGACTATCACAAGTCTTCTGCAACCTAGAAAATACAGCTGAAGTTATCTGTAAGGAAAGCTCAGGCCAACTGTTAAGATAAAGACATTAGGACAGCATCCAAGCAGGGAGGACAGAAAATTACTTACTTTTTTTCTTTTTTTCCTTTGTCTAGTATGCATCCATTCATACAGCACCTGTTATATTTAATTGAGTCTCAGGTACTTCCTCCTAAGAGATCGGTTCCATCATTAAAAAAATGAAGAAAGGTACTCTTGCTTGTACTTGATCTACTAGCTTTCCATACACTCACATTGCTTCCTATGACAAAATAATCTGGTAATACAGTAAGCGCATGCCATCCCAGCATACAGCATTTGTTATGATCCAAGTTTTAAACAGCCTTCAGCATAAAAGCTAGTACTACAGATTTTATATTTACTATGACGGGGTTTATGGGTTTGCATGTGATTTTTAGAAGAAAAAATCATACAACTGAAGCAGTCCAAACATACACAAATTAATTTTGTACGAAGAGAAAAAGCAAAGAATGTACTGACAATGGTTAATTAAGGATTTTAGAATATCTGTGTCACAAAATCATCTTTTTTGCAATAAAGCGGGCTCAGGTAATTTGCAAACAGCACAATATTATTGCTTCCCTAAGCTCCTTTGTGTTTTACTTAGGCATGATAATTTATTTTGAGTGCAATATCTGCCATTAAAACTGTGGCTTATAAACATTATTAGAAACAGCTCTATTAGCATGTCTAGAGATTGCTATATTTGAGCAGAATGCAACTGATTGAACAGAAATCAATAAAGGTATTTAATGATTTCATGAGAAAAATAAGTGACCCTTACACCCCTAATGGATTAATGTCACTTATGTGCAACACATTGCATAATGCTGACACAGAGCTACTCAAAGCAGTGTCACTTTTCATATGAGTGCCTTAAAACCTTATCAAAGGGAAATTGTGTTTTAATGCTATTTCAGATGTCATTTTTGAGAGGATTTTTACAATCCCATTTCATAAAGCAGAAAGCATGATCTGAATTGTTACAAGTAGCTTTTGTCATTGGCACATGTACTAGGTCACCCTCTGAAGTTAACTGGTGAGTGAAATCCTGAACAGGAGGAGGATAACACCTTGAAACACTACTCAAACAACCTGTTTATTGTCAGCTCTCATCTCTCAATACACCTTTGCCCACATAGCTGAATCTTCCACTAATTACCAAGAGCATGCTTTGCTAGGGGAAGGGAAACTACTCCTCATGGTCAGTACTACAGCACGAGATAGACGGGATGGACAGCTCCCCAACACGCTTCTTGGGAATCCAACCAGAGGCGGGAGAAAATCTAAATGACAGAGTAAATGCCATTAAAGAAATGCTTGCCTCTCAGCCATTTAAGCAACCTCTCAGATCTCTTAAGAACATGCATGTCTGTCTGTCCATCTTCAATACACTGCTTTTTTATCCCATTTTACATCTATTCACTAAAAACCAACTGTGGGTTGCAACTGAGCACTGAGCACAATTGAGCAAACCATTTCATGGTCTCGCTTCTTTATTTTCACTTTAACAGACTGAAGACAAAAATATGCAGTATTTACTTGGTGTTTCTTCAGTGACATAAAAGCTCCTTTTTGGGAAAGAAACAAGTCAAATTCAACATGTCACCATGCACTAAGCACACTTTGCCATGACGAGATTGCCTTTACAATTCCTTTATAGTAAACCCAAATGTAACTAGGGGGAGCTGATGTTCGATTTTCTTCTTCTATTTGCCACATTATCTATCATATTTTTTGTGCAACATGAAGAAGTGAAAATAACTAAGAAAACCCCAAACCTTTTTGCTAAAGATAATACAGTCCCAGCTTTCATACACAGTTTTTACCTGAAGAAAAGGGAAAAAACTCTGTTCAGATAAAACAGGGAAGCAAATGCAAAAGATTTTTTCTGACTGCCTTGAATGTTTCCTTATTTCTCCCCAAAGGATATAAAAACTACTCCAGTAAATGTAGCATCATAATTGGCTATAATTGACTCCATTCTTCAATTTTTAAGGCAATCTATAAAATATGGATCTTTTTGTCAACTGGGAGACAGTTTTTTGACACCACACTGTTTATCTTGTTACAGTGATCTCAGCTGCACTTGATATCATTTGCTACCACTCAGACTACCTTATTTTGGCTGTAATCCTGCACCTCTCTACATTTAATGCACTGCACACTAGTTAGCTCCAACACCAAACACTTCGAGTGCTACCAAAGGGAATTAATTGCTGCAAGACCATTGTCATAGGGGATAGCAGTAGCAATGATAAAGCAGCAGGTAAAGCACAAGCAAGCAAGCAAGCTGTTCCAATCCATCAGTGTACTTCATGCTATTCTATCATTAGTCCATCTCACAACTTACTGCATATGAATCAGAGGGATGGGGGACAGAAGAAAAATGCAAAGCAAAACTGCTTTGCTGCTGTTTTCCTATGGCACCTGCTGTTTTATTGAATTTGCAGCATTTTAAGGTAAACTTCTAACACTCTGGCTGTACGGACTGTTATGACATCATGGTAGTTTTTTATCAGACTCTTAGGTCACAACTGTATGAAGACCACCAAATGGAAATGACTGCATCTGGCCATTTCTAACAGCTGAAATACCATGAACACCTCACAAAGATATTGGCTTCAAACACAATCTTTGAATGATAGAATTGGCTTATCTTTTTTTCCCCTACATCTTCCAATAATTATTTTTATTTATATCTCCCTCTATATGCTGTGACACTTGAATTGAAAACTAAGTAAAAGGATGATAAAATCTAAAACATAAAAAAATTCCAAATACAAATAGCCACAAAACTGCAGCAAATGATTGATAGAAACATTGATGTAATCCTGTCCATAGCAACAGTTTAATTATGAGCATCTTGGCAGTGAGCCTGCTCTATGTGTTGATTTTCCCCAGCAGAGAATGCCATACAATCTATCTTTGTGTTATGTGCTATATGACTACATGGAGAGGCCAATCAAAGGGGAACAAGAAACAGAGAAGTTGTAGTAAATTACTGGGGTGATTCAGGAGTAAGTACATTGACCATGAATAATTCTACTCCTGAGGATTAGCAAGGCTAAGAAAAAGGAGCTGTAGGGAAGAAATTCCACGAGGGTGCTACCCACAACAGAATAGTATATTTCTCAATTACAGTGATCACAGCATACAACATGAATATACCTCTTCAACAAATGACATGAATTACTCAGTTTAAGCAGTCCCCTCTCAAACTCTCAGTTTTGTAGAGGAGCAGAGAAGCAGCTTGGTGTAGTAGGAAAGCAGGTCCTCTAAAGCAGGGACACAGGGCTCAGGGGCCATGGCTACATGACACACTGTAAAGCAAAGCTTGCCAGAAGCAGCAGGTCTGCTGGGTGGAACAGCCACTGCCAAGAACCCAGTGGCCTTGGGCTTTGTGTTTTAAGGGTTTCACTCCTGAACAACACTACAACACAGCTAAAGCAGGCACATCAGAGGGGATGCACAACATCATGGGTGAGCTGCAGAGTTCACTCCAGTAAACTAGAGGGCAAGGAAGCAATAGTGACAACTGGCAGGGACTTTAACAGGAAAAGGCAGCTGTGCAGGTTTATGAGGTTATAAAATAAATTGTGAAATCTGACTGCAACTGCTTCTCAATATACCTGCAGGTAATTTTCAGACAGAAACAAAAAATATAATAAAATTGTAATTTATAATTAAACTTACTTCCAATGCCTATTTATAACTGAACTTACTTCCAATGTCTATGTTGGAAAGTTTGTTAAAAAACCCCCAAAAAATGAACACAAAATGTATCAATCTGTATACAACTGCAATCTTCAGTGCTTATTTATAAAAAGAAACTTTTAGAAAGTCCTTAAATTTCACACCTGTTTTTTAAAGCAACACTTAAGACAATGTCTCTGAAGCAGCAGTTTAAGGTTATACTAACCACTCTTTATTTTAAGGAAATGCTCTGATAATTTTTAAGTGTGCGAACAAAGGTTTTGTGAAATCCTGTTAGGCTATTATATGTGGTAAGAAAACCATCAATCATTTCTGCAGGCTGGTGTCCACATTCACAACTTAACTCAATAAAGACTGGTTTTAGTTTCTATTAAGGTATGAATATTTTATATTTGTAACCACATAAATCAATAAGAATACTCATACATGTATATACACATGTCATACCATGTGCTTCTTTGAAGGACAAACCCAAAATACAGACATTTGAAATAACGGCACTCTAAAAAGAAGATTCCTAAAGTCTACAGAAATTCCTAGAGGTGTACTGAAATCAAACACAAGCACTGTTTCACTCAAAGTTAGGGGTTTTTGGCAGTTGTGTGACTATCAGCATCACCAAGACACTGTGGCTGCATCATACCATGAAAACACACTGGTTTTTATTAATACCAAATGTATGAGCATGTTCTACCTACTGTGGATTACCTGCGAAATTGCTTTTAAACACAAAGTGTTCGAATCTGTGCAACTTTGCTGTACTTTCACAAGCTATTCCTCAATAAAATTTACTTTAAACATGGAAGAAAGGGATTTGTGTGTGCTGTGTGTAAAGCTTAATGTTCAGATCAATACGTTATAGGAATCTATTAAATCACTACACTGAAACTGAATTAGTTATATAACTTCTTGGAAGCCCAGGTATTTTAGCTCTGAATTCAGGTCTCATATTTCAATTCAGAGCATGCAAGAGGTACTCTGGATTTCTAAACAACCACGTGCTAGGAAATGTCTGTACCCGATAAAAAACTTTTTGTGTATCAGCTCAAAAAAAATATTGTTTGATCATCTCTTTACTGTACATTCTCCCATAATAAACACAACATCTTCCAAAACACCTATGTGACTTTACTGATCGAATGATTGCCTGAATAGAACACCCGGCTGATTACATTGAATATTCAGTTAATTTATTTACCCTTCAACAGCTAGACAATACAACACAAGAAAAACCCAGAGGAACTCCTGGTCAAGACATGATTCAAAACTAGAGCAATATAAACAGTTAAATTAGTCCTCAGTAAGGTTACCTTGACATTGTCACAAAGAGGTCAGGAAAAAAAATATAATTGACATATCACTGCATCATGCTAGGGTTTGTGGGAGTGAAGGAAAGTGGGCATCTGCTCTTAGGCAGACAGAAATGCATAGCTTGTAAAGTGCTCTTGATTCAGGTGTTTTAGTGGCACTTTTTATTTGTAAAAAAGAACTTTTAAATACAAGAGTGACTGAGCTTTGTAAATAAGGTTGCATTGGAAAAGGCTTAATGGCACCTCTGACACAAAGACAGACATATAAGTTTTGCAACTAATAAAATAATTCTTCAGCTCCATTCTAACTGCAAATCAAACAACTACATTTTTACATTTTTTTAATGAACCAAGAACTGAATTAATGATTACAGAATACCTGAAAGTTCTTAATGACTACTAAATCTGACATTAAAGTTTATGCCCATTTAATCTTTTATTACTTTTGGTGCATTACCTTAGATTAAAGCACACAAACCTGGCTGAAAGTATTTTTGCCCTATGATCTGTACTATAACTTTTTTCCCCTAATTGAAAGCCTAAATAAAAAACACCCCGAAATGAGATGACTACCTATCAAATCTCAAAGAAAAGAGGGTGATTTGCCACTTAAGAATTCTTAGCTATCAGAGAAGGCAGCAAACACCTAGTTCAAAATAGTTACTTTGGTCAGTCTCCCACTGGGAAGAGTTGGGAAGCTGAGACAAAAAAATTTCTGGAGGACATTAATAAACATTAAGCCTGGAAGAATGCTACTAACAATATTTGCTAAAGTTGGACACACAATTTTCTAGTTATCAACCACATACTGGGTAAAAGGGGCGGTTCAGTGAGAAACAAGATGCCCTTCCACATGGAGAACTGGAGTGAAATTTGGTGACATTTTATTTCAAAAAAACCTGCCCCAAGCAAGAAGGAAGACCCCACAAAACCAGAAAGCCCTAGGCACGAGCAACTCCCAGTGCTTCTGTTTTATTCACTGCTGTATTGAAGTCCAATAGCCTCTTTGTCAAAAGTCTCCAAGACCCAAGGGAGGTGAACATGTTTCACTTTCTCTTTGCTGAAGCAGCCGAGAAGGCTTAAAGTTGGGGAGGGTTTCCTGAGTCACTATCACCCACAGTAGTATCTGATTACTCTGCCTGAGCTGGTTTTGATTAGAAGGTTGAGAAGCAAGCAGGAGACAACAGTAGTAGTTGACAAATGAACAGTGATTCAAACTAACCTGTAAGACACTTCTCAAACTATGTTAATTTAGTCTGACAGTGAATATGGAGCTTCTTATTAGGAATGCAAGATGAACACACAGCCATGGGCTGCATGTATTTCAGCCAGGCATCAAGAAAAACACTTTCCTGTGGAACTTCTGGTTTACAAGATTAATCTTTTAGAATAGAAATACACATTACATTTTCTTTGGCAGAATACAGCTCAGATTCTCAATCAAAAACCAGTTATTTTGGACCACAACTGTGAAGCTTTTCATATTTATGTGCTCTTGAATTAAATATTAAAATGGAGGTGAATGTTCTCAATAGGCAACAATTGTCTGGACTATCTCTGATCACTTCTACATTACACAGGGCTGCAGCACAAACAGTAAAAAAAATGCTGTTGGAGGGAGCCAGTGCATTCCTACGATTCGTCACAATGCCAAATGTGCAAGCAGTACTTTGCATCTTGGGATCAATTCAAGTACCTCACTGCAGCAGTGAACACAGGCTACCAAGCCTTGCTTCTGATTACCCCAGGCACTGGAGAGAGCTCATATGGATACATTACTTTGGATTGGGCCAGTAGCTTGGGTACCTCTACACCAAATTATTAGAGGATTAATTGGATCTACTATGTAGATGTGGATCTACTATGTAGCAATGTGTGGAGAAGCAGCACCAAGGCAGACATATCAAGGTTTATAAATCAAACTGAATAAAATTAAATTAATTAAATTAAACTAAGATAATGATTCCAGAGTAAGAAAGAGAAATAAAATTAATTTTAAAATTCAAACCAGAATAGCAGAATTATGTAGTGTAGTGCAATTATCACAATAAATAAGCATGTAATTTCTTACAAGAATTGATAATATTAGAGACTTGGACCTTGTTTAGGCACTAACCCCTAAAGGAGAGGGTATCAAAGCTTTGTGTGAACTGAAATTGTGTTCCAGCTAACCAGTGAACATGAAAGGATCAGCTCATCTCCATTATAAAACAAGTACTTAGATTGAGGGTCTCATGCCAATTATGGAAGCCTGCTAAAAATACGTCTGATTAAATAATAAGCTTTCCTTTCTCCCCTTCACAATCAGAGAGGATAAAATGTTTCTGCTCTCTCCAAGACATTCCATCTTACTGCATTTAAATTAAAATACAAATTTGAAACACAAACCTCTTGTTTGAAAAAAAAAAAAACCCAACCATATCTGTGATGTGTTGGGCAGAAAATACATTTGTAGACTACAAACTATTATACTGGAACTGTACACAGCAAAAAAAAATAAAAATCTGTGTCTGGCCCTGCACATTCCTACACTACTTGATCATACTGTCAAATTGGCAAAATGTTGAAGGAGATACAGACAGCCATTACAACACCAAAAGAAAACAAACTGAAATAGTATAGTACTTAAGCACCATGCTTGCTATTTCTAAATTTTAATTATACTTCGGGAAGCCGGTATATTTCATAAGATGAGCCATCAATTTTTTTTTGGCTTCATTAATATCATCAGTGGAGCATTGGGTTTTTTTAAGCCACACATTTCTTTGCCAGACACCTATGCACTTGAGAAAGCAAAGGAAGCACGAGCCTTTCAGCAAGCCTGGTTTACCATATGACCAGACAAGACGAAAAGCTTGAAAAAAATAGATTACTTTCTTTTTCTTCAGCAGGTTAAAAAGCCTGCCTGGTTCTGCTCATTCATCTCCTTTAGTCCAGCAAGCCAGAACAGAACAGTTTACTCTCAAGGTCTCATTAGTCTGGATTTACCATCTTAGGTAGAGTATAGTCAGAAAATATTTTATGTTGGTTTCTGTTGAATGGACTGTAAATGTCTAAAACATCAGTTCTTCAAGGCTTTAACAAATTACTATTTAAAAAAGTGCAGCTGAAAAGAAAAAATAGCTTTCAAAACTATAAAAGTCAGGCATAAATCTAGGAAAAAGAATGGAAATAAAAAGCCTCAAAAGCAGTACTGCCTCCATCATAAGCAGAACAATTCTTCCTCTATTCTTCAGACAGATCTGAGATCCTGCTTTATATATAAACACATTCCATATTCCACTCAGCTCTTCAACTTCAAATAAAATTTCTTAACACAATAATCAGAATAAAAACCACGAGATAATCAGAAGAAAACTATATTGCTCTCAGAAATCATTAGCATAATTTCTGTTTTCATATGTAAGCCTCCCTGCTTCACCTTTGCTTACATGCTCAAAGATCTGATCATGTATGCTCACACAGATTATCTCCTTCTAACAAGGTAATTGTAGCTTTGTTCACAAGACTGGCTAACAGTACATTATAACTTACAAAGAGGAAAAAGGAATCCTGGGAGTTGTGGGTGTGAGCACAAAAAAAATGAAAAAAAATACACTGAACAAAAATGTAAAAGGAAAAAAAATATTCTAAATCTAACTATAAGTCAATCCCAAATCTCCTTCCGTGTGGTCAGATCTTGATGCCTATAGGGAACTCCATTTAGTTCAGTGGGTTACACATGGCTGTAGCCATTTGCAAAGGTAGTGACTATTTATTTTCTCTTTGTCAATGCATTTTGAAAAAATTAAATAAAAACTTCCACACAAAACAAAAGCCTTCCTGTCCTTCCCCAAACCCACCACCCCTGTCTGGTTTGAAGCTCAGCACTTTGAATTCTCCACTTCCTTGCTCAAGCCATTTGCTGAAGATCTGGATTTGCAAACACCAGTAAACCATTTACAGCAACTAGGGAAAATTTCTAAACACTTCTCTTGTGAGTAGGTATAGTGAATTTTTGGAATTTTTATTCTAAAAGCAGTGGTAGTCATTCAGGATTTAAATCTCTTCCTTTGGTCTGTAGCCCTTCGTTCTGACAGGATTTGCTTTGCTGTGAAGTTTGCTTTACTTTCTCTGGTGAATAAATACAGCCTAAAGACTGAAGAATAATTTTAATTCAGAGAAATATATACATGAGAAAAGTGCTGTTAAACAAAACTATTTCATTGTCATTAAAATCCCAGAAACAATAAGGTGTATAGACAGGGGCTCTGTTCAACTAGAGATGCAGAGCCCCAGGTATAGATGGACCTGCTTTCTTTTTGCCTTTTTAATGCCATGTAGTTACCACACCAACTCCTACCAACACACATGTGAATATGTGTGTGGCCAGATTGTTAAAACTGAAAACAAAGGTTCAGATTATCTTGATCAACTCTGCCTACAGCCTTATATGGGAAAGACACAGATGTGTCTTGTTAAACTGAAGAACAAATTCCTGTTACATAGTCGACAAAAAAGATAGGTATTAAAACAAAGCATGAAGCCTATAACTTTAGAAAAAAATAACATACTTTACATTTTCTTACCTGTAAATAATTAGTTTTTAATATTGACCAGTATTTGGCACGTGGGGGAAAAAAGAGTTTCAGCCATGTCTCAGTGGCTCCTGCAGCTCAGGTGCACAGCAGTCCTGGTGGATGCTGCTACACTAAGATTGTTCCCTGCAGCAACAAGAAGCCACTAGCCTGCTGCCATATCATAAGCCTGTCAGACAATGCCAATACTGGATAAAATAAGATTACTGTTACTGTAGGCTCAGTAGACCTAAACAAACACTGATGAGCACTGCTAAAAGCTTGAATATGAAATTGCAGCAATAGCCTCCCTTCAGAGAGCAGCTTTAGCAGAAATGCCTTTTCCTCTTTTCCCTGCTTCTCCTCTTCTTTCAGTAAAACAGAATTGAGATAAATAATCAGATGTATTTTATCAAAATGTATAGAAAAAGTTTTTGGTTTTAAACATACATTTTGGTATACAAGAAGAAATCATACAGTGTTATCCTCCTACTTGCAATTCTCCCCCAAAGTATCAAAATTATTCCCTATATGGATGCAAACACACGCTGACATAAATTTGGTTTCAACCTTTGAAACTCAGTGTACTGTGACCTCTCTAAGCACTCATCTAAGTATTACAAAAGGAGACTCTCTAACTGACAAATATATGAAATGAATGGATAAGAATCATCTTTTTCACCTCAGCATTCAGTTGTGGTTTCTGAAGGTAACAAGCAAATGTGCACCTCTCACGTAAAATCATCTTGATACAGGTAATCTGCAACAGCCAGGAAAGAAGGCACTTGCTTTGTTACAGTCCAAAACAAAGAGCAGAGAAGTGATGCTAAATCTGTGTTGCCTGCTTTAAGAACAGACATTTTATCCTAGCTGCATTTACTATAATTTTATATTACTGTACTTAGAACACTTATAAATCAGAATTTTAAAAGATGGAGGAGCAAAGTAAAGGGGAAAAAAACAATTATCAAGTTTCAGTTATGCAACAATATTATATATGCTTTTGTTTTTCAGTATGGATCCATTTCTGTGCCAATCAACGCAACATCACATATTCTGAAACATTCTGTAAATCTACAGCTTTAGACTGTGTACTTTGAAGTGCCTCTATATTAAAACAATGGCATTGCAATACTCCTGTCTTGGTTTTTGTAACAAAACCCTCTTTCCAGAAGGGATTTAAAAGTCCTAAATGCTATCCTCAAGAGCTCCTTATCATTGGAGGAGTCACTTCACTTACAAAGCATTCTTGGAGGTGCTACAAAGCTGTGCACTCCAAAGCATTCCTCAGTCATCTGTCTGACATATCTCAGAAAGGCTCCTATTTGCCTATTTAAAAACATTGATTCCAAATGTAATCCAATCAGCATTACAAGTTATTTTATATAATTTAAAACAAAGAATTAAAAAATTATATTTGGGAAATGTTTTTAAGGAACTACAGCAAAATTGTTAGTTTTGTGGGGTTTTGGTTTTTTTTTGGTATTGCCAGTCATGAAAATTTTGAGGATTTCTATTTTGTCCTGATTTGGAATGGAAGTACTCCTCCTGAAACAATAAAGCTCTTTTTCTTTAGTGCTATTCAGAATAGTTATGCAGATTCTTTCTGTTGCCTGATATTCATGTAACACACTTCAAATTGTAACAAAGAAGGGGGAAATGAATTGTAGCATAGTCTGCTTAGAAGTATACACCTCAGGCACACAGTTACATCGCAGTGCTTGTACACCTGGTAGTACTGCGATTCAGGGAAGAGACACAGAAACTTGTATATGCTTACAATGAGAATTTCTGCACTTCAATGTGAAAATCCCCCTACCTTACGTGCATGAGAACTCACAGAGGTCCAGGTTTTCACCAGCAAAACTGCAAGAGCTTCCCGAGTTCTGCTACTGAATATCTTAGCATTATCTTTATCTTGCTCTTACTGAATATATTGCATCTCCAGGCCATTCGCTACCCACAAATGAGACTGACCAGAATCCCTTGAGGCTCTCAAGTCGTAAGAAAGCTCCGACTGCCTGAGGCCATCGCAGATGTATTGCCCCGATGCATCTGAGTGGGGTGAAGAGGTCACTGCTTCCAGCTGCTCAATGCCCAGGGAGTTGGAGGGGGTGGGGAACAACACCACTAAACATCACAACACCACACTCATTTCCTAACGCTCAGTGTCAAATCACAGGTTAAAAAGGCTTTGTTATTGGAAATGCCCAAGGGACTGTTTGGACAGCCCAGGTTAGGGAGCAGCTACCTGGGCACTCAGCTGGCACACACAGAGGAAGGCTTGGACAAGCAGCTGGCAGCAAAAACCTCTTATGTGGCTCTGCTGCTGCCAGCAGCACTTGTCTGAGTGCAGCCTTCACTGCCAATGACACAGTTCAGCACAATTCCCTGTTCATTCAAATCAGCACCAGGAGAGGAAACACGACCCTTTTTAATTATTCAAAGAAATCCTTTTCCACCTAATGAAAGCAGTGACACTTAAGACAGTGCTAAATGCGAAATCTGTAGGACCTTAAAATGACAGTAAGACAGAGCACATCCCTGCCAAGCTACAGAGAGCACTGTCAGTGACAGGAGAGAAGCTGAAGGTTGGGGCTGCTTGCCTAAGCTTTGGGAGAATGGAAAACCAAAGAACACACCCAAAGGCAGAAGTCACCTGCAAATGTCAGCAAAGCAACCTAGATCTGAATACTGACCCATGCCAAACCAAAATCAGAAACAATCTTTTATTTCTTCATTTTTGCAAGAAAGAAAAAAATAATATATGGCTAATCTTCACCAGAATTTAAAAAAAAAAAAATTAAATATTTAGGAACTGGTAAGCACCAAAATTTGTTAACAAGTATTAACAGTATTAAAACAAACAAAAGAATTTCAAATGCACTGACGATTTTTCCACGTTTTATTTCTTAAATATGAGATACAAAATCTTTGTAGACAGGCTACAATTATGACCAAGTATCTGTCAAGATCAGAGGCACATAACAATGTTACTATTTAATGTCTGCAGTAATTTTTAGTGTGACACCATCTAAAAACACCATCTGACTTTTTGTTACTTTGTTCATGGTATTATGCACACCATGGTGTAGAGACACTACAAAATACCATAAATTGTTTCTGCAATGACTAGATACATACAACAGAATAGGAAAGGGAGAAAAAGGCTGAAAAAAAGGGGAAGACAATAAAATTAAGATATAGCTGTGAAAACTCAATTATGCATTCCAACAGGACAAAAGCTTCCAAATTTTCTCACAAATTGAATAGGGAGATGAAACAACATCACAAAGACTGTTATATAAACCTAAAGATTATATAAGAGCAGCAGATACCCATATTATATGAGGCATTCTCTAAACTTGTACTTGAAAATAAGGGTACAGTTAGTCACCATTTCCCATACAGTAAGATAATTTTTTCTCAGTAATTACATGAAAATATGGCAGCTGAGATTTTAGCAACTGAAATAATACTTTTGTTCCTGAGAATTATCAGACAAAAAATTGAGTGTACTGTTAGAAGGCTCCCACACTCTCTTTGGGTTGCAAACTGCAGTGGCTAAGGAGTTTTGACAAAACAGACCCATTATTATTTAATTCCCAGAAAATGCAATTTGGAAGATGAAAAGAGGACAAAGAAAGAATAGGGAAAACCCACAAAGACTTGGTAAATATCTTGAAATCACTTTATAGACATTTTCTACCTGAAAAACAGATACAGTTTCAAATATTTTGTGAAGTAAATATGGAAATGATTGCTCAAATGTGCTTTCAAAAGAAAACACCTTTACAAAACAGTCATCCCTCTAGGCAGCAGCTCCTCTCAACACCTCCAATAATCCTACAGCTCTTGTTCAATTGCCCTTCTCACCTCTGAGCAGGAAGCAAATGGTGAAGTTGAGCGGCAGTGTTATGGGACGCTGCCTGCTGTGCCACCAGCAGGCTCCAGCACACCCCGAGAGCCGCCTGCAGCCACCCCGCACCACAAAGGTGCCACCAGGTCCTGCCAGTGACACTCCCGCCAGCGACCCTGCGCCTGAGAAAGGGGCAGCTAGGAGAAGCTTCCAGACTGCTGCCCTCTTACCTTGTTCAGAGCATGTTTCTGTTGTGCTGCTTAGAAAAACAATGGTCCCTGAGGTCTTGCTGACTCTGGTAATGCCACTCTTTTCTACGTCAGCGCCCCTGAATGTCTGGTAGCAACACTGGGAGTGAAAATGTCTTTACGTAGAAGGAAACAAGATTTTCTTTCATTACCCTGTATGAATTGCAGCAGCATCCAAAGCACTGCATTTATTTGCCTCATCTAAACACAGTCAAACACATACAGAATCTATTGCCAAAGGTCAAGTTATGATTCTTAGTTTTAATGAGCATGAAGTTGCTGAGCCCTCTAGGGTAGGATTCCTTCAAAGGAGCCATTCAAGTCTGCTATGCCCAGAACACAGGACCTAATTCACTCCTAGCCTTAAGTTTAAGCATATTTTGAAGTCCTGTTAATTTAATTTCACCCACCTGCCACCAAATTAGAGCATTTAATTAGAGACTTGAGCACTACAGAGGATCTAGACAATTCTGGAAATAAATTTTCAGCATTGGTAAAGGTTCTGGTAAGACTCCTGTAAAATTTTTGTATTATGTCCAGTGTCAACATTCACAACACACGAGAGGGAAGAAAAAAAGGAGAATCATACACAAGGTTTTACGATAACAACTGCTGATGCTTGTTTTCTTTATTTTCTGGACTCAACTTTTTATTTTCTTCAAAACAGCTGACATCTGAAACTGTCTTTCACAATTTCAGATATAAAATTTTCTCTCAGGTTTCCTTGACAAGGATATTCCTCTATTCAACTTATTTTAGCTTACTCAGAGAAATAATCTCATCTACTTGCATTTTACTGTGAATTTCTGAGATAAGCTACTCACTGAACTTACAAAAAGCAGAGTATCAGTCATCAGAATAAATTAAATAGAATAGAAAATATTTTTTAAAAATATGCCAAATGATCAGTCATACACAAGAAAATGTCTTCTTCTGAATACATAAATAAAGTAAAATTTTGGCCAAACTTTAGAAACCAGAATAGAAAGTTAATGCCAACAGCAATGTTACAGAGATTTTAAATGCAGTTCCTTTAATAGTTGTGTTACCTAATAGTTGCTATGCATCAAGATAGCAGTTTGAAGCACAGAGATATTAGATAGAAATATGATCAAAGTTTTGTACTTGTAGCTCAGCAGAGAGTTTCAATAGCCATATCCAGTATAACACCACAAAGTGAAACACAGTATTTCAATAGTACAGGACAAAAGGAATGCCAGGAAAGACTTGTAGCAGGGAATGAATACCAGACCTTGGACAGAATATTACTGAAATACAAATGTTCACATCAACATACGGAAGTGAGCAGCCAGCAATCCTCTTGACAAAAATCAAAGAACCAGAAGTATGGGAAAGCTTTATTAATTTGGAGTCTGCATCAAAAGATGCTGTGGTTGTATAGTGAGCTCTGCATACATGTTCTCTAATATTTTTATAAGCTTTCCAAAACAAAACTAGAAAAGTCATGAATACATATAATAGCTTATGAAAATCCAGATGTTCCAATGCACAGTAACATAGAAAAACAGAGCAAAGCTTTGACCCTCAAAAGCTACATAATACAGAAAACAATCTGAATATTTCACCCTATGGGAACAAGTTTAAAAAAATAAATCTTCCATACATATAGATCTTGCTGGTAGACAAATTTAGCTCCTTTCTGCAGTCAAGCTCCAAGACCTGCACTTTCATTTCTCCATTTGGGTCAGAAAGTACTCTTTGGGACATACTGAAGTTTAGTACTTTTAGAACACTCAGTGACCCAGATGGCAGAAGAGCCATGCACTCACTGGCAACAGTAAAGGCTTCAATGATGCTCAAAACCAAGAACAGAACGTGAAGAGTACAGGAAGCTGCATGCAGTAGATGCACAGATCAGTACAAAATCAGGTATAAATTTCCAGAGATTGAAACCCTTTATTCAGAAAAGAAGCAGGACTGCAAAAGGGAAATACCTCATTATGTACATGTTTAAACCATATTAATGATGCAGACTAGAAGCTAACAACAATGCTCCCCCCAACCCCCCAACAAAACCCCAAAATCAAACCAGAGAATTAAATTAAAAAAAAATTCAAAGAGAAACACCAGAAACAAAACACACAGGATTCAGGTACAACAAAGGTCTGTCATACTTAGGCAAACAGAACTTAAAAGATTTTCCTGCAAAAGAGAAAAATGCTTAAACTAACAGGAATTTTTCTATGTCTGACTCACTAAAATAGATTGAGCTTCCCATTGCTATTTCACAAAGAGGCAAAGAACAAGTGGATGCGGTGACAAGGTGATAAGGTACCCTGTCCCTTCTGAGAAACATGACAGGTGCAGAAAATAAAAGAGAGTATAGATAAATATTTAATGAGATGACCAAGTCTTGTATGCCATAGGAAGTTTAGTGATTTGTGCTGATCCTTTGTTGCTTTTCAGTGCTTGTAGGTCTCAGGACAAAACAGTCTTTATGTTTCTGATTAACTCTGAAAAGAGAATCAAAAGCTCCAAGAAGATAACCCTTAGGGCACCAGTGACTGAGCCACTGTCAAGAGCAAAAAGTTCACTTGAACTGTTTTATAGCCCCCCTTCAATCTAATAACAAATACACGAACACAAGGTTCTCCTCCTGACAGCAGTGTGGAAGGGGCTGGACGAAATCTCCACCAGGGAGAAAATGAAAGGGGCAACAACCCAAGCACAAATAACTTTGGGGCAAATCAACACATTGTGCCTCAACAGCTACAAGAGTGTGATGAGTTTCCAGTGAACTCTGCCACACTCTGTAGAGTTCAGTAACACTAGCTGATTTGGAGTTTATAACAATACATGGAAACACATCAAGGACACCACAGAATTTTGAAACACTATAGTATTAGGAGTGATGAAAAGAGCCAGAGAGATTGGACCATGCACATTCTTAAGAATTAATAAAATTATGACAACCAGTCATGGAAACTAAAGCAAAGAAACAAGGGAGAGTGACACCATGATGAACTAGTGTGGCATACTGCTTCACTGGACAGAATGGCCATGACCCTCTCTCGCTTTGAGAAGACAACAATTTGAAAACATGTTAGTTTAAAATATTAAACCTTATTTCCTTAATGATTTATCTGAAGGACTGGGCAAGTAAAAACAGAGATCACAAAACTACATTTTGCAATAACGTATGTACAGAAGTCGATATAGAACATCACAAAATGATACAGTCTCATGCTATCATAAACAAACAGATTATAAAACAGGTAATGCTTAAAAGCCCCAAATCAACAAAGCATTTAAACATTACACAATGTTTTCATGAAGTAAGGTACTATCCTTGAGCACAGAATACAAAATGTTGCCATATATTTAATGAAAAAGGTGATGCCACTATGCAGTTGCTATATATAGGAGATGTTTGTTTAAAAAAAATAGAAAAACCTAAAAACATTCAAAACCAGACAACATCTGAAAGACTAATATATGGAAAATACATGGTAGCTAGAATAAGACACAGTATTTAAAAAACCACTTTTTTCATATTTAGGTTTCCCAGAAAGCAGGAACACTTCAAAAACCATCAACTTTTACAGCACTGATATGAGAGGTTAAAGTTAGCGGGAGAAAATGAACATGACACTCAGTGGAGCACACAGAAAAGCCAGCAGCACGGATGGACTGAGCCCCTTTCTGACAAAGGGCAGAGGATGAAGTGCAAGACAAACCAGACACATCTGTCAGCAAGCCAGGGAAACTGGTCAGAAACTTTTGATACTGCCATAAAAATGCAAAAGGAAACAAACTGTATTCCTGTTAATTTTATGGAGCAGAGTGATTAACTTTCTAATGGAACAGGCAAGTTCCCTAGGGAATTCCATGCAAGGAGACAGACAAAATCTTCAAAGCCACACAGGCTGAAGCAGACACAAGAGTATGTGGGCTAAATAACAAAGGTAACTAGAGCTAAAATGCAGAAGTGAATCATCTACCCACCTCTACACAGCAGCTGTACCAGATGCCTACGCAGGAGGATCTCCCTATCTCTGTACATTGAGGTACTCCTTCAGAAGTAGGAGAAATCCTAATGAAAGCTGTACTTCCAAGGCCAATGACCCACCAGTCTATGATACTTACTGATGTTGGTGTATAGATTTCCACTCAGTGTATATTTTATATTACTGAGTTCAGTAGTTCTTGCATGACAGATCCTTGATCATCAGAGTGCATTGTGATGATTTGTATATTAGGGACCATAATAACCTTCACAATTCATTACAAATAAAGAACTTCTCTTCCCAGAACTGCTTCTGCTCAGACATTACTACAAAAAAAGGGGCTAACCTCAGTTAATCTTATCTAAACAAATTTTATTCCTGGTCAGTGCAACTGCAAGCAAACACAGCCCAACTTCTGCCTGTCTACCCAGACAGACAGAGCCTCCTCCTGGATGGGGCTTCCCAAGCCCCACTGTTCAAAACAAGCCAGGTGGCAGAGCCATCCTATTGCAATGACCTCCTCCGTGTGCCTTTGCCCCACAGCCTCTCCTGTGCAGCGCAGCCACAAATGGCACGCCAGAGGCTCCCCTTGGAGCAGTTCACTCCACACCCCAAGTCATCCAAATCAACGCTTTGCCACCAGATAGTGGCATTTTAATTCTAGCTGTTAAATGCAGTAATTTGAATCAGCATCTGTTTTCAAACAGTTACAATAAATTTGGATCCTCAGTCTGGAATCAATTTGTACTGTTGCCAGTTTGAGTAAAGTCAGTAAACTTTAGCTACAAAAGGCGTATTTGTAGCACTGAGATACTCTTTAGATGGTGAAATACAAGTGAGGGGCAGCCAGGAACATGACCGATAAATTTAAGTCTCTTTAATATTTTTGAATATTGCAATTGAATTTTTTTTTTAAATTTAGAAGTGAAGCAACAAGCTTCTATAAGCTAACGAAATATGCTTAAGTATATGGGAAGGGCAGCCAATCTCAAACCCACTCCTACTTGCAGTTTCTCCTTCCAAATCAGCCAACCAACAGCTTGCTGAAGAGAAAATAGGAACACTTCAAGTTTTACTCATAAAATAAAGTTCTATTACAGAGGTATGCGATTGAGGCACCCTTCCCTCTTTTTCACAGATCCTTTGTTTTATATTACAAGCTCTTCACAATAGGGCTATGCCTCTACATGGTTGAAAAATGCTTAGTACAAAGAGTTTCTAAAGATGTGTGGAGACTTGTGTGACTACTAAAATATTAATATATCATACTTAATTTTAATATTTAATATTAACAATATCAAGAGCAGCAATAAATATCTCTGTGGGGCTGTCATAGGTGTAATCTTAGCAAGGGAGGGAATGCTCAGAAAGATGAAAGGCTGGATTTTCAGACACTCATATCTGTAGATCCATCCAACCTGCATGGAGGAGGGTCCTCTTGGCACAGTACCTGCTGTACATGGCAGCTGCCACTGACTGTATTTCACACTACAAAATGCAGGCTTGACAAAGTCAGCACTGGCACTAGAGAACTCAAAAAAGTTAAAATGGACAATAATGCCTATACTCAACTGCACCATATGCTCTAGTGAAAGGGGTCCTGTGAGTTTCAGGTATGCGCTTTCTTTCTTACTATTAGGTTCAATCCTCCCCACTTGTAGCCAAATTTTTATATTGAATTACTGTAAGGAAATTACTGAATGTCCTAATCTGATCTACACAAAGTGAGAAAGGGTGATTGTGCTCAGCTGCTCCTGGTTCACAGTTCAGGATATGGTGAAGCAGACGCTGCACTTCAATCTATGGCACAGCTTCCATGTTCAACTGAATCTCACACAGAGGCCACAGCTCTAAGCTGGAGGCAGAAAGACACTAAATTACCCCCTTCCTCTCCTTGCTTTCATAAGTGTTATTTCTCAGTGCTCTGCCAAATCTACTATTAAAAAAATTTAGGACTTAGACAACTTCCTTCAGAGAAATGCTATTCTCACTTTGTTCTCCAACCTACACATTTTTTCAATATATACCTGTAATTTCCTCCCTTATTTTTATTATTACTGGATATATATCACTTCAGAAAATTTTCTTTCCTTTTCTGCTAATTGCATCTCTCTGTATTTGCCAGTTTCTCCACACTACCTATATCATCTTCGGCACATGGACTTCTTGCAAGGATCCCTCATAACAATATCACCCTCATATTTATGCTGAAACACAAGACATTTTATAAAACGAAGACCAACAATTATAATGAGTTCTTTATAAAGCCATCCTTAATCTCAAACATATTTAAGAATAATCATATTCACCATGAACACAAAATGCGCTAAAATTAGAAGCCTGAGTTAAAATAAATTGAATAATAAACTGAATAATAATAATAAACTGAATTCTTGACTTAATTTCATACTGGAAGACAACAATTACTGCATGAAGAAGAGTGCACTAGCTTTACCTTACTAAATGTAAGATACAATTTCCTTGTAAACAAACACAACCCACCATAAAAGAACTAATTATTCCCATATCCTATACTGAACAGCAACCTTTTCAAAAATGTTTCCCAATAGTCCCTAAGGGTTCCCCAAATGTCACTTCATAAGCATAATTAGAGAAATAGTACAAAATGCATCAAAGTCGGATGCTGAAAAATACAAAAAGAATGAAAATTTCCTGTGGTGAAGAAAGTTGGTTGGGATATAAGCCAGGTTTTAACCCAAATTTGGTATTTGGAATACATGACTAAGCAAACAGACAAGAGTGGAAAGCTGCACAAAAGATGAAAAGATGTTCATTGAATTAAGAAAAAAGGGAGGAAATGGCTGAATTGCAAGCTTATTCTTTTATTCTTGTTTTTTCTTTGTTTGTGGTCAGCTAAAAGAGTTAATTTTAACTTTATTCCTAAGTTCCTTGACTGAAAAACATCACTCACTAATTTCCCTTATGACTTCATAATAGAATGAAGAGTTTTCAATGTCTCAGTATTCTATAATCAATACACTGCCCTTTCCATAAAAAAGAAACAATGGCACATTTAGAGACCAGAATATTCAATTCTGGTTTTGGTGTTACACAGAAAATATGCTGAAAATTAAAATAATAAAAAGCCGAAGTTATAAGTAGAAATTGAAAACAAGCATATTTGTTTTAGGCACATATTCCTAGGTTTATTACTAAAGACTGTGACTATGGCAAAAATAACATTTTTAACATCACAAATGAGGAATATTACTCCCATTTCCAAAAGAAATGCTTCCCCCAATGCTTTCTCCAAACATTCAAATCCCAACTTAATAAAAACAAATGGCATCCCTCATTTCTTCAAAATTGATATCCAAAGGTTTGCTGTTCTAACGGGATACAGGCACTTTGAAATCCCACAATTATGTATTCATATGCTAGAACTCAGCCCTTTTTTTGGCGGATGTGGGGAATATAATAAATACATTTATAATTCTAAAATTTCAAGCCCTTGCTTTTGAACCATGAAAACAGCATAATGGCAGATGTTAAAGGCCACTGGAGACATCACAAAACCACTATAAAGGTGAAATCTTATTCCCTAGGTATGTAATCTCCACAGTCATCTGCAATCATTTTCAGTAGCAACAAGATACTAATTTTTCAGTTATGTTTGCAGTCTTATTTACACAGTGAAGCTACAGGTGATTTCTTACAAAGAAAAGCATTTAAAGAGCAGCTCCAACAGCAGGTAATTTATGTTTCAATCCAAATTACAAAAATTGTACACTTCAAATAGCTTGAACACAGAAAATTCAATATATATCAGAGGAAAATTTTGCACAAGGTGCTTCCAAGAACAAGTAAACCGAACAGCACAACTTACACTGCACACAGTAAATGTTCATTCACACACAGCCAACTAATTCAAAGGCCCTAAGAACTTATGTCTGAAAGTGACTTTTCATCTCCAAAATTACTCAGAAAAAAGAAATAAAGAGTTATTTAACATTAATAATTGAAGCCGTATTGAATTTACCAGACTAGAAGGAACATTTTTTTAAAAAATATATTAGGAAGTTTTACTAAGAATGTCCCTCAGGCATTTTTTGCTTTTCTTCGTTTGACTGCTAGGTGGTAGTCTGATGCATTGAGATCTCTCAGAGAAACATTTATAAGGAAATGACATTAGCTTTCAGTTGAAACTGGAGATATATCTGGAATTTGTTACTTAACATAATTTAGTGTCACAACCATTCAGATGTGAGATCTTTCTTACCACAGATGATGATTCCTTAAAAAAAAGTCTCAATTTGTTTTGTATACCACTGCGGAAAATAGTTAAGTAAGTACTTTATAGCAGGTACTTAGCATAACAAGTTTTCTAATATGCATATGTAGAAGGTCTGGCATAACATTTACATCAGACATTCTCAACAGCCTGTATATATTTAGCAATATGACATGAGATGATCACCATCAGCAGTCTGAATTTGACATTTGGGAAGACATTAATAGCAACACTAGGAGCACGACAAAATTGGGCAACAATAATAGAAAAGTAAAATTATGCCGTTATAATTAGGTTTCCCAAAATGAGTCCATCTCTCAGTCATACCCTTCTGTCACTGCACCTACAAGCCCTTCATAAAGGAGTACTAAACTTGTTGACTGTTAAACATGCTACAATTAGGCAGTTAACAGCAACAAGACTAGAGTTTCCCATATTACTCAGCTTACTTTCCCTGGGTACTAAAACACTTGAGTACTGCAAAAAGGTCTTCAGCAAACACCTCAGGATGAGACGCGCTGACATGCATTTTCCCTCTGCGGATTCATGCCACAACGGTGTGCTTTAGGAGATTTAACTTCATAAAGTGCTGAACATTTAACATGGCACATTTAACATGGTTGAAACACAAAACAATTTCAGAATATGTAATAATGAAGGTTACGTGTCAAAACGAACCTCACAAGCCTGCACACTGCTGAGCACCTGTGAGGCCTGAGATTCACTCTTCACCACCATGTGGGGCCACAGCAGCGGCACTTGGGGAACAACAAAAACATGGAGTGCCCATGGAGGCTCTAGTGCTGTGCAAAGACACTTCCTACTGACAACAGGGAATATTCAGAGAGACAACCGGAATATTCAAAGCCTTTTGAGGGCACTCAGACTTAAGGTGGTTAAGAACACTGCCTGGGTGACCCCAAGTGCTGGCAGGAAAATTTAAGATTTTGCTGATGGGGAAAAGCCTTAGAGAAATGTTTGTCTGGCGAAGTTTTCCACCTTTTGTACAATATGGCCACTCTGAGCCTATGAAAGCTTCTGAACCCCCCAACTTTTTTTTTTTTCCTTTTAAATGTAGCTTGACAAACACCCAGTGATCTATTCCAGAGCTCCCATTTCAAGGAGACCGTGCATTCCGCTCAAAATGGAGGGTAATGTCTGCTGCTGCAAAGCTGCTAGGAGCCAGCAGTGAAACAACCTACAGCACAGTAAAATATTATGACAGGGGATTTGTGAGATTCTTCCTCAGATAACGTTAGGTTTGGTTACAAAAAATGGCACCAGAAGTTATCATGTAGAAATCTAAAGGGGCATTGGCATTTGCTAAATGCTTCATGCAGTGGATGTGGGAGCATTTCTGAAATGCTGCCTTGCCAGTAAGTCCCTGTATGCCAGCAAAAAGGTCTGGGAAGAGTTTGTGGATTTGGCAACCTTCACTCCATGAAATGGCAACCAGCAATTTTCATGCTCAGTGTTAGCCTGGAATGAAGCCTCAGAAATGAAAGCACACTTGTTTGATTCAATCTACTCTCAGCAAAGATTAAGTAAAAGGCAGGCTACTGTGAACCTGCAGTTTATCTGGATTATCAACTCTCTTTACAAATATCTCCTGTTTTACTAAGAGTTAACTTTTGCATACAAAGTTGCCTTTTTCATTGCACTGAAAGCAAGAGTTAGTATCTATGTTCTACTGAGAAACAGAGTGGATGATTCACGACAAACCAACAGTCAAGTAAAAACAAGTTAAACAATAAAAAAAGTATTAAAAAATACACTTCTTTCTCATTTCCGAATTCCTCCCCCCAGCTGAATCAAGTTACATTTTAAGTTCATTTTTTGACAGCACTTTATATTAAAATTGGGAAACAAAGAGTATTGTGGAGAATAAAAAAAAAAATATCTGCTGATAGTAATCTTAGCTTTATCACAAACAGCCATCTCACCATGCACTAAAACTGGTGTTTATCTCCTATTAAATTCTGCAAAACAGTTTATCATATTCTTTACACTTGATATGAATCTCAGCAAAGCTTATGAAAGCTTATATTGCACCAAAGATACTCTCTGTTTGCAGAAGAGAGATCCACAACAGGTAAATCAATGCCTTTCTTAATATTATTAATAATACATTCTCAAAACAAAACTTAGCTTGTATGCTGCCATATCACACTCACTTCTCCTTTACTGTCAGTGAAACGACAGTATTTTGAAGCTAAATAATACCTTAAGAGATTTGCTTCTTTGGGCATTGTCTGTTTCGGAACAAACTGGACTTGAAGATTCATGCACTTGCTCAAAACTCAAGCAAGTCTGAGACCCAGCACCAGCACCGGCTCCGTGCCCACAGGCCCTGTGCTGTCCCTACCCCCAGGGCTACAAGTGCACATCAAAGGTGACACTGATAACGTCAGGTCTTCTTGCAGCAATTTGCTGCCCAAAAAGGCTGTACAGCCTCACACCACACCTAACACTCTCACTCTTAACAAAACCACAGAACAAACCTGATCTCACAAGCCAAGTTTCTAATCAGCTAGCAAGAGCCTGCAGTAAAACAACTACAATAAAGAATGACTGTACGGAAATACTGTTTATGAGATAAACCTTATTTCAAAGCCATTGTAAGATTTGAGCCGATGCTCTCCACTATTAATCTCCTCTTTTAAGTATCCATTTGGTTGGCAAATAGCAAAGCTGCATTACCATAAATGAACACATCAGGAGCACATGTAATCCTTCTACCCAGCCTTTCCTCTCTGGCACACTACAGGATTACATGGGATCTCCTCCCAGAATTTTGGCATCTCTCCATCTTCTTTGCAAACTCATGCAAAATGAAGCATGAGGAGAAAGCTGGGATGACTCAAACCTTTTTGCTTACTAAAAAAAACTTTAAAAATCAGCAATTCTTGATTGCTCCACTGTCCAGTTTTGCCCATCATTCCCCTATTTTGTTCAAGAGATTACAAAATCACCATAGGACTGAAGCAACAGCAAAGAGACTCATACACTGAGAGCACAGCATTTTGTGTTTGGTTTTTTTTTTTTTTAAGATCAAGTTCAGGCCTTTAAATTCTTATTCTTTCAAAATACTTCCTCATCGTCACTAACTTGTGAGTAACCAGCAGTGGATACTGTATGACACACACATGGCACCTATCACTGCCGAAGTGATTGCAGACTGTCCTTACCCATAGGAGCATGTGCTACAGAGAAGTGACAAACATCCAGCTCTGTGAAAATCAAAGAGCTCAGCTCACTCTGCTCTGCAGACCAGCTATTAAAGGATCCATATTATTTAGAAATGCTTGCCTGCGTGCACCTTGTGCAGCTGTTTGAGAGGTGTTTTTAAGGAGTGAATAGTCTCTGAGAAAAGGAGGGCAATGAGACTGAGCAGCAGAGCTTTGGGGAGAGGACCATCCGCAGCCCAGATTATACTGCAGCCTGTTTGTCAGGCAGGACTATGCTCCTGTGCTGCCAGGGCAGAGTTGCAGCAAGACACTGACAGCAAACTCACAGGGTGTCTGGGATAGAATCCTTTCATTTTTCTGTGGAGAAAGCCACTACAACTGCTCAAGTTTACAGACTATTGTAGGGATTTTTTTCTTCAGAGCAATTGAACAAATGTGCACAGTAAGCACACTGAGGCTTGCATAAGAGCAGCCTCTTATGCCACTGGGTATCCTAAAAAGTAAGTAAGTGGCAAATACACTGCAAGTCAGCACTGAAATCTTCACTTTCACTGATACTGCAATCATCAATTAACATGTTTCAATAATATATCTGTGCCCTACATATATCCCAAGTGCAAGAAAGACACCTTAAAGAACAGGAGACTTAGGTGGAGCACAGAAAGAGATACATCTCTGCAGAAACTCAAGCCAGTCTGCCATCACCAATACTTCAGCTCAATGCTAAAAAAGATGCAAAATGGGATGCAGGTTTTTAAAAGATCACAGGTATTCGACATCAGTGCTACAATGGCTGAAGTAATAATCTAAAGCTGAGCTAGTCACAATGCCTGACACCAAAAAAAGGTCACCCCATCCTACCATCCACCTGCTACAGCAAGCCATTCCCACCTCCCCCTCTCCACCCACCCTTCATTACCCATGTATCTGCATGGGTAATTGATTTGACTTGCTAACCCAACATAAAATTACACTGTCTCCCCACCATCACCCTTCTCTACCACTCTGTTTCCTTCTGTATTAAGTTTTTCTGCAGCAGTGAACTGTTGGCTCAAGATTGGCTACAGTCTTAGACAATGACTCTACCCCAAGATTTAGGGTCACTGTGGCAGGAACAACTTTCCTCTTTTATCCTCTCCTGTTCCCGAGTACAATAATTGAAAATGCCGTTTATTACACTCATATTGAGAACTCCTCTGTAATGGAAAGGCTTTGAATCCTTGACAAAATCTTGTTCCACTTGCAAAAATTGTGCCCCTTCAAATGTGGTTAGTGATGAATTTGTCTGTTCTAGTGCCAGACCCTGTAGCTTGCTTTTTCTACACTGCCAGTGTAAGTGGGGTCTTTGCTTAAATTTGACATATGCAGAAACCTTAATTCCTACCTAATGTTACCAACTTGCAGGACAGGGTAACATGACAGTGCCTGGTAAGTCTAAAGCCTTGAGTGGCCCAGATGCCTGCAGAGCAACTAGAAGCAGAGGATGGCAAGCTAGAAAAGCAGTTACAAGGGAGTAAATAGCCACCTAGAAACTAAAAGAAAGCCACCTTAAAACAATATCCTCAAAGATACTGAAGTATGAGGTGTTTGTTCAGATCGATGCAGCACTGCAGTTATTCAGGGAACAAGCGAAGTTCAGTTGGTTATCTTCATGTTAAAGCACATCATCAACCTTCATTTGGAAACAAGCCCCATTATTTTATTTTATGCAAGTCAGTCTATTGTTCTAAGTCAGGTTTTGAAGCAAAAAGGGAAGTAATAACAGAGTAGTTCTAGAACTGGGATACCAGAATTGTAACTGCTCACATACATGTCAATCATGATTACTGCTCTTCACAGATGCAGATGTTTTGAAGCAAAAAGGGAAGTAATAACAGAGTAGTTCTAGAACTGGGATACCAGAATTGTAACTGCTCAGATACATGTCAATCATTTATGATTACTGCTCTTCACAGATGCAGACTTTCTGCAAGAAATCCTTTCTTTTGTTTGAGGAAGGCAAAGCTAGCCAGTTGCAATGCTAACATGTAGTTCTCATAATTAGTCACAACGTCCACAGTATCTCTTCAGATATTGTCACGGGCAATTCGAAAGCATTTTGAAGTCAAAAAGTATTACTAATTGAAATATTGCAAGGTTTATAGCTTTCCTGTAAGAATGAAAATTTAATCTTAGAATAAGTTACTTAGTCATTATCTGAAATTTGAAAAGGATTCGATCCATCTTCTCACACCAACTTGAAAGGCAAAGAATAAAAATGTAAGTTCCAGTGTGAAGTGCCAAGGTCCTGGCTCCCTAAGATAGCAAGTAAGCTACCTTTCATTTCCTAAATGGATGCTTTCCAACCTTGCTGTCCACACCAATACTGACTCTGGATTGGGAAAGGCCAGGTCTGAGCATAAGAGCAGAAATGGTAAAAGGAGATGCACCAAACATCTCATCAGCAGCTGTAGCAGATAAAGTAGTGAGAAACGTCTTTAAAGTTAATCCTGCAACCAGTCCTGCCCTTGCTGAAGCCAGTATGACCTACTCTCACATGACAGCCCAAACGTGGCTTGTTCTCTCTGTCTGCTGACATGCACTGCACCCAAGCCAGGGTCTATGTGAATTTCTGTAGTCCCATAAATTAGTCTGTTTTCTAGAAGAGCATTGAACTGAAATGCAGTTTGAGGGGGTTTTCTGAAAATTATTTGAGCTTGATCCTCAAGTTTTCACTGAGATTGAACCAAATTAACAAAACCAGTTATTATCAGCTAGGAAAGAAAGAACTGGACAGGCAGGCTACAGGAGAGGAGACACTGATGTGAACATCTCCCTAAAACTCAAGGTGCCCCACATCTTTCTCCCTTTAAACCAGTATAGGTTGCTTCAAAAATATGTCTAGTTAAAAATGTTTCTAGATATTTTTTTAAAGTGTATATTTCTGGTCTAAACCAGAACTAAGTGGTTCAGTGCAGTCACAGATAAGCCAAAGCCAAAAGCTCTGCTAGCTCCAGTGAGAGGGTAAAAAAGCACCAAAAAGGAGCCCAAGTCTGCAGCGAGGAACAAAAGAACACAGCTTACCAAACAAACAAAAAAGTCCATGGGAAAACAAATAAGGAATTATCAAATCAGAGCAGATATGAACAAGAAGGGATAGGAAAATTAGGAAGATTTCAGAACAAGGTATGTAGGAAAAAGCACCCTACCATGAGGCCATTTCAAGGGAGTTTCCAGCATGAAGGATGCTGGGCTGCACCTCTCCTCTTGAGGGGTCATCCCTCCACACTGGTAAGAACGGATAGCATGGCTAACAAAATGCAGTCAGGGAGTAAAGCACAGCTCAGAAATACACAATCAGCTGCCCTTCAGTGAAAAGTCATCCTGCCCAGTAAGACATCAGTAAGGAGAGACTAGAAAAGGAAATGATACCCCAGAGGTGGGGAAAAGTGGTATAAGGTGTTTGCTCTTCCTGCTGTGTGGTATCTGGAAGCTACTTGGTTCAATATGAAGAAAATACAGAAGTTATTTTGATATTTGCTATACAGATGGTGTTTTTGTATTAAATTAATGAATGCATAGCACATTATCAGATTCAATGTAAGCCACATGCAGGGAAGAGGTTTTAACTTCCAGATATATTGCTATTTTCTTCTCATTTTAAACATGTTGTAACAATTTTCACACAAATACAGGCCAGCCCACCGTTCTACAAATAATTATACAATCTCCAAATCAGCACCTTGTTCCAGCTATTTGGATTTGTCTTGCTTTTGATTTGTTTAGGGTTTTCTTTTTTTTTTTGAAACAATTATTTTAAAAAATCAAACACAGACAAATCTTGTCAGAAAATGTTTTCATAATAGAGGCGACTAATGCCAACATCAAACATATCTGAAACAGAGTCTTTCAGCAACACCTCTCTCAGCTATGCCAGCCACCCCAAGAAACAGCATGCCCAACACAAAGCAGCAACACAAGTGTTCATGGATCACCATTAGATCAATTTTTTTAACCCAGATACTGCATCCTTATTAAAGCACAGCAATACAAACTTCAGCTTTCTCATCCTCCATGAGCTACAACCCTCCACCTTACCCCAGGTAACCAGAGTTAAACCAGGATTTAACTCAGAGGAGGCTGAAAAGCTCAGGGACAAAACTTAGTTTGAACTGCCAATATAGTGGAGATAAGACTTTCAGGGCTGTGTATAAGTGGGACTGTACATGCAGGAGAAAATGTAACATGCTCAGCTGCTCTCTGCAAGCACCTGTTTCAAGTCACTGGAGCACCCCTATAGCAAACCCAACACATGTAAGGAGCATAGGGTAATACCTCTTTGGTTTGACAATGTTTCTGCATGTGAACACTGCCAGTATTTTCAGTGCAGCCCTGTTTCAAGTCACTGGAGCACCCCTATAGCAAACCCAGCACATGTAAGGAGCATAGGGTAATACCTCTTTGGTTTGACAATGTCTCTGCATGTGGCTGTCAGTATTTTCTTAGTGCAGACAATTAGGTTTTTTCTTCATTAAAAATGCCACTGTGGAGTTCCCAGGGAAAATAATGTGAAACAGCTGACAACATATTTACGCCTAAGAGAGTATTATTTGTTATAAAAGCTGTAAGAAATTGATAAACATGCATATGATGGTAGACCAGTTTTCATAACAGAAATGGAGAAAAAAACCCTAATGACACTTTTAAACAAACATTTATGCCAGTAAATGTTCTACCACAGATATAACTGTATCAGCAGCAGAACTCAGTTAAAACAACAGAAGCCAAAATAATTTCCCTGAAATAACAGATGCTTCTACCACTATGAACAGGGTGCAGGGCTTGCCAATACACCTACACCACTCCTGCAAATATTTTGGAAAAAGTAAGCCTATAACTTGTGCTCCTGTCACAGCCTTGGTCTACCACAAGTGAGAGCAAGCAGCTTATGGGTTTTTTCATTGTATTCTTAACATGTTTTCTGCAATAGTTCTAATCTTGTAACTTCTTACAAGAAATCATCCACCTTTTTCATTAGGAAAATCTATTTGCAGTAGTCAGTGAGGAGGTTGAAAAGGTGCCAGAGTTTTAGCATGTTCTTCACATTTATAAATTTATAATCTAAATTCTGTTATTCCACATAGTATCAAATACATAATTTTGCAGTATTGATGCAAATTCACACAGGCTACTA
This sequence comes from Passer montanus, assembly GCF_014805655.1. Classification (NCBI taxonomy): domain Eukaryota; kingdom Metazoa; phylum Chordata; class Aves; order Passeriformes; family Passeridae; genus Passer; species Passer montanus. The sequence goes on along the minus strand of NW_024360941.1, from coordinate 11,503,734 downwards.
AACCACAGATTCCTCAACAACTTTAAGATTGTTTTATGATATATTCAAGAATCCAAGAAGAAAAATATTGTCTACTCAAAATATTCATTTGACTAGTGTGACTTTCTGATTAGCTGATTTTTTTGTACCTATTCATGTAAAAATTTTGGCATTACACAAAGCCTTTTAGAAATGACAAAGGAAAAACATTTCTCTGGTCCTTGGAGACCTACATTTAAATTCTGTTCATCACTAATGAACATAAATTTATTACCCATTTTCCATTCCTATTATTAGAGATTGTTTATTTTACTGGCTACAGATGTGAGTTTTAACACCTTAACATGTAAGATATAAGTTTTAACATCAGTCACAGTCAAGTAGGAAAGATACTATTCAAATGACATTTAAATTTTTGTAGGAAATACAGGAGGTATGTTCCCTATCAAGCATATCCCATTATACTTGTATTTGTAAGTCTCTTGGGATTAAACTGTTCAACATCGTCTGAGGGATAGCAAGACTACTGTTTTCAATGTATTTATTATCATAAATATTGTACCTATTTATGATTTGAAATGTAATTTATTGCTATCCAATAAAATTAGCTTGCAGTCAGTTGCCTAAGAGTTTTGATAGTATGTTATTATTCACACATTACAATGCAAGTAACAACTTGAAACACCCTTTTCCCTCACGTGAATGAAGGAATTTAGGAGTTTAAAATACTCCCATTACCTGGTTTCCTGCAAACCTGCTTTCCAAATCCTTTCTTGAAGAGTGTTTCATGACATCAAAAAAAACCCACAACCCCACATTTGTGTGCTTGTAATCAGTTACAAAGTGTGGAAGCCAAAAGAGGACGGCTCTGAAGAGCACTAACAAGTCTCTCAGTAAATGGCTTTTTCTTTGTCAAGGCTTTCATAGAATGAAAACAGTTCCCAAATGCTGGCCATCTGAAAGGTAGCTGCATTTAACATCAACATAGCACCCAAAATAAATAAAGAAACATTTTGTTACCTTAGAATTTTAAGAGTTGCCAACCTGAGAATGGCCAAGAAAGGTGTTACACATTTGACACACACTCTACTCAAGTAGACAGCACTTCAAACTTTACATATGCTTGTAATAAAGATATAAAAAATAAAAACCCTGATTGCTAGTTTCAAATGCACTACCTCTTTAAAGACTGATTTGCTCTTGTGGGCATGTAAAGACCTGCTAGTGCTACAGCTGCCACATAGCAGGGAATTTGTCTACAAAAGCAATGTGTCTAGTCGTAATCTCCTTCTGAAACATGAAGGTGCTGATTTCTGATTTTATTGCATTTATTATATTAAGTTATTATAGCATTCCTGTGCTGCATCTGTCATTTCTACTATGCACTCTGTTCTCAGGCATTCATAACTTAGTGGTTTTAATTCATAGCTGTCTGAAATTTGGTGCATTAGTCAGCTTGCATACAAATTTCCCCTGAAGAAGTGGGGGAAATTAAAAGCTTTGTATTTCTTCCTTGTGAGTCCAAGATATTTTACAGATATGTATGTTAGTTATAGTTTGTTAGTTAGAAGGGTTTTTTATGAGTTATAGCAAAGGATAAACCCACCTCAAACAAGATGTTTTTACCAAGCAGAAAGATAACACAGGGAAACAAGACCGCCGATGTTGCAAGTAGAAAAAAGCCTCAGAATTTTCTACTGCAAGAAAACTGAAAAACAACTTCTAGCTTAAACTGTAAAGTACCAACTGTTAGTGACAGCAGAATAGTAACATGAATATGGTAATTATAGTAGTTATGATAGGTTATAGGTAAAAGCTAAGGTACAGGTTGGTTCTTCTGTATTAGGATGCTCAGCAAAGAAAAGTATATAATGCATTGTTGCCAAAATTAAAGGGTCTTCAGGCTTGTCTGCAGCTGGAGCTGATAACTGTAGGCACAGGCCCTGTCGCCCATGACCCTGGACTGCTGAAAGGTCCTGGATATAATAAACTGCATTTTGAAGAGCAGCCTGGAGTCCCATATCTCTCATTCAGGCTCTTACTCACTGCATATATTATGAACACTAAAAATGATAAAATTTTCTATACATTTTATTCCAGATTAATCTTATGTTCTTCTTCAACAAGGTTATACTGTTTCCCTGCACTGGCACATCAATTTATGCTGTATATAAAGGAAAGAAGCAAGTTTGACCATGTGGAAGAGCACAGCAACCTAATAAAATCTGCTTTACTCACTATGCCACAGATACTTGCCAAACTCAGGTGTTTTAGAGAAAAGTATACAATATTATGGTTAATTTGTGTATCTATATATAATACGCTACTGCTACATTTTCCCAAATGACCAGAGCAGTAAAATAACCCTTCTTCCACTAAGCCCATGAAACTTTTACCATAGAAGTCTCTTTTGAAAACACCAGCCTGTCCAGACAGAAGGCACATTAACTGTGCAAGTGCACACACATCTGCCTCAATGGAAGACCTTGGGTCACCTCAAAGCATGACACTGTCACAGTAACAGTGAATTACCTATTACCTGTTTGTCTGTGAGAAGTAAACAAATACTTTCTTTCTGCTTCATTTTAATGCTACTGAGGTGGAGAAGAGCTCTCCAGAATTATGATAGGCAAAGGTAAAAGGTCTGTCTGTAGAATTCAAATCAGCATTTGAGTAAAAGGGAGAGCCACAGACTAAGGATTAACAGATTAGCAGGCAGAGTCCACTACTTTAAAAAAAACCTGTCTTCTATGCATCAGTGCTAATAACTTTCTTTAAAAAAACAACAGTGGCTTTTTAAAAAGGAGATGTACTTCCATCCAAAGCAAAAGCTAGCTAGGCAATTCCTCTGCCACAGAAAGACATTTAGTGTGAGTTACAATTGACTTACAACAGATATGAGTGCATTTCTTCAGGTTCTTCATATGGGTAGGCAAAATGGACTACTTATACACCTTTCAACCAACTTAAAATTTTATTTTAGCAATAGGAATATCATGATACAAAGATTTACTATTCTCAGAATGTTGAGTGCATACAAGAACAACTTACTTCTGTGAACTAAAAAAACATATTGCATACATCTACATCCAGCAGAAAACACATCAAAACACATCTAATTACTTAGTTATCTCACTTTGAGTATGACCACTAACATGAGTTACAGTATTTTTACTTCTCTCAAAAAATATGGAAATGTACATGAAAATGAGGCAAAACTGAACATTTTTCAAGCTGATTTCACTGATAAAGGAGCAACAAATCTGGCAAGAACAGGTACATGCAAGGCAGTTATGCATGCAGCCTCTCAACTCAGCTGAGTGCTGAATGGGAACTGACATTTCATATTCTTGTGTGGTTTTCTCTCATTTTTTTAAAAGCAATTAAAAAAAACCAAACCTCATTATCCTAAATTCAGAGCTATATGACAAAAAAGCCTGGAAGCAAAAGCATAATTTAAAAGTTCTTAGCACAGGAAGTAAATCTGTGGAATAAAGAATTATTAAAATGGAGATAACTACTATCTCTTTAGAAGAGAGATTTGTCAGGATCATTTTTCAAAGGGTTCCTACCTGCCCTGGCCTGACAGGCCCATACAGAAATCACCAGAGAAAAAAAACCAAAGAAATCCAGACCTAACTAGAATGTGAAAAAATATTCTGAGACAAATATACTGGGTGAATTTGCTGTTAAGTTGTGATGTTATGCTCAAAGTGGTTTCTGTCAAATACCAATTTGTTTATAGAGACACAGGTGTCCTTTGTTTTACCCTTCCCCTCTCTTCTCTACCATGAGCCTCAGGCTCAATGCTTATATCTACACTAACTCAACAGGCAGTTTAGTGCAAGCTTGAGGGTAAACACTGGCAAAAAATCATCAATAATTGGGAACTGATAGTATTGTTCCTGCCTTAGTTTTTGGCTAACAACCAGTGGTCTCTCAGATAACACCCACACAGTTCAAGGAAGGGTATGAACCACAGACTGCTCACAGGAGGTTGAATGAATTGAGGTCTCCTGGTGAAGCACTTGCGCACATCAGTGATACTTGAGCTGTAACAGGAAATGGACCTTGGCTTGTTCCCTTTGCTACTGTACACAAAGACTACACATCTATCTCTCCTCTACAATCTATTTTTTCTCTCCACAGCAAAAAAGAAAGGGACTTGTCTGGTTTCTTCCTTCGCTTTCATTGCCCTCTTCCACCATGTTGCAAAATTTGGGAAACCCAAGAAAGGAGGGAATATGTCACAGCAACAGGTGCTAGCATGTAGCACACCACTCTGAGCTGCAGGCAGCTCTCAGCAGGCAAGCAGAACTGATACTTTCCAATACTTCTCGAGTATTACTGCTTTGCTGGATTTACCATCATCCATGGCCTGCTCCATTTCAATGCTCAGGCAGGATGTTAAAGAGGTGCTGTGTTATAGCCACGAACACACAAGTGGAACATCAGCCAGCTGAATGTAGGGGACTCCTTCTCTTGGCTAAAATTCAAACTATACACATGCATGCATATGCTGTTCCAGACTAACACAGCTCAGTCTACAAATGATGTTTATAAAGGTTACAATTTCTATACAGACTATAGCAAATAAACCTACTTTCATGAAGCGATGGTAATTCAGTTTGCTATAGGACTCAGTACATTTCTGTATTTCTTAGTAAAGATCCCCATGTACTCCACTGCATACTGACCACATTTGGCTTAAGAGCACATGGAAACTACACACATAAACTACACCTAAAAAAAGACAGGGAAAAAATAATCAAATAACTGATTCTAGCAGAAACTCTTCTGTACACTGGAAAGTGAAACCCAAAACTCAAAATGAACAATTTGTTACCTGTTTTTTTATGAGGTACAGTTCCATTACGGGAAACAAAAACAAACAAAATACAAACAGAATGAAGAATGTTCAGCTCTGCCTGGTGTCACCAAAATCACGGCAAGCAAAACCAATTGCCTCAAAGGCAAAAACAGAACTTTGTCTGATGTAGGCTTTATTTTTATTTTTCACCTCAAGTAACTGGTTCTGCTGCGATGGCTCTGATCAGCAGTAAATTAGGATTAGGTGCAAAGGACTAGAATGAGGGGGTAATGTACAAGCTGGAGGGCAGAAATAAGAAAAGAGAATTGATAAATAATACACAGGTCTCTTGTGTGAAAAGCCGGCAGAACTGCTGAGGAATAACTCCAAATACTATCCAAATGCCACTGACAGGAAAATCATCAGGGGAGAAGGGTTTACATCCACAGAGGAGCCCACTGACTGAAAAGTCTGTTTAAGATTCCTTGACCTCAGGGGAAAAGTAGGGTGGTAAACACTGGGTTCTCATACAAATGAGGAGTAGCAGGGTTTGCAGAATAAGACTGTCTGAAATGCTCTGAAGATACCCATTCAGTGTTACGAACCTTTCTGTACTGCCTGGAGAAAGGACAGCTGCTGAAAAGAAACTCTCCTGGCAATAAAATATGTGCTCAGCTTCATAAACCAAAATCGTCAAGGAGGGGCAAAAGAAAAGGCAGAAAGGGTAGGAAAAGTTCTTTGAGGTACCTCAGTACTTCCAGTCTACAGAAAAGGCTTCAATACTGTCAGTACTTTCAGCATACTTGCCAAGGCACAGTGAGACCTTCAGCCCAAGATGCATCACCTTACTGCTTGTCTCCTGCTTGGTAGGAGAGATCCTAAGATTCAGCATCATTACAAGACAATGGATAGGCCTAGCTGTGTGGCAACCTTCTTGAAGTCATCTGATAAAAAAGACAGTTTGACAGAATTACATTTTCAAACTCTGACTCTATGTGTCTGCCTTCAAAAGGCTTGTCTTCTGGCTGGGCATATGGAAACACACACACATACATTCTGCTTGCTTCTGGCTGGGCATATGGAAACACACACATTCTGCTTTATTGCAGAACATGATTGACAAGTACAAGGAGAGAGCTGGGGAGGAAGCAAGAATAATTAAACAGAAAGAAAAATGTAAGAAAATTCTTTAGACTACAGAGGCAAAGGGCACTTTATCATATAGGCAACTAGATCAACAGGCAAGTCTGTGAGGAACTAGGGGAACTTGGCATGAGTGAAAGGGGAGATTCTCTCTCCATCTGGACCATGCTGCCTCCTGCTGAGAACACACTCTGACTCTACAAGCCTGTACTAAAAACCACACCAAAACACTGCTGCCAACTGGCAACTTGAAAATCTTAACTGCCCCAAGGAACCTGTCTCAGAGAAATACTGCAAACCCAAGGGTAATGTATAAAACTGGAGAGGCAACAGCTATGAGATGCCTTCCAGCTCCAAAGACAAAAATGATAATGGCAAGAAGAATCCTGCTCTCTTCTTAGGAGATCACCTATGTGTTGAAGAAAATGAGCTCACAGGTTGCAAAGTGGAAGTTAAAATCATTTACCTTCAAAATGGCAACATATAATCAAAGCTTAGGAACAAAAGGTGCAACAGCCACTCAACAAACTACCACAAAACAAGTAATATCTGTATTTCAAAAAATGGAACTTCTATGAACTGTGCTGAGATATTTTCCATAGCCTCCAGGATGTTGCCATTATAAAATGTGCCATGAAACGCAGCTCATTTTTTTTGGTCCTTAATTCATCTTACTGCATCTAGATAAATCATCCCAGTCCACAAGGTCTTTAAAAATCTTTCAGGTGGTTCTTCCATGTGACTATGCTGCATTGGTTTTTTTTTTTCCTTTCTTCTCATCTTTTCTTATAAAATCATTCCCTCTAGTCTCCAATAATTTTTAATGCTCTGCTGTAAGTCTCAGTCAATTAACCTGTACCTTCAGGTGGTCAAATTTGGATTCAGTTTTCTTGTTATTGTCTTTCCTTGTATTTTGCGCATTTGTTTTAAATTCCCTTAACAATTATGTCAATCCCTAGACAGGGAGCACTATAAAAAAAAAATCACAAAGTTCTTTTCAAGGCCAAAAATTGAAAATTACCCTGTTTATTTGATATTAATGTAGTTTTACACAAATGAAAGAAATCTTTCTTGAATGAGAAAAGACAAGTAAAAAGGAAAGAGAAAGATGGACAGTTGAGATTGTTTTGATTAAATACTTATATTAACATGCAGCAGCTAGAACTATACTTTTATAAGCTTTTAAGACATCAATACTGACTACCATTACAAAACACAAGTGAGATACTGAGATAGAAATTTAACCATTAATTATATATTTTCTAAACTAGTAGTTTCCCGCTTAGCCACAGGCCTCCCAGGGTTTGAGTATATTTATAAAAACTTAAATACACACACATTCAAACAAATAATGTCCCTGCTGCTAAGGTTGGAAGTTGGCTTGTTTGTCCTCATAGTAACTTAAAAAACAGTCTACAAAGCAGGAGAGTAATGAATAAAAAACAGTGATTATTAATGAAATCCTTAAAGGCAGGTTTATAATAATTAACATAAAGGTCACCTTAATAGTCAATTTAGAGATATTTCTAGATCTCCCAAGCTAAAAGATAAACTCTTCAGTAGTAAAATTTGCCATAAATAGAAAGTTCATTTCATTGTTCAGCCTCTAATTCGTTACCTGTAATTAAGAAAAAATCAGATTTCAAAGCAACAAGAGAAGACTGTGATAAAGCTATTTGAAGTACACTCTGGCAGGGATAAAGCCAGCAGAGAGGTGGCTGTCATAAAATAGCCAAATGGCTTTTTCCACCTCCATCAAGGTCACTTTACTGATGATGTGCTCAATAAGATGATAATGCATTTAACCACTTTCCTTGCATCTGACTTCGACCTTACTGCAAATCCAAATGGCCTTGTTTAACTACCCTGGCCTTTCAACATTTCCCTGAACAAAGATAATTAAGGAGATATACTGCCCCCTACTATCACAGGAATTGAAAGACAAATAAACTTTTAAGAGCACAGCCAGGTGTCTACCGCATTAATGTACAATGTTTAAGCAGGGGGTAAAATGAAATAATGGTTAAATAATTATAAAAGGTTAACAAAGTTAACTTTGCTACGTAAGGCAATTCTGTTCTATTTAAAAGAAAGAACATAAGAGGCTTTCCAGGCTACTTTTTACAACTCCCTGGACAACAGTCTTTTCTTTAATGCAGTTTCTGACTTAAGAGGAAAAATGTTCTGCAAAAATTAACAACTCTGAAATTCCTCCAGATTTGAAACTGGTTATATTTCATACAAGGATACAATAATGTTTTATGAAAAAGCAGGTCTATATGATTAAACCAGAAGCTGGTCTAAAAAACCAATGCCATTCATTTTTTTCCCCTCTGTGTGTGGTCAGCAACTATACTAGAGGTGCAAATTAAAGCAGTTTAAAAATTAGCTTGGCAATTATGACAATTTGAAATCTTAAGGCAGTGCTTTTTTATGATTTTTATTAGGGAAAACATATTAGGGAAATAGGGAAAACAACTAAATAATATTCTATAATAGCAGTTGCCTTTTTTTTTAAAATTTTGATTAATATATACTCTTATATGCCAAACAGCTCTCCAGGACACTAATTCTTCTTGATACCAAGAAGAAAAAAAGCCCCATATCAATAGATCTTGGACTAATAACAACTGAAACAGAATAAAAAGAATAAAAAAGCTGGTACAGCAGCTGGATATTAGTTATACAGAGATGCAAGAGATCTTATTTTATATTAATTTTTTCTTCTAAATCTGTTTTTCTTTTAATCATCTTAGAAACATTGCTGTATAGGTCTGAATCTCCTTCAAAAGCAAGAAAGTGGCAAAACAGCAAGTTGTATCAGAAAGATAAAAATACATAACTCACAGCTGATGTGATACCAGATATGTTAACTTACTGCTACTGCCAAAATTGCTGTTCCTTTGCCACAGAAAATTAAGTATGCAGAAACCCTGTCACATGTCTTTAATCAGTTTGATCAAAATGCAGTTCTTCAGAAATTACAGAAATCCACCTCTGCCATTTTGTCAGGCCACCATTACTTAGAGTTTTAAATGTAGTTTGTGCAAATTTCAACATGTTCATATATTTGGCTTAATCTTTTGCTCTAACACTTCTTAATGCAGACTCAACTCCTGAATTCTGAATACACCACGAACTAAACCTCCTGTAAAGGTACTTTCATGTAGTAAATACAAAAATCAGTGATTACAGTATCAAAACCATGAAGTTTGCAGTGATTCATACACTAAAACTATGCAAAGTCCTTTCTGCTGTAAATAACAAGCTGTTCACTCTGAGCTAGAATGATTTACTGTTTCCAGATATGAGAAGTCTACCTTTTCCTTGCATCTAAAAGACTTGCTTCAAAAACAATCTACTTTAGAGCAATTTACACAAAACAATTATTTCGTTTCAAGTTTGGGTAAAGGGTGGCCTTGGTCAATTTCAAAAGAAGACTACACACCTTGCTGTTACCTTGAGTGAGTACTCAAGTCTTCATGTATAATTGCACTTCGAATTCCACAATCATAGACAAAGAAGATGAATGACTATCTTCTAATTGAGCGTATTTCAGCCACTTAACTATTTTGTTCAGAATTTTTCATGTGAGTGACACTTCCTAAAGGAACACAAGAGCTGTTTTTTCCACTTGTCCCTAACATTTAAAAAGGTTAACTTAACTGGAAAACTATGTAAACATTTTTTTAGTACAGTTGCTTTATTCCATCCTGATCTCTTGCTTTGTATAAAAATCTTCAAACCTACAAGATATATACATCTTCAAACCATTAGTGAGGTCACCAGCTCACAGTATCATACTCCATACATTACTGAACATACAAAAGCCCTCTTGCTATTCTGAAATGCATAAATCTGTGTCTACCTCTGGAAAAAGTCCTTCAAACCCACACAGCGTAGCCTATGACGTATTTAGAATGAATATAACCAACAGTAAGATCTTTGAACACATGCAGAAAGGAAGCTAATGTTTTTTCTTATTTTGGACAATAATACAGTGAAGTCCTATTTTCTCATATCATCACTCCATGTTGAACAAAGCACACATATTAAGACCTTTTACATTTCCTTGTTTAGTTCAACAAGTGAATTGGGAAGCAATACAAGTTACAGGAAGAGAAGTTACGAAGTCTGATCTCACAATTGCCTATCAGACCATTCTGGTAATTTGAAAAGTCATGCTAAATCTTCACAGATGCATTCCCAAACTGAAAGAATACAGCTCAAGCTCAATTCCCTAAGTGGGGTCCATTTGCAGCATATACTGAAATTTACAGGTATTTCTATATCTCTCAAGCCAAAGGATAAACTCTTCAGTACTAAAATTTGCCATTATTATAAAAGATAATTTCAATGTTCAACCTCTGCCTTGCTATCTGTAATTTTAAACAAATCAGACTTCAAAGCTGATAGGTGTATGGCAGCATTCTTCTTGTGGACCTGCAGAATCAACACACATCTGACATGACATTTTATAATTTTTTTTCCTGCATCAATTATCAATTTTTCCTAGACAGCTACCAGTCAGGCTGCATTTCTTCAACTGGAAAAAAATATACCCTATGCTGCATGGAACATGCAACTTCTTGTATCAGAAAGGTTAGAAAGCAAAAATGAGAAAACAAAGCCATCTAAACATAAAATGTTTTTTTTTAAAGGTCCTATTGCTGTAGGTTTCTTGCTAAATTGTAACATGTCCTTTTATAACTCCTTGAAAGGAAAAGTACCCTTATACTGTGAAATATGAGGCCACTTTCCACACAGGATTGCAGAACGATTAATAAAAAAATTTTGTAACATCTCATTTGTAGCTACTGAGCTGCTTGACAGTTTTGAACCCCAATCTGATGGATGAAAAAAAGGTAAGCTAGTTTTTTTCTGTTCTTGTTTGAGCACTTTCCTGGGTTTTACACAAATATTTCCACCAGAACTTACTGAGAATGTATGAAAAGATTTACCTTCTGAACGAAGGGAAAGTGCACTCCACCAGCTGTGTGCACACCATCTAGAAGTTCATGAGAATAAACCCAGCCTATTTAGTGCCATTATACAAATTACAAATTCTTATCTTAATGATAGGTGATACTTAACATCAGGCAATTAGAGTCTTGTGTCTATTAAGAAATTAATACACTTTCCAACGCACAGGGGACTCTTGCCATCCTCAGTAACTTTTCTACACATTTTCAGTGAATTTACTCTGTGGATTAGAGATCTTAGGGGAGAGAAGGTACTTCCCTTCCCCTGCCTCCATTGTTCTCTACCTTCAAAGCTTCTAACAAACAGCTCCAGAGCAGCTCAGTCTTTGTCTGGGAGTTTGGTAGTTCACATCCTAAGTTTCTTTTCCCATTGCTAGAATATTAGAAAAGCAAGGTTTTTGAAAGCTTTCCACAGGATCAGCCAGAAAATGGATACCAAGTTAACAAAGGACAGCTATCACCACAAAGTGTCAGGTTTGTTTACTGGAGTAGATCAGAATTTCCCCAAATCTTCAAAGTTCAGACTGTTTTGTTTAATAAACGGTTAAAAACTGGCAAGCGGGCTAAGTAAGGTGAACATAAGCAAAGATAGTTTAAAATAAAAAAAATCCACAGACAGATGGGGAGTTCAAATTCTTATTCTGTGGATGAACAGGAAAACTAAAACACAGTGTGCACAAAAACTGCAATGGTATGTTCATGCACTGGAATACAGACATTATTATTTTAAGTAAATTTTATTTCTGACATACCTTTCTCAGTTTTTTTTCCTCAATCCTTCCTTAAAGTCTACTCTAGCAATTAACATAGGTCTCCGGATGGCTCACTGAAATATTTAAAGCTGAAGAACAAAAGGTTTATTTTAAAAATGAAAACCTTGGCTTGTACAACTCCAGACATGAATCTGCTTTCAATTACTGAAAGTATTTCCACTTCAGTGAAAAAGGATCAAATCTTCAACTACACCATCTTTAGGCAATGAATTTGATTATATTAAGGTTTAAGAATACAGAATGACTTTGTGACACAGCTGTATATTCCATGCGTATCGTGTATTAGGTATACAAAAAAGAAGGAGCTGGCACTTTAAACGAGAAGCAGACAGAAATGTGTCTGCTCACAGCAGCAATGTACTTCCATACCAAAGCTCTGCTTTAGGGCTGGTTTGTTTTTTTTTCAGGTGCCCACATAAATGTCAAAGATTACACTAAGCTTTAAATGAAGGATTTTACAATCCTTTAGAAATGAATCTGGGCTGATTCTTGCCCCCATACTTTTATTTGCATAATTTGCACTGCTGTAAAGTTACATTTTTCTTTCTAGACTTTTGAGCGAGCACAACCTCTCCCACACCCCCCAGAGCAGCAGGTATCGCATCCCCTAGGAAGCACGATAATCAGAGCACTTTATACTTTTCCCATCATGCGAGCATAACAGAGTCGGGCGAGGGAGCTCGAAGGCTTCGCTCCGCAGCGAGATGCGATACCTCAAATGCAAATTATGCAAAAACTTCTCATTTCTTACATCTCCGATTTCGCGAATCTCTCCTACCGCATCCCAGCCAGACACCGGGTCGGGCTCTTTCAGCAGCACGGCCAGACACAGGAGGCGAGCGGCTCCCTCGCGGCTCGGCCACGCTCGGCTGGCGGGGCGGGCAGTGCGGGCCGCCCGCGGCTCCTCGCAGCGCTGCCCGAGCCGCGCAATGAGGCGGCGGCGCCCCGCGCCCGGCCCCACACAGCCCACGGCGGCGGCGGCCCCGCGCCCTCTCGGCCCTCCCGGCCGCGGCTCCGCGAAACCCTTTCGGCGGCGGCTTCGAGGAGCGGCCGCGAGCGCGTACGGCCCGGAGCCCCGGGGAATGGCAGAAGGAGCCTTCCCGGAGAGCGCGGAGCCGCTGCCGCGGCGCTGTTCGTACGGCTCACGGGCGGCGCGGGGCCGCGGGCAGCCACCGCGAAGCGGGGATTTCCCGAGACGCGACATAAACTCCATGCCGCGCTAGGTAGTTGGGATATTAGCGTGAAGTACCTGCCTGCTCCCTGCCGTGCGAGCCGCCGCCGCCGGGAGGCAGGGGGAGCGCGGCTCCGCTCGGCGCTGGCGGAGGGCGGGCGCGCTGTGCCCGCGGAGCAGACGGAGCGGGCCGGGAGCAGAGCGCAGCTGTGAGCGCGCAGATGTGACACCGGCCCCTCAGCACGCACCACCTGGGCTTTAATTGAAACAGAAACACCTCCCCCTCCGTTTACCACCGTAGGAGACAGTTTTTCTTCGTGTCTGTAGAGGCATGAATATAATACACTCTGCTTACTTCAAAACACTCGGCAATCTATGATCAAGTCCTCTGCTAATGAAGCTTTTGGAGTTCCAGCTTGATCTGGATGCATTATAGCTGTCAGATAAAGCTATCGAATAATAGATACAAAATACAGTATTGACAGGACCCTCCATTAATTTCTGAAATACTGTAGAGAGCAAGAAAAACTAGATGCCTACAGAATATGCAAATACCAATATACTCATTCGAAATAGAAAAGCCTATTTTCAGCTGGTAATCAAACTCAAGTTCATGCCTCTGTCTTTAGTAAAAGAACCAGCGTTTTAATATTATTTCTTCTTTTTTTTTTTTTTTTAATTTTAACCACCTCCTTTTGGAACACAGAACTCTTTTAAAATGTCTGTGGGAATGATATCTCCAACTTCATTCTTAAAGTCACTACACAAAGACCCTTCTGAGCTGCCTTAGAAAATGCAGGGGTACATAGGAATATCTACAAAACTTCTATTATGGTTTTCTTTTCACTTTGGATCTTTGCTAATAACAACTAACTTAACTCTCTCTCACCTTATTACAAGATCCATTGCTGACTCAGGCCAAGTTATCACAGCAGCTGCCCAGAAGCCACATTTTGCCAAAAATCAGATCAAGACAGTGTTAATGATTATACAATACTTGCAGGGAAAATAACACCATTCCAGAATATGTTTTCAACGCTGTTCTGTAGAAGGCTGCAATAAAACCACACATTTCAGATGTATTATTCATAAGAAATTTAATACTATCCAAAAAGCTCACACAATTCCTAAAGAAACAAAGACTATACAGATTGAAAAAATAGAATTCTGTGAAACGGGGGACAATAATGGTCTAAGTAGCCAGGTCCTGATGAGGGCAGTCATGGCTGGCAGTGGGGAAAAATCCTGAAAAAATGCACTAATACTACATCTTGACCTGAAGCTCTTCAAGTCAGATATGCAACAGACTATGTGTGCTTTGAGCACAAGGGAGAAACTAATATAGCCACCACTGACAAACTCTGCTCAAGTTTGGGGGCAGTTTAATAAAAATGGGAGGCTTTTTGCAGTTCAAATTCTGGACAGACTCCTATCTGTGATAGCTACAAGACCAGCCAAGAAAAAGCTAGGAGATGAAATAATGAACTAATACAGTCAGTTTAAAGAAGCAAGTTTCTAGCAATTCCATAGCAACATTCATATTTTCAGCATCACTTCCAAGGGGTCTGGTTGCAATAAATGGGGTAGTAGATCACACAAATACACTTTTCCAAACTTCTTGAATGGAGTACCTATGGATAAGCACTTTCTGTCATTGAAAAACCTACTAACCAATTCATTACTTTAGGAATCTATCCTTTCAGACCTTAAAAGGAGGAGGAAGGGGAACTGGATTCTTAGAGTCAGCTTGTGCAGAGCTTTAGAGCACATTTTGAATTTCTGCCCTCAGAGATCACCAGTAATTGCACTCCCTCTACATAAGACTGCCATGGACCTGTGAAGGAAGCAGGATATTGGGTCCTCCAAGAGCCAGATACTATAGAAGAAAGTACATATTTAGATAATCCCTATTTTCAAAGGAAAATTATCCACACTATATGTTCTGTACTATTTTTCTACAAATATGTATCACTCTACATTCAGTAAATGAAAACTGCACCCCATCAAAAAATAGGACCTGGATGTCACTGCAGTGCATCCACTTTCTCCATTTTCATCCAGCTGCAATGGAATTTTCCTTTGCTATGATGCCCCCTGTGCTGAGATTCCACTGTCCCATTAATGCCAGCACAAATGATTTATGAAATCTATTAGGTGCAACACTAAAGACATCTCAAACATAAATGTTTGCTTAGGAAAATATTTCTATGGAGTAGACAAATGGGGGTCGAAGCAAACTCCAGCACAGATATCACACTTTATGCCAACACAGCTCATGGCCAAACAGTAGAAAGAAAGATCAAACAAAACCTCGGGGGTAGCTGGAGGGGCTGGGGGGAAGAATAGCATATGCATTTCATTCATACAAAAAGGGAGAAGCACTTAAAAAAAAATTTGATCAGAAGGATTATTGCAGTAAATTATGCAGAGCATTAACCATTGAATTTGAACCCATCTTTAGTCTTTCTTTATTAATAACTCATTATAGTCCTTTTTCTTAATGAGGAATAAATTAGGGCCATGTTAATCCATGCAGCTATCTGCAGGTACATTTATCACTACGGTAGCCAGTTTCACACTCATTTCTGGGAGCTGCATTTCACGGGCAACAAACACTCATCCCCTGCTGAACTCAAGTCATGGTGGCCTTTTCAGGTCACCAGCAGGGTCACCTAAAAACTTACCTTTTTTTCGAAGAACTGAAAGGTACCTCACAGCTGGCCTTGATATATGTGAAAGAATTTCTCTTTCACTCTTACACTCTCTGTCATATTGCCACAACTTAGATCAGTGAAAACAAGTGAGCTAGGGGCCTTGCTGGTATAAAAGGGTGAGGAACTGCCAACAGGATGTTCTTTGTGGGAACTTAAAGCTTTTGGAACAGATTCCTCTTGCCTGATCCAGAAGAGCTCAAATTTTATGGCCTTCATAGCATGTTGCATAGTTCATATTTTTCCAGAGTGCCTGAAAACAGAATTGTGGATGTGGTTAGTTTATGGAGGCAGGGCTGTGCTTCAGCTTTTAAACTTTTGCATTTGTCTGAGGAGGGAGGCCTATTGCAGCTTAGTCACAATGATTAATTTTGATATTTACATTGAATTTGGTCAGATATTCAGGAATTTAAAGGTAGTAACAAACATATACGCTCTCTGATGAAGGTATTATCACAGAGAACTGACACATTCCATCACTTGACACGTGGAAAGGACTTAAGAAGTCCACTGGAGGTGACTCTGGGTAGTCATTAGACCCAGGCACAAGTAGCTGTGCTCCTTGCAGCACATAACACTTCAGTCCTTACTGTTACCTTCTCTGAGTGCCATCATGTCAAAAGAGAAAGCTTTATTGTGCTTGTTTTTCACATGGCAAACGAAAGCACAAAGGTGACTTGTCAATACCACAAAAGTAGTACAATAAAGGAGGGAAAACATGATGCCTCAGATAGGCTCAGGGATTAGGGTAGTCCCCAGAAGACTTTCTTCTCCTCATCAAAATAATCATTTCAGCTATTTATCAACATTCATCATGATCAGTGCCTTTTATTAAAAGGGAACAAACACCTTTTTAGCCAAATACTCATTCACCTATTTGAATAGTAATAGCCTAAGTGCCCTGTTAAGATATCCTATCATAAATACTTAATTAGTGTTACAACCACTTGTACTGAGATGTTAGGTGTACTTTAAAGAGTTAGGGTTGTCTGCATTACAAAGAAGTAAAAATGGAGTATCCACCTAGAAGCCAAAATTTCACATCACCAGTGTATCACTTTGGAAACCAGTTTCTCTTACAACCCTACAAAAAGACAGGGTATTAAGTTATGAAAGTTAAACAATGTCTAAGAGAAGGATTTTTGTCAGATATGGTATCATTTATAACAGCAACATATAGTCTCATGGCTGTTTTACAAAACAGACTTGATCAAGCAGAATAGTTATAATATAGTTTTCCAGTTCTGGCTGGAACTGTATTTTTTTAAAAAAAGGGCAAATACATGTCTAGAAATTAGTCTTAGGAATACTATCTAGTATCAACAGGATTAGCAGTATAATGTGTTCCCATGAGAAAGCACATGTGCCCAAATGTATTTAATGGAGAACATCTTGCAGTTCTTAAGCATTTAAATAGTATGCTACATTGAGTAGTTTTTTCTCACAAGTCAGGATTAAGATGGGCCATTTTTCATGCAGTAATGATGCTGATTTAAATTAGAACAGACTAAGACCATAATGAGCTCACAGATTCAGTGTTCAAATCTGAAAACAATAAACTTTTTTCCTTTTTATGTTCAAATCTGAAAACAATAAACTTTTTCCCTTTTCATTTACGTAGATAAATCATAACTCTATTTTTTATAACCCTTTCCAAGACTGCATTAAGAATTTTGCAGCTTCAGATCATTATCTCCCTAAAAATACAAGTGAAAATTGTAAGCAAGTAGATGTACCTGGGGTAGGGCAAGAATTATAGCAAAAATACAGTCCTTTCAAGAAAAGGATTGAATTATGTCACATTTCTTGAATGTGAGTGGGTAACATGTGGGGTTTTATTCCTAAGCAACCCAAAACTACCAGTGTACATTTGTACTGTGATTTTTGAGTGCTGTATATTCATATATTGAAGTAAATAATGTTTCTCTGTTTCTTGTCAAATTTCCCAGCAAGCTCAATGCAGTGCAAGGCCAAGTATAAAATGCACAATATTTCTATTTATCAGCACCTAGATTTTTGCTCCCTAACAGTAGACTGCCCTGATTAGAATCATCCCACTCTACACTAATTTGTCATATATAAAGGTATGGCAAAATACAAATTTACAGATGGAATACCTCAATCTCCAAAATCTGAAATATGAAAGATGTCAATATTAATCATGATGCTTTTTATAGTACTTATATATAGTTCTTAGGTACTTTTTTACCTAAGTGCTAATACCTACAGTACCAGTCAGTCAGCAGAGAAAAAGGGCACATATGCTTTGAATGATTAACACAGCTCTTGGAAACACAAAGCACACATGCTTTCCTTATCTTATAGGACAATGAGTGAGGAGGAGGAGAAGGACATTTTCATGGAAGTTCTGGGAGATTAGATGATGTATCAATGAGCCCTTTGAAAGAAATATCCCCCCCTCCAAAAAAAACCAAACCAAAACAAAAAAAAAAAAAAAAAAAAAAAACCAAAAAAAAAACCCCAAACCCCCAAATCAACAATAACCCCAAAATACCCCAACACCACCCCCAAATACCTCGAAAATAACCCCAAAATACCCAAAAAAACCCCAAAACCCCCCCCAAAAAACCCAAAACCCCCCCCAAAAAAACCACCCAACCCCCCCCCCCCCAAAAAAAAACCCAAAACAAAACCAAAAGAGTTAATTCTGTTTGTTTCAGAAGAATTGCTATATGAATAACAGTAATGAGATGAAGTGATAAAAAAAATAATGCTCCAATGTTTTCATGTCATTTACCTAATTCTTGAACAAAAGGCAGTAGTAGTTTAGAGAAAAGTTTAAACTCTTCACTAAAGAAAGAAAAATCCATTTGTAATCTGACCCTTTTATCTCTCTTAAACTGAACTCTGTACAAATGTGAAACCTGTTGGTATTTGCAAGACTCACTTCAACACATCATTGGGGCCCTGAAAGATCCTAAACCACACAGTTGCATCCCTTCCTCCGTCAATTTATGGCACTGTTTTCCCATTTTTCTCAGTAAGCTCTATCAGCAGCTGCTACTCTCTGCTCTCATCTGGAAAAGGAGGCAAAGAAGCTGTTGCTTCCACAGCTAATGCTCTGCACTGCAGACTGAGCGTCTACATAAATGGGCAGCTTCCAACTGACTAAGTTTTGGTTTATATTTAATACTTGGGTCCACAGCTCTAAATCCTCTGCATTGCTGGATTATTTTTTAAATTAAAAATTTATACTTCTTTTCAGAAAGAAAGGAGGAAGATATTTACTGCAAATGAAAATGACATAAAAATGTAACTGGAAGAAAAAAGAGATCAATTTGGTATGTAAACTCATGAGATACAGGACACCTCTTAACAGAAAAGGTATGTGTAGGCTATTTGAAACAATCCATTTAGAGTAAAATAGTTTTGTATAGAGGTCTGTCAAAAAGAATTGGCTTTTGTGAACAAACTGCCCTATTGTGAATCTCTTGGAACTGGTAAAGACCACCAGCAGGGCAATCCTATCAGTATAAGAGAATCAGTTTTATGAACAACTATTGTATTCTGAGTGATAAATCTAGAATTTTATACCTCTAGAAAATTTTAACTTGTATCCTGATCATAGTAAGAAAAAGCAAAAAAAAAAAAGAAAAAAGGGAAAAAACCCCATTCCAAGTACTTCCTTGAAATAATATCTTTAAAAAGATATTTTTAAAACAGTGGCGTGCACACACACACAAAAATCAATGTCCGTGTGATTCGAACAAAAAAATATTTCACATATTTCTTGGAATAAGCATTATACTGATCATGACACAAACTATGTGGCTGGGACTGCGGGTTCAGCTGCTGCTGTCCATCTTCTATTTTGTCTTTGTATTACGGGAAAGATGACTGAAAACTTCCTATGTCATTTAGCAATTTCTAAAATTATGCCATTTAGAAATTTCTTTTTTGCTCAGTAGAAAGTAACCATTTATTTTCTCCTAATTACAGTTTCTCCTCGCTCCCTTTCCATCATAACTCTTTGGGGAAAAAACCCAACCACCAGAGCAAATTTTCTTTTTACACAGTTGCTGCTTTGGCAAGATCAGAAAAAAGTGTCATCCTTTGGGTAAGTCTGTCAAACAGATTTCTTACATACAGTTTGAGAATGTTCATCTAAAAGTACTCTATCTGCACTTCAGTGTGCTTATATGACATTTATTGCCTTGGAAAGATGGCATAAAAATTATTTCACACTCCTCTGACACCTGGTGTGAGCCATACCCCCGCAAGTGGTCTTTTATTTTACATTTATGATTTGTATAACCATTTTGTATATAACCATATACAAAATGGTTATACAAATCATAAATGTAAAATAAAATTAAGACTTTCAAAATATTAAATTGGTTTTTTTATATATAAGAAAACAACATTGGGCTGCTGTTAAGTAGACACCTTATTACATTTCCTTGGAGGAAAGAAAAGAGGTTTTCATAAGGCATAAGAATAGGGTTTGTATGCACTTTGAGTCCACTCAGAACTGTGTACATAAACCTTCCTGTGGTAAACATTCTGTCAAAGGATGAATGCCTGGTGATAGGTGAGTTGATAGGCACAAGACTAAGTGCTGCAGGGCATCTAGAATTGCGTTTATGGCACACCTTGAAGTGATTTGTTAGATATTGATTGTCCTAGAGAGAAGGTGATCGTTTTCTACATTTTACCCAACACATCTAATATTTGCCAACATGCCAAACTGCTGGTGAAATGATTTTTCCCTGTATCAGCAGGTGTTGCGTATTCAGAAACAGGGCGTAGACACTTCTAAGAATTTAAAGTTATCATTTACGTAAAAGGGAAGAAGGGAGAAGAAAATATTTTTACTTAATAGTTTGTGCTCACACACAGAGGATAAGGCTGTACCACAGATATTACAAGAATCACTTGGGCTTGATTTTCTTCAAGGAAGGCTAACCATTGCACAGGTTTCCAGAACATAGAATATTACATAGAAATTATCAGATGCAATACTCCCAAAAGTCTTCTCACTTTCTTCCTCATACTCTATTTATTTGCTTGGCATGCCTCTGCATAGATGTCAGACTGCCATGGATCCATGTGTGTTCAACAGCTTCAGAAATCACAGTTTGGCTCTGTCAGTCAGTTACTATTTTCACAGCAGCCAACTTTATCACTATCATTTCCTAATTCCATCATCTAAATGATTTTGTTAACTGCATTTCCGTAAAGACCTTCCCACAAGTATTGCCAGATTTGCGGGCTTTGGTATTATCTGCCAAGAGAAGGAACTCAAAGTCCAGCTGAATTCTCTTATACAAGAGCCCTTAAAACATGAACAAGTGGTAGAATATTCAGCCTAAAAAGTATTTCCCAAAGAAAATCAAGAAATTAAATCAAGAAATTAAATAGTGTGTATATACAGAGAACATACAAAAGCTAATGGCATGGCACAGGTTTTTGGAGTCCTGATTAACTAGTGCAAGTCACAGAAAAGACACCCCTCCATCCCCCATCCACCATATGCTGACTTAAGAGCAAAGCATGCAAAGTGTAACCCTGAATAGAAAACTACATGGAATACAGAAGCTGCATTTACCATTGATAATGCCAATGTGACTGAATCAATTGTGAGGCCAAAAATCTGAGGTCAGAGCCCAGCCTGCTAGAGAAGGAGTCAAAGATAAGGCCAATATTCATTAAAAATGCAACTTTTATTGCAAAAGTCCTGAAGATAATTGAATTTATAAAACCTATCCTGAGTATTGGTAACTGGGCAGGTACAACATAACCAGTGTTTCAGTGTCCACATTTCTTTCTACAGCAGTGTTTCTTGAAGTATTTTCCCACATGGACTCTATTTGCCTTTGCTTCTCCCTGCTATCTATTATACTGCAAGAAGCATCATCAGCCTTTTCTCAAGAATCTGGATGTTCCCTTACTTCGGGATTACTCTTCCTTCCTTTCTTCCTTCCAGTTTCCTGGGGATGCTTGTGCTTCCTGAGAGTTGAAATTCTCATCTCACTGCATTTGCCTAGTATTGGCTGGTAGGGTCAAAAGAGTAGAGAAGTATGGAGAACAGCTTGTTCTTAAAATTGGATGGAAAATCTAGCAAAAAAAGTTAATTTTATCACAAGAAGATCTGTAGTCCCCATTTAAGGTCTCAATTAACTTCCTGTAGATATGTTGTTCGCACATTTCTGTGTCCAGCACCCAGAGACCCAAATACTTTTTTCTACAACGGGGGTGATGTGCACATACAGAGTTCAGTCATTTATCTAGGCAAAGGCAGTGATTGTCGAAAAATGAACTTCAGGAATTGCTGCCGTCAGTTCATCCCTCCTTTGAATTGTCCTTCCCCATCTTGTCCACCTGTCTTGGTGATACAGAAAGTCTCCAGTAGAGCTCTGTGCTGAAGAGCAGAGCACTGATACTGTCTCATTTTGAGACAGGCCCTCAAATGTGATATATCGAAATCTTGGTGTTGGAAATCCTTCCTTCTACTTATGTGGCCTCCCAGAAATTCTTCTGAAATTTCCCAGGAGTCAGTGTTTCCTGCAGCTGAACCACAGGCACTGGAAAAAATATTCCAAGGGCTATGTTGAGGCACAGTGGCACTTGCTGTGATTGTAGGGGAAATGCAAAGTGGACTTATTCCAGAAAGAATTCAACTGGTTGTGGTTTTCAGTCCTCAGGACTGAACCAAGTATATCAAGTATACTTGGAAAGGGATTTGTTGCTATTCATGTTACACAGGACAGCTAGATGCAGAGTGCTTAGGCAGGTACTACGTGCTTTCAATACCTCATCTAAAACTATTATACTCTAAAGCCTGGCACAAGAATTTATCAACTGAAGTCCATCAGTATTTTTTGGGGGTTTTTTTGTGAACACTCATACTAACATCCAGCACAAGGGTCACATTGCTGTTTAAAGCTCTCCTGTACTAAAGTAAACACACCTGACACTGATAGATTTCCTGAACTACCCTGAGGCAGAAGCCGTTTCACAGATGGAAGGAAAAAAAAAAAAGATGGGCAAAGGAAAAGCAGCTTTTGAGAGAGAATTTGGCTTCAGGTTTTCTAAATCCTATCATCTATATTTCAGTCTGGAAAATTCTCCAATTAATAGAGATATTGTCACTATTGTAATAGCTTTTTTTTCCTCTGAAGCATTCAGAAATTGATAAAGTTGGACCTTCTGCTTTGTTGCAAATTTTTGCATGCTGATTAAACAAGTTAAAAACATGTCCCACTACAGAGGAAGACGGGGTAGTGAAAGAAAGAGAGTATCTTAAAAGTTAACAAAACCATCCAAGAAAATCTATCATATGAAACAGTGTCTGAAAGTCTGAAACACTTAGTGATGAATGTGTAACTCCCCCTAATGGATGCATATTTGAATTTATCTTAAAAGAACATGTCAATAACTGTAAATCCTATTGCTAGAAATAATACCACTGTTATATCACATTCACCTTTCTGGCTTTTTAAGGGATCTCTTAAGGTATACATCTGTGACTTAAAATAAACATTAAACTGCTATTAGCATAATTTTGTTTTCTTAGTGAGTTTTTTTTTAATGAAATCTTAAATATATGTGCCTTTCAGCATATTTCTAAGGTACACAATCAGTAGCCATTAGAATTCCCTTAAATTATCTTCTATCAGTCATTTCAACTTCTGTTTCAGCTAAATGTTTTCCTGTTTCTTAACAAGTCAGCAAATTGCTATAAAAATGACAGTGACAGGCCACAGTGGTTTGGATTCTGTGGTATAAAGAAACACTTCATATATGCACAGCTGCTGGAAATGAATGCAGCATGTCTGAGGCCTAATCTTGGACAATTTCCTACATTTCTGACTCCAGTCTCCTTGGCAAAATTTCTGAGACTGTATTATCTACATATCCCACTATTTCAGCCAAAACTTTTCAATAAAAGAGTTCAGCACTGTGCACTGGCTTTCAATAGTATGTCCTCTTACAGTTAACTTTTTAGGAGTCTTTGCCCTAAGTCTCTTCTAACAACAATTTTTATTTTTCTTTTTTAAAAAGCATCATGTTCTGCACTACCGCCCTGTTAAGATACAGCACTACAGATGAAATTTCTACATAATACAATTCCCGTTTGTGAAAGATGCCAGAGTGACAGCATCAGACACTAAAATTACATTTGTCCACCACCCAGCTACAGTAACAGCAGCAGCAGCGGGGTTGTTTTCAGAACGCTCAAATTTAAGCTACTGAAACATTGAGGGTAAGTGAATAGCTCTAGAGGTTGCTCTGCCAAGACTTCTGATAAGCCTGGATGTTGCTATAATTGGTCTGGTGATACTGTGACCAAGTGGTGTAAGTAGGGCTGAGATTAAAGGCTGGACTCCACACAGGTCAGGCTGGCTGAACCGGGCTCCTCACAGTGGGGACAGACTCTACATCTTGCTCTGCTCCCCAAACCAGTCATAATCTAAACACAGATTTCCTCCTAATGCAGCCAAAATGCAAAGAAAAATGCAGCAGTCTGAAATGAAGCCATGGGTGACATTGTGTATTGGAAAGGAAGTTTAATAAAGCTGGTGTTGGTCTTTTTCAGTTTTTCAGTTTAAACGGGACTTCTATATTTTCTGTTTTTCTTTGCAGGATGTAGTTCTTAGCAAAATATGCTCTTAAATAGGACTTACCCAGTTGTCAAATTCTACTCTTCAATGCCAGCAGTGAGATTCAAAATGATGGATGAACATATTTTTAAAATAATTACATTTTAAGGCAAAGATAGCCATGTTCTTGTATAGCAAAAAGGACATAAATAAGCTGATAGGCAAGACGATAGATAAAATATGTCTACCTGCACCCTTGATCATCATACAGAAATATTTCTAACTTGGTGTAAGAACAGAAAAGTTAAAAGTTAGGTACTCAGAAGCAAAGATCTGCATTACGAACCAAGAAATATGGAGAAGATATTGGGGAGAGCTATAACTATAACTGAAGTAGGATATGCTACAAAGTGAAGCCTGGCACAATAACAAGAAAGAAATAAGAGCAACAATATTTTGCTGTCCAGGAATTTTACTGATTTTATTTTTAGAAGGGAGCTAAACTAAACAATTAATCTTACTCTGGTTAAGTATCTTATCCTTGATTATTTAATATAATCTAAAAAAGTAACTATTAATAATCTTGTGACAGGGTAATTCCACCCCCTCAAAAAACCAAACAAACAACAAAAAAAGCTGAAGCTTACCCCACAACAAATAGACTCTATGAGCTAATGCATTTAACCAAGAATCACTCTAACTATGGTTATCTGTTGAAACATGGATTTTCACATCTGTCTCATATGGACAGTCTAACTGCCAGGGCCAGGCATGACAGAGATTTCCTTTCCTGCCCTAAAAGAAAAGTATTACTGAGATTCGTTCTGTATGTTTGACAGAGAGTAAATTACATAGATATAGGAGATCCTCTGAAGATTTGTGATCCTTGTGAAAGAGGTTAATGTGAATCACAGAACATTAGAGTTTAGGATATATAAAAAAATACAAATGCTGTCAGTCATTGTTTTAAGACAATAGCACAGTTTTGATTGTTGAATTTTCTTGAAAAACATCTTTTCTATTACTTCTGGGATTCAGTTCACAGTTCAACTCCAGTACACAACCCTATGGATGCTGTGTTCATGCCTCAAAATACATTCAATTATGCAGTTGATTAATTAAAGCTACAACTCACTGTTCAGCACTTGTTGATACAATACTAGTTTTGCGTTGTGGGAAATATAAAAGAGAGCAAATGAATATTTTTTCCCTTTAATTTCTAAAAAAAACAAAACAAAAAAAATCTATGTCTTCTATTTCTCCAGACCCTAATACTCACACCTTATAAAGTACAAAAGAAAAAGTATGGACATATATAACTGAGACGCTTTAAGGCTACTAAACATTGCAACAAAACATAGATGTCTTTAGACAAAATTAATGCAATCTCATACAAAGACTACATAAAACAAAAGTTTAGACCATGTATATGGTAACACACAGAGTGCAGCACTAAAATGACAGCTTTCACAAATTCATATACCTTGCTCTCTTCAAATATTTTCATGGTCATGATTGCAGACAAATATCAACAATTTGGTCCCTCCAAATACAACTGGAGAAAGTCTGGTGAAGAGCCACTGGGATGATTTAAATATTGGAGAACTTGCCACATGAAGAGAAGTTTGAAGAAAGGATTTTGGCTGTACAGGGAAGAGAAGACTCACAGGGACCTAATAAAGGTCTCCCAGTACCTAAAAAGTTTAGTGGAAGGATGGAGGTACTCTCTTCAAAAGGATGCATGGTGAAAGAACAAGAGTCTGTGGGTCCAAGCTGCTTCAGGGGATATTCTGTCTGGATGTTAAAAAGAAGAAAAAAAAAAAAAAAAGCTAAGAGGTGGGATTGGGATCTTCCTTGATGAAAATGATTTCAAATAATCTCTGCTTGAGACACACCTCTGCATCCTGAATTATTGTTTCTCATCCACAAATTACCATTTCTTCTTTAAGTATCTTGCCAAACAAAATACCATACATGCAGAAGAAAAAAAAAGATAAGAGTCATACTGCTATCAATATTCTTCATTTGTTTACCTACATACTTTCTGTTATTTATTCATGTGGAGCTAAAGTGATCTGAGAAACAAAAACTGATTTGGAAGGGTTTGGGGTTTTTTAAAAGATACAGTACATTAACAAAGCTACTGTATTTGTGGCTAGAACTGCAAAATAAAGCAAACTAAATGTAGTTGTGAACCAGTAGCTGTTGCTGTTCTATTGCCAAGATTTCATACCTTCTCAGTGATTTTTCACAGGGGCAGCTCCTCACAGCACTGACTCCTTCTTCTCAGGACAAGCAATAAACTCCACCTCTCACCTCACAGCACTGACTCCTACTCCTTCTTCTCAGCACAGGCAACAAACTGCATCTCTCAACTCAATGAGCCAACCTGCTCTTTTATAATACCCCTCTTAACTGGATCCAGCTGTGGCCCTGTTAAGGGCAGGCTTGTTCTTAATACTTGATAATTGGCACAGCTGTAACTCCTTAGGGGCCAGATTACCTTCACCACTGTCTCTATTCTCCTACCTTTTATCTAACCACAAGTAGCCTACATGCAGATGAACTTACAGGCTGTCCTAGAGTCATCTACACCTCTTTCCTTGTGTTGTGCTAAATTGCCAGTGAAAAGTTTATGGAGCATATGGACTGTAATAATGTGAATGTTCATTTTATTTTTTTCTATGTAAAAGAGTAACAGTACTCTTCTTTAATGGGTTAAAGCTACATTTTTATGAATAGTATAGGAAACGGGGGGAAAAAAGACCATATAGAGAACTATGTATGTAGAGAACTAATGACAAAGCATGGTTGACTGATAAAAACAGCCAAGTGACAGGCAGCATAACTTATCTCAGCTCTACTAGTTTACAAGCAAATATAGGTGCACAGCATTTGAAAAGAATTCTTACTTGACAGTACTGAGAAAGCTCATAGCCAAATTTTTAGTTGCAAACACTACTGCTCTTTCAATGTTTCATTTAGCTACAAATAGACACCTAAATGTGTGTATATATATATATACACACACACAGAAAAATACGTATTTATTTCCAGAGCCCTGGAGTACCCTTACATAACCAAGTGAAAATGGAACTCTGTTTGCTTTGAGACTGTTGCCACTCCTTTCCTAAGTGAATTACATCATCCCTTTCTGTTGTGGGAAATCTCTTGCTGCAGTTCAGTACTAGCAGAAAAGTCCCTTCACATGAAAAAAACATGCATGATAAGGCCATATAAGCTCACAGCAAGGGCAGAAACACTTCTGTGGGTATAGTGGCTCAGACCAGAGGCAGAGGTGGGTGAATATGGGATCCAGAGAAAATAGCAAGATGATGCAATTATGTTGGATATGGTACAGGAGCTGACTGCCTAACCCAGAGGATGAGCTCAGATTTCACTATTCCTTCCTAAATGAGAAGAAAAGGAGAATCCAATTTCACCCAAAGCCTGGTGCCTGAGCCAACTGGCAGGGTCTTACCAGTGTGAAACCCTTACTCCACTGATATTAACAGTTGTATAAATAATGACTGTACATCACTATAACACTTTTGCAGAAAATGAAATGTATAAAGCAATAATATTTTCATTTAAAAACGTAAGAGGAGAAGCTATATTTGCAGCAATGTACTAATGAATTTGTTACTTTGTTATAGACTGGAGACGGAAATTTATCACTCGCTGAATCATATTTTCTATTACTAACTTTGAAGTTACTGATTTTGTTTCCATTAATTTTGAATTACAGACTTAAGATAAATTAAAACATTTAATTCTCAAAAACACAGAGCTAGAGCACTGAATTTTCTATCTATAAAACCTGTCATGGTGTCAAAACTTAGGGAAAAGGCAAGAATGCTGTCTGGTGAAATATAGGTAATTATTGTGGCTTGACAAAACTAGCAGAGAAGAAATAATTTTAACATTATTTCTTCAGTAGTTCATTATTTCTCCAGAGAGTAAGTGACTATTATCTTTTAGGTACAGGACTTGGTGCACATCCCAGCATGCTTCAAAAACCACAAGTAAAATTATTTGAGCAGAGCTTACAGTAGAACAAGTTTATTTTTAATTTGATACACTATTTGTTCTCATTTGTAAAGTGACCTTTTTATTTTAGCATAATATTGACCAGTAATTTCTAAACCTGAGGCTGAAATTTCAGATACCTGAAAGTACAATTACCACCACATGCTCCCTCCTTACTCAAACTTGGGATGAACAATGAAGGAAAAAAAAGCAACTTTTAATAATTTCAAAAAATTCTATGGCTGCTTTTAGATGACACAGCACTCACTTATAATTAATCACTGTATATGTGATGACTAACATACAGCTATCTCACCTCTCAAATGGGTGTTCCAGTATCTGCCAGGACAGAGAAGAAGTAACCTGGAAACCTACAAACTTAAGTATTAAAAGCTAAATATTAAAGGCTTTCTGGATAGGAAGTTAAGACCATAATTTCCAGCAATTTTATTTTCTTCACTTTCCCTAATAAAAGGTTCCTTTCTGTATAACCTGGTCAGAAAGATACTTTATTCCAGACAAAGCTTGTGAGCTAGACTAGGCTGCAGTCAGCTAATCTTTTCATGGCTTGAAAATTGTAAGTGCACCCAGGAAAAACAAGGTAACAGAATGAGCTGCTTTTCCTCAGATCTCTCCTGACACCATCAGATTTACCCAAAGCAGATCAACTGCAGCACATTTCAGTGAACAGAGCTTGTGAAGTCCCATGCATTGCTCACACATGTGGGAACATCTGGATTGTTTGTCAGCAAGCCCACTGAGCTGGGAGCCTACCTGGACATCAGCAGTGCTAAGAAAGCTTGTGGGAAGAAAGGTGTCTTCCTGAAATGGATGAACAATGGTTAAACAGACACAAAAGAGAATTAGTAAAGGAAAGAGGCAATGACACTCAAGCAGGAGAAACTAGCATCAGACCTAATAGCCCTTCTCCCTCCTGTTTAGTTACTCTTTCCTGCTTGATCCAAGCACCAGATCAAAATGGTTCTCTCTAACTTGAGACCAAATTTTTGAAGGCTGGGAAAATAAAGGTGGAACAAATAAGTGAACAGACAATGAATTCCTGTTATGCCTTGTGCATTTCCCTAGGAAAGGGAGGTCAAATAAGAAGGTACCAATGTACAATAAGCTTGGTGTACTAGAAGAGGGAGCACAGGGGTCCTGGGGACGCTATCAGCATCCAAAATAAATTTACATGTAATTTTGACTGGTTAATTATTTATGGAAAGTCCTGTTTGCACTTTTAAATTTTGGTTTTGAATTAATTTCCTCCTTTCTCGCTTCACGACTAATTTTGTCATGTAAATACAAAATGCAATGAGAAAGTACCTGTAAGCACAAATTAGATTATGTAAAACTAAATTACACACTCCAAGTCTTCAGTAAACCTTAAGCATTTTTGTATTACAGTTATGCCAGTCTAAAGCTGCCAAAAGGGGAGGTGCCTACCTCCCTCCCATCCCTTTTGTTAGATCAGCCTGTACAGCTGCAGGATGAGTTGCTTCAGCTGGCTGCTGATGTAAAGTAATTTCTTTCAGGGTTAGGATACAGTTCCATTAAAGTTGACATTAAAATATTTAGTGCTGCTGCAGTTATGTCCATCTCCAAAACCTGCCTCCTGTGTTTTGTCAACTGTGCTGTTTGTCTGACTCTGCAGGGAGCAAGTTCAAGCCACTAAATCTTTGGGAAACTATCCAAAGAATTTGGGGGTAGAGGGGGTGGGGAGAGGATCAGGGAATAATACTCTGCTGGCTCAAGGGCCTCAGCTAGGTCATTAAGAATTTGGATGAAAGCCTGTCCCAGTACAAAGAAGTAACAGCCATGCATAGCAAGACTCAGGATCAAGGCAGCCCCAGCAGAGCCTACACTGCCATCGACCATCACTCCTGCATCATCCAGTGAACTGACAGCCTCTGTGCCTGTGCAATTAACTGCTAAGGCTGCAAAAGAAATGGCCCCTGCCTTTGTTTGGAGTCAAGTGGGATGGGATCATCCCCTTTCAATGCATATGGATATTGGATTGGATACTGTGGGGGAAAAATTGTTACATCAATAGATCAAGAAAGTATCTGCCTTTTTAAAAAAATCTTTTGAATCAGAGATTTTGTGTGTTTTATTGAGAGAAAGGGTATGGAAAAGTAACATTAAACAGCTCATAGTTGGAAAAAAAACAGTGGCCTTAAGAGGTTTTCTTAATGAGGTCTTACTCATTTATTCAACTGGAATAATTTGGTAATTATTCAATTATGATTTATTAACCCTTATCTGACAAAGGAGTTAAATTCCATAAATAACTCCAAAAAACCAAAACCCAGCAGTGAATCAAAAGATATATTAAACTGAACTAAAACAATCCCAAGACAGCTGGATCATGAAAAATTGTTCCACTCAGAGAACATTTAAAGGTTAGAGCTCTATTACAGGTAAAAGAAAGAAGATCATAGAGA
Source organism: Passer montanus (assembly GCF_014805655.1). Lineage (NCBI taxonomy): Eukaryota > Metazoa > Chordata > Aves > Passeriformes > Passeridae > Passer > Passer montanus. Next base: position 11,473,128 of record NW_024360941.1, on the reverse strand, counting down.
GAGAAAAAAAGATTAATATAGTGAGTACCTGGTGCTTCTTTTATTCATTTCATTTTTACTGTAAGGCCACCATTTTGCAGATGGTCTGAAGTATCATATTCCTTACCACCTCAAAAGGTTCTATATCAATTATTCTAACTATGGCTGTAAAAGAACAGCCTACAGACAGCTGCTGGAAATAAAAGACATGATAGAAAAAGTTTCCTAGTATCTTTCTTCATGAAGATTTTTAAATAAAGAATTCAATTGTAACATGGCATAAACCTTGGCAGGTTCAGAGTCTTGCATGCTACAAATGGAAGCCAGATTCAAAGATCCCACTGCAAGCACAGAGAACATTGGCCACAGAGCTACTACTAGTTAAATTTTTGGTTTAACTTCATTTTAGGAGAAAAGATAATGATTAAAATTTCTGGCAGTTGGAAATCTCATAAAACCACAGAGATGGTTTCAGTGGTTAATTATTCTGGATGCTAAAAAGCCACTGAATGTAAAATGTTCATGTTAAAATTTACATGAATGATTTCTACATCATTTAGTCACTTATCTTGCCAGAAAAAAAGTCAGCCTTGTAAAATTATAAATAGTCAGTATTTATACAGCATAGGGAGCAGCACTGTCTTACTTCATTTCTTTAAAAGTTTGCCTGTGTTAAACAACTGTGTAGAAGTCAGCATTAACAACTGCAAGAGCCTTTGAGACAGCTCTTTTAATATTGTTAATGGAACTTTACTATAAATTGGCATCAATGTTTGCAGTCTTAACTCATCTGCTTTATGTCTACCTATTGTTTTACTACATATTTTTGCACTCCTGAATGAAGTTATCTGTCTAGAGCACTTGAAAACATCCAGTACTAATAGCTGCAATTTTGTATTTCCATGGAAAAAGTAAATATTTTATCATATGATCTAACAGCCTCTTTTCCACCTTTTCCTCCATCTAACTACATAAGATAAATATTTATTGAAAAACTCAGAATTTTCTGCCTTACTCTGGAGAATTCTTTTCGTTTTGTCTAGATTTGGTTAGCATTATTGGGATTCATTCAATTTCTTTTTAACAGCTACAAGAAGCCAAACAGCTGCCCCATTAAAGGAAAGAGAAAAAAGGAAAAAAAAGCCACCAAACTTTGTGGCCATGGCTTTCTCCCTAATTTTTCCTTCTGCTTTTTCAGTGTTCTGAATTTCTTAGCTGATACATACTAATTATAATCAAATTATGCTTTCCTTCAGCTGTTTTTCAATATACATCCTCTCAAACTGATTTATTTAACGGGGCTTTTTTGTTTCCTCTCTAAGGCAGTTTTCAACACAAACTTGAAAGAATCATTTCACTTTTGGATTTGATATTATTTTGAGCTTGTAATGTATGTTTTTAATTTACCAAGAGAGATTTTACATTACAGTTTTTCATACAGAGAATATTTCCCTGTTTTCATTTTTTGTCTATGTAGGAGTCATAAATTAATCTGTTCACTCATCTAAGACAACACTAACTGTGATTTTTTTTTCTAGCCATCAATATACATTTAATAAAGAATTTAGTGCACCAATATTGTAGATATCTATGACTTTTCTAATGTCTGAATCATTTTAGTACTGTCAGCATAAGCCATACAGAACATTTAGTCTCCATGATAAGAGGTATTTTTTCTTCCTATTAGATATTGGATATTATAGGCAGTTCTTAGAGAGTCATATTGTCCCTTGGTGTTTTATGTCATAGATACTTGATCAAGTTCAACACTGAGCACAATTTCAGAACCAACCCCAAATATTTCAATTAATGCTAACATGTTCCATTACGTAGTGACAAAAAGGTGGAAAAACCCAGCTTGGCCATACAATGCACTCTTTCAAGGGAAACATTTTATATGTTATATAAATTGGCAAACTGAAGTAAAAATGACAAGAAGAAAATGAAGTTTGTTTAGTGAATCAGTAATTTAAACCAATATCATAAATAAGTTGTCATGCACCTTACTACAAATATTGGCATTCTGCACTGTGTGTTACTTGACATATTTTATAATCAGATTGTAGTTCCCTGTAAGACACACACAAACTATGAAGTATAGATATTGTTGTAATAATGTTCCTACTAAAATGCTATTTGTATTCTTAGCATATTCATTTTTCTTCTTAATAGTTTATTGCCTTTTTTTCTTCTACCTTTATTTGATGTTACTGAAGTGTTTTTATTTATAGACATTCCTATTTGCAATTTTGGAAATGTTTATAATTTGTCTTTTATGTATACTGTAGGCAAATTATATTTGTGATTTCTGTTGTAAGTACATTACTTTCTATACCGTATACTCAAAAAGTTATAGCCTTAAAATAAATTTTCCCTTAATCTTCAGACACATCTGAATGTTATTAGGTCTGCCAGCATATATGGGCTTATTTTTTGCTTCCTGAAACTGTGTTCAAGTAAGGCATGGTTTTCTTATGTAGCCCTTCTACAACTACTGTGTCTAAATATATTTATTTGTATTTATCTATTAGTGAAATAAAGAGAATTATAACACAATAAATCAAATGTAGAATGCAAGATTGTACTGCATTTCAAAGAGCTGATAAGTGAGTGAAGAGATGAGCAATTCTCCCCACAAATTGTTAGCAATAGTCATTTGACATCAATGATTTACTATGCTGAGAAAAAAAAAACAACAACCAAACAACTTTTTTTTCTTTTACCTCTTTTACCTCTATTTCCTACTTTAAATAAATAAAAAATGTACATGTTAACATATTTCATACTGATAGTGCCTTAGCATTCCTCACTGGCATCAAACAGATCACTGCCAAAAGGATGAGACAACCATGCAGTCAAATGTGCCATCAGGCTTGAAAATCTCTGTGGTCAGCAAACATTGTTGTACAAAAAGGCTGACCTTTACTATCTTATTATACTTTATTTTTAAAGAAGGGTTAATTTGGAGATCTGTTAACTCTCACAAAATTAGATTTAATGAGGTCTTCCATGCTTCTGGATGAGATGCTGATTTACGGGTTGCCACCAGCAGGTGCTGAACAGAAAAGAGTAACTTGTTAACTTGGACAATGTCAAACTGGTTTAAATTGAATGAAATGACATGAAAGAAATTAGTTGAAAGGCTCCAGATTGTTTTATTATGCTTTTTCACAATGCATTATTCTCTCATAATGATTTTAATGACTGAAAGAATATTATAGACACTAGTTACATGAGTGCTAATTTAGTAATGTTATATCACACAATAAAAAGGGTAAGGGTGTTTTTCATTCTGTCTGAGTATTAAGAGGCTGGGTTTTATTAAATTTCTATAAGGAAAACAAATCTCATTTCTTGGTAAAATCAGTGAGACATTAACAATAATTACTATATAACCAATGTGCAATTAACTATGGTAATGAAAATAAAAGAATCTGAAACTCATGTCTAGATTCTTGAATTCCTAGAATACTCTTTGCTTTCAAAACCAGACCAAGTTTAACAACAAATGTGCTCAAAAAAACCCTTAAGTTACTTTCAAGAATGTGCTACTGTTTTGTAAAAAGGGGACATGCCTTCCTTCCATTTATTATATAAACATCTTTCAAACTATACACATCTAAGGATGGATGTCTTCATACAGATGCTGAAATACCTGACCTGGCAAGTATGCAAGTACCTCTGAGCTGTAAAACATCAAAGCATGTTAGCACTGTGCTGTCCCTCTTGACAAGGTCTATTAGTCTGGGTGAAGCTCCTGGCTAATGCAGGCAGACTTCTGCACCCAGTGTGGCACGACTGCAGAGTGTTACTGTGGAACACACAGATCCATCAGCCAGGCTCTGCACAAGCTGCTGGGCCTTGGAAAAGGTGCTCTGTCTTTGCATGGCTTTCTCTGAAACACTGCTGCCTTTGCTTCCTTTACCTTTACAAGTTATATAGGGAAGAAGATACAAATCAGGCTTAAGGAAATGTTTCATTTTTGATAGAAATCTAGCAAAATAATCTGTGCTGGAATAGGTAATTTTCATTTCAGGTATGCTGAAATAGGGCAAACTGGACCAAAAAGGCTGCAAACACACAGGCTTATCCTCACCCACGCTCCACAGATCACAGAAAAAAGCTGTTACTGTTCTCTCTCCTTTGCCTCTTCCTTGCTTTAAGTCTGGCTTACGTAGTTCCATTTCACAATGGAACCTTTAACCTTCTTTAACCTTCTGATTACTAACCTGCTTGCTTTGCCTATGACATATTAACAGAGCAAATCCACGGCCAAAGACAGATATAAGGGGCTTATTGAGGAGGAAGTCACATAAATGCTTTCACATCGACTTGCTGCCTGAAAAGTATGATGATCTCTTTTAAAGAAGAACAGTTTGCTAAGTTTAGACCTGGAATTTGAGCCTTACAATATTTGGTAAAAAAATAATTGTACCAATTTGTGAAACAGCAATCCTTTTCAGTTTCAAAAGTAAGTCTAGCTAATTAAATTATGCCCTAGTTCATACATCTTCTGCCCTGATGGACAAGAGGACTATACCACATTAAAAAAAAAAAGTCCAGAATTATCCACCAGTAAGAGATCTAACCCATATATATCTCCCCTGGAAATCTCTGCCTTTAAGGAACTACAAATACTTCAAACATAAAAAACTTGATAGGATTCACAAAAGAAAAAAATTAACTAGGTACAGATAGGTCTGTGAAATTACATGATAAGAACTTGTATCAGGGTCTGGTCCCCTACAAATCAATTAGCATGTCAAACAGTTTAAATATTAAACTTCAAGTACAATCATATGAATGTACAAAAAGCCAGTTAGTTAGGACACTAACTGGAGGGGGAATAAAGATATTATTTTATGTAATATATAAGCATCTACTGTTTCTGATAGTTGAACATATGATTTAAAAGAAAACCTAGGAGTTCTTTTATATCAAATAATATTTCACTTAATAAAGATTGTATTCACACAGATTAGGAAAATTACATTTTATATGTAATTCTATACAACCTGATTTTATATTTACAACAACCTGTATTTAAACTGCTGTGAAGGGCTCTGCTGTTTGGATCAGGGTTCAAGACTTCACAAATGTCTCTCTTGGTATTTTATACAGCCTGGCAATGACCACTTCAGATATTTCAGGAGTTACAGGCAGGTGTGTCTGAGGGTATCTTAAGTTCAATTTGTAGTTCCCTCTGTTACATTCAGCCATAAATATAAATAGGATAATCAGCAGCATGGTAGACCAGAGCCTTTGGTGACTAATACTGGTGGAACCAGTGAATAAAAGCAGGTACAAACATCGGGTGTTACTGAGTGAGGCTTTCCAAGCAAGGCAGGTCAGGCCCAAGGGACAAAGGAAGGGAAGAGGACATAATGATTCAGGCTTGCAGGCTGCCAGCTGTTGAAAAAAACAACTGCAGAGCTTTCTGTAGGTAGGCAAATTGCATTCTGACTACACTTGCTGATTTCTGGGAATGTAATTTTCTAGACTGTTAGGGCAAAATACTACAACTCTGCTATAAGCTGCAAGCTGCACTTCCTGCAGCTTGGCTGTCAAAATATATTCTTGTATTTTGCAATAATAGCTCAGAGACAAGTCATGGAAAGAACTAATGGAAAAATGTAAAATCTGTCCATGTCACTAGTTTAGAAGCATCCGAAGGATACGCTCCATAAACCCGATACCACATGCACAAGAGCTATACAAATGCTTTGAGATAAACCAGCAGCTCTTATATTCATCATTTTAAGAATGAGAAACCTGTAACTGGGAAAGGGCAAGGGAGACAAAGCATGTTTCAGATACACAGTGTCTCACCTTAAGACATCAGATGCATCAATGTGCTACTCAATTTTAGAACAAGCTAACATCTAGTGAATATTAATTCAGCTGACATGAATTCATATAGAATGAAGAAACCTATGTAACTGAGATAAATGTAAATCTAATAACACACTAAAGAATCTTTACTTCCACCTTCCAAAGTTTGGTATATGCTGGTGGCTAGAGACCAGATGATTTTTTTGAACTATCACAACATAAAAGTCACTTTTGGACAAGGTATGTGTAGTTTTCAGCCTTTAAAATTAATTTTTTCCTTTTTTTTTCTTTGCAGAGCCTTTAAGAATTTTTCTGTGAAGATGAAGATTCCTATACAGCAAATTTAATCTTGCCAGGCTCAATTTTCCTGGTTAGCTTTGCCAGCTCTCTTAAAAGTCATCTGTGGCCAGTAATTGAAAACCGCAGACTGCCGAGTGGAATCAGCAGTCCTGAGGGGTACATTGTAGAAGCAGCTGAACTACGTGAGAAAGCCTTGGCTGGTTTTATTACAACTTGACTTTCAGAAAAGAGAATTGTAAAACCAGAGCTAAAACAGACCTTACCTAGGGTGAGGGAGTGTTAAGGAGGAACCCTGCCTAACACTGTCTTATTACAGCACACTGATGAACAGCACACAGGAGGTGGTGAACCAGCTTTGGACAGAGTTTACACGATCACTACATGCCTGAACTTCCATGAACTTTCAGTCTGGTTCATATGTGAGATTGCTCCATGGTAAACCTCACTTCCCCAGCGAACTCCCCAGACAACAAATTAAAATTTCACTAGTATGTAGGACGGAAAAGAGAGTAAAAGAGAGGAAGAAATCTGATGGTAACTAACACGCAAACTAAGCTGTGACAAAAAAATGTCATTTCTCTTTTGCTTCCATATTCATCTCTGTGCAACAACACGAACAAGTACCAGAGAGAACAAAAAACCTGCACATTTGTAATATAATAACCCACTGTGTATTTGCCCATATTGACAGCTGAGGGTTCTAAAAAGACAGGAGACATGAACTGCAAACTACAGTTTGCAAACTACAGGAATCATGGGTTTCTTCAAACAGACACACAATACATGCATGTGTACATATATTTTATCCTGCACATTCTCATGAATGCCAGCTATCCTTATTCAGGAAGTGCACCACGTTATTTTCAGGGGAATATGGACGGTAATTCTCTGGACTCTCCAAAAATGCTGCTACATATCCTGTCTACTCAAAATACTTACTAGGAGAAACCAGGCACATGTCTGTGTGCAAGATGGAGTTCAGGCATTTGAAAGGAAACAAACTAGTCTAGTGCTAGATGACAACAAACTATGGAAAGTGCATAGGGGTGAGGAAAACAGTTCATTTTATCCTTATCAAATATTGTTACCTGTGACAGTTTCTTGAATAACAAGATTTTTTTTGCCAACTGACAGTTGCCTTGATCTTACTGTGCTCTCATTGCCAATACTACTCTAAAACTATACCTGAAATTCACTTAGCTTCAGAAAGTCTTATCAAAATAATCTTTTATGAGTACTTACAAGAACCTCATCTACCCCCAATATTTACAAAACTGTGACACAAAAATTGGAGACACTTCTCAGAGAAAAGAGCTACTAGATTTTGTACATGATAAAGTGATGTTTCTGAACATATTAAATATACTACAGACCATAATGCCCTCCTTTCAGGGTAATAAATCATCTTGTCCTAGAACACTAACAAATGAACAAGGAACCACTGTACTACCTTGTGAAATAACAGACCCCACTGTGAAAACAGCAGACTCACTTCTCTTTGGCCAATAGATCGTGTTAAACAGTTTCCAAAAATATGGTCTTGTGCAGGCTGAGCGCACTAGTATGGTGTCAAAACACCAATTTGAAGCTTCCAAGTCCTACCTATGTGCCAATTAAATACTAATATGATAGAGCTATCCAACATCTGTGTCCAACACTACACACTGAGCTCAATCTACAAATCTAAGCCTCTTATAGGCCACTGAATGGTTTACAGAGAAGTTGGTACTTTACACAGCTGTACACAACTGATGAAAACACCTATTAGTTTAGGAGAAACGATCTTTCCTAAGCTTTAAAAGGAAATACCATGAGTTTTTTCTGCACATTATTCCCACAATGATGTGTGTAACACTTCACATGCTCCTTCCTAACCTGAATTTAATATTCCCTCAAGGTAGAAATACAGTCCTGTACCTTGGACTTTGAAAGCGTTCCAACCATTCTCTTTTATGTAAAAAATGCAAAACATGGAATTTGTCAGTGATACACCTGCATGCTAGAGAACATGTTCCACACAAGCTTTTTAGAAGCGTTCTCAAATCCAGCTGGGGTGTCATCAGTTGTCTGATTTGGAATATGGAAAGATTTCTTCCTCTCCCATATGCAAAATACTCCACGATTAGGAACTCATCCTACTCCCATGCCTTTCCCAAGATTTTGGGAAACTGCTTTTAAACTTTAGTGATACTCCTTTAAATGCTGATTGAGAGCTCTGCAGTTGGAAATGGTGTCTCTTCTGGTGCGAGACAGAGGGGGGCTGCTGGAGACAGTGATAATGCAAATACAGGGATGGAGTTTGCTATCATGCCTTACTAAAAAAAAAATCCAGGTTGCCTTTAGAGCTTTGAATCAGAGAAAAAATGCTTGAAGGAATTCAGTGCCTGATGCTGAATCAGATCACAGAGATCACAGAGCTGTTTTTATGGCTCTAACTCTTCAATTTACTAATTGACGTTTTGTGTTGCAATACTGATTTCAGTTTGTGGCCATGCATGTTCAATTCCTGGACTTTCCCTGGGTAAAGATTTTTCTACTTAACATTAATGCTTTCAAAATAGATTATAACAAACTAGATGTCAAAGTGACTAAAAGATGTGTTATGCCCAAAGACTCAGCAAATACAAATATGAAGTAGTATTAAGTGACCAAACCAAGCATTATTATGACCATCCTATGGTTCAAATACAGATCTACCAATAGTAGACCTTAAGGCCACTTTGACAAAGAATTATCAGATATTTCAGAGAAAACTGTATAGAAGTTTTTAGCATTACAGAAAAGCACAGTCCAGGCAAAGATTGACCCTGCATCAATAACTTAGAATTGAAGGCTCCTGACCTTGTTAAAGTCTGTGTTCCAGTTTGAAGATTGTAACATACAAGCAAAAGAGACCTCCATGGGCTGAAATCAAAAGTATTTTTCATTACAGAGTCTTCAGTTATTGAACACAAGTAATATGTACAACATTAAATCTGTGTGGTTGTAAAATCTGATTGCAGTCTCTAACAGAAAACACACTGATCTTGTCCTATGGGAAAAGTAATAAAATACAATGATGTTGAACATTTATAAATGACCTTTCCATTCATAAAAAGCTAGGGGTCTCAAAGGAATCTTGCAATAAACTTGCATATGAGTTTATCTATTATCCATCATGGGGAAAAAAAACCCAAATAAAACCCTTCAAGCTGGGAAAATATTTTACTAATCTATTCCAAGTCCAGTGGAGCAGAAGCCTGCATGGTCCAGCTGTAATATTTGGCTCCACCAGAACAGCAAGCTGCCCGTCATGGGTCACATATATTGCTTATCAACAGAGGGATGTTGGTTCACATACTCATATATATCAGAAGTCAAAATCTCCAGGCTAGTGAAGCTTTTCACCTCCAAAATTGCACCTTGAATTTTATGCCAATCTAACAGGCAGAAGTGAAACAACAACATATAAGGCCAGTAAGTATGTGATAATGAAGTTCTTAATTTTACAGTGCCAAAAAAAATCTAGAAGGAGGAAATGAGCATATTAAATCTCTTAGTAGGCAGAAAAATCAACATTTATTTTTTAAAATAAGGAATACCATTTCAGCCAACTTTTCAAGTAATTGGTGATTTTATCATCCTGTAGATTTAAGAATCTAACATGCTGTTTTTCTCATCTTTGCTATTTCATCTTCAAGCCCAGGAGAAACATTTTCACCAATTAAAAAAAAGACAATTTCATTAAAATTTTTGGTGTCTACATCATGACACCTATGCAGCAATTTGTCTGCAATCTATGTTAGAGGTCAGCATGCACTTAGGGAGTGCATCCGAGAACGTCCTTGTCTGGAATGTAATTGTAACAGAAGATATTCAAAAAAATGTATTTCAAACACCAGGGAGAAATTTTGCTTTTGAATCTGAATTACTACATGACTGCAGGTAATTCTTATGTCTAATTCTCTGTGAGATCAAAAAGAATCTTGCATGATGACAGATGGATAGTATGAAAAAATATCTACAGCACAAATATTGGAGCAGACTCCTAATGACCCAACAGGACCTTTTGGTCATATTTCATTTTGACTTTGATGGTATTATGAGCACCCAAAGTAATTAAAATATCCCTTTGTACAAACATGGATTTTGGCTAAAGAAAAGAAAATCCAAATAATATGTATATCTTTTTCATTCTGTGTTCAAGACCATTTGTGATTCTTGTAACAAATCATTGAATACAATAACTTGTCACCATATTCAGAGGAATCAGGATGCCAGATTTCATAACTAAGACAACTATTCACACATAGGTTTTCAAGTGGTCAGCTTTGAAGCATTTCCTACACACTATTTTCCAGTAAAAAAAAACATTGCTAAGTATGCTTGTTATTTTACTGGCACTAAAATAAACAAATTACTAGGTTAAAACAAACTGTAAAAAGAGCTGCACAGAACAGAAACATTTTACTAGCATTAAGAAAAGATGTTGAATATCAAAAAGCTTCAACTCTCTATTCAAGTCATTCATTTTAACAGATCTTTAAAATCCAAATGTATTAAGATGGGCAGTTTAAAGAATCACTTGCATGAAGAAACTGCAAAGAAAGCAATAGTCTTGTTAGCTAGCCTGAATATTTGCAGACATTAGCACATGAACATAGATTCTATTAACCATATCCAGAAGTTTTGGCAGACAGACAAGCAGGATTCATGCATCTTAATACTTCTACAAATTCAACACAGTAAAAACCACCCATCTAAAACTCAATCTGGTCTAGTGTATGGTTTTCATACTTAAGACCACAACCTGAATTGATGGTTGAATAAATCTCAGAGACAATTTTGTCTTAACATCTCTAGTCATCTAGTGTCACTAAACTCATCTGTTTAACAAGGCAAACTTATGTTTTGAGAAGTGCACCAGGGGTGTGCTTCACTTTTGGACACACACAAACTGAATCATAAACAAGTGAATGAGAGGATCCTTCTGATGCCACTTACATGGCACAAGAATGGTTCTTGGTGAGGATTTGATTATGAAAGTGTTTACAAAATATATCTCTGACTTCCAAGAAATGTGCTTGTAAGAAATGGGCTGACTACCACACTGGACATCTTTGGGCAGGTCTCTATCAGCCTTTTGTATTAAAATTGTTCTTTCTTGCCTAAAAAACTTTTAGTCACATATGGCAGACTCCTCCATATCCGTATCAAATCTGGATCACTGCCAGAAGTACTGACACTCCAGGAGTTTCAAAAGTTCCTTGTTAAATGAGATACTTGGGTTTAAATAATTTTGGAAAGAGAGGGATTTAATATCTACATGTATTAGATATATGTATCTATGTGTCAATAAGCTGTAGTCATTTTTGAAGGACGATAAAAGACAAAATCAGAGAGGGCATTTCCTTCTAATTTTGCAAGGAAGTGTAGATGTGCTTGGAAAACTCAGATCCAAAGGAAAAAGCCCTTTATTATAAATGTAAATGTTCTGGTGTCACCTTACAGCCATGGGCACAAGTTCCTTCCTGGATATTACTTCTGCAGCACCTTCTTGGCTACATGAGTGATGCTGATGGCTCAGCCTTTTGTGAATATCAGCATAAGACATCTGTACAGGCAGTATATTGATACACTACTAGGAAGTGCAGGCACCTAACCTGAGGCTTTGGATTCCATCCAGTGACAGAGATCCACAAGTCAGGTGCAGGACTGAAACTGGATCTCACTTTTGTCCAAACTCATATGTAACACATATTTAATCATTAGATATAATTTTAAAAAGCAAAACTAAATTTACACTTCTGAAGATACTTCTTACCTGCTGAAGTTATTGTGTGCTTTTGAAATCCAGCCTCTTGCTCAACTTGCAGACAGATTTAACAAAAAAACCCATAACATACAAAATACAATGCCAATTTTGAAACCTTATAGAAAACAGCTTTAAAGCTACAATCAATAGAACTCCCTTTAGGTGGTTTGTACTACAATTGTAATACTTGTTGGAAAACCTGCAAATGCACCCACCTTCAACAGCTGTGCTTCTTTTCACATTCCATACCTAATATTCTTTGAAGGCACAGGAGGTGTTTATGCAGTTTGCACATGTAACAATCATTGGAGGCAAAATTCTCTTGCTCCTTTCACCAGTGCAAAAGACTAAAGAAAAGCCTTGCAAAGCCTGCCCTTGCTCACCAACTGTAAGAGGAGAGCTGGCAAAGGTCTGCAATGGATTTTGCATCTTCCTGGGGGATTCGGAGCAGAGCCTGGCAGGGGGGCAGAGAGGAGCCTTTCTGAAGGAAGCCAGAGGACTAAAACATGAAGCATTTCTCTACTTGAAATATATATGGCACAACTATTACTGAACACAAGGTGTGTGGCAAATCTGCAGACCATGATCTGCTCCCTGGGGAAGAATCCTCTCCCTTACCTTGTTCTTGATTCTTACATACCATCATTGCACGAGTGGCCATGAATTACAGTCTAAAATTTTCCTAAGCCTTTAAGGGGTTAATTTTAAATATGGATCTTTTCTGTAGAGGGTTCAATTCCACATTCTCCCTCCTAGGATGCTGAGTATATGCCAAGCATTTATCCATTTGTTTCAGAAGTGTCATATCAGGAATAAATCGATGTGTTAAGAATTGCCTGATAATGTTGTTGTGGGATTAATCTTACAGAACAGATCATCAGCACGACTACCTTTGGCATTCTGTGTGCACAATGTTCCCTTTTAAGCGTGAAAAGCCTTCTAATGCCAAAGTGGAAGAGCCATATATTGAGTGATCTGCCACCATTCAATATTTAATCCTGCAATTGAAGCCACTAAAGGGATACAGAAAAGTAACAAGATGAATGAATTGTGACCTTAAAGTTGCAAAAAGACAACCCAAACAATTTATCTTTCTGAACCGTGGTGCATCTGTGGCCAATACTCCTATCACTTCTCTACAGTTTGGGAATCTGTGGATTGATCAATGCCACATTAGCAAAGTACCTGAGAAGACAGCTTAGCAATTCAGACAATCCGCTGCATATGCTTTAGGAATATTCTGTGTCAATTTGGCTTATCCACAGCTGAAAGTAAAGGCTTCTTAATAAAAAATCAATTCCATTTTCAAAAACACATTTCTAAACAACAGTGGCAAGGTGATTGGAAATAAAGCTTTTGCTAATCAACAAAACGAAAATAAAACACTCTGAAAATCTGGTCAGCCCAAAAACCCCATCAGACTGATGCACTTTTAAGACTGGCTAAGAGATTATTTTACAATTTATTTTTCAAAATAAATGTATTTGTTTCCTTTCAAAAGAAAAAAAATCAATATAACAAGCACATAGTCATACCAAGATTGATGAAGCTGAAGGCCATTAAGACCTCATAGATCACCCAAATCTTTTGCTCATGCCTTCTGTCATAACCAAAGAATTTTTGAAGGTATGTGCTAAGGTTGATGTGGTAATGCTAGCTAAACTCATAAACTAGCAAACAGCCCATGACAGCATGGTGGGAGATACACAGAAAACAATTAACAATGAATATCACTGATTTACCTGCTAAGAGTAAATCTCCCAAATCATGAGAGAAAATACAGCCATACTTGACTCCAAGGATAATTTTCTGTCCATTCATTTCATGGTATCTAATTGGACTTTGTAAATTAGCATCCCCGCTTAGGGACAATGGTTTTCTTGACTGAGATTGTTGCTCTTTATTTATAAGGTGTCAGTAGTGTTTATTAGCATGTGTAAAACACAAATTCCAACCAGTCTCACCAACGAAACATTCTAAGATCTTTCAACATTAAACTAGTCACAAAAAGCTTGGTGTTTGGACATTACTGCAGGTATTCCATCCACTCTGTCTTTGTAGATTAACTGAAATAATTTCTAAAAATCCACAAAAAAAATCTTAATCATTGCTTCTAAATTTGTGATTTTACAATTCTGTTTCTTCTCTCATAATAATTCCTGTGCATTCAACTAATGACATTATATTTATTACATTTTTTAACTGACTAAAACTGATGTGGTCCAGAGGTGACTGTGCTTGAGTGATTAAGATGAAAACTTTCTTTCTTTTTCATAAGTGTATTTCATATCTGCCCAGTTACAGATCAATGGATCAGAAATGAAGAGAATTAAGCATGCCTAAATCAAAACAGAATATTATTAAAAATGGCAAAGCAACTTCTCTGGTTTACAGTATTGGGTTACTACAACATAAATAAGAAGGAACCAAATTATGTTATTCAGTGTATATTGATCACTCCCACAAGAGACAATGAGACTTGTATATGTAGACATATCCAGGCATAACGTACTAGTTAATTAATTCTAATTTTTAATGAGTGCACATGTGCTTCATTATTCACACTAATAATCTGTAGGTGATAAAACAAAGGGGAGAAAAAATTAGTTTCTTAAAGAAATGTATATTCCATTTCTATATTTTTTTCCATAATTATCACCTCTGTAAGGGGCTCAGTTAAGCAACATCAAGACAGGAACATGATCTAAAGTGCAGCAAATTAAAGTCTTCTACTGAATAAGGTGAGATTGATTTACACTTACAAAATAAACATGTATACTTTGTTTTGTAATACAGCACTTTTAAAGTAGCAGAGCTACTGAAGCAAAGAGTAACTTCAGTAGAAGTAAAGCACTGTCCTTTTATATGGTGGCTTTTCTACCCCCTGGAACATGTCTACATTCAGAAGAAAACATTCACCATTTCCATTCTCTTCTTTTGTCTGTCCAAGAATTACCTGGGCAAGCTAATCTGATCAGACAGAAGCTTCTCTTATAGTTTACTGTCTACTTTACATACACAGTTTTTCATTTTGATATGTACTAAAATTATTTATTTACTTCAAATATTAAAAAATTAGTAACTGCTGCTTTCGTTATGAGAGTCAAACCAAATACTTACTTTAAGTTAAAAATTGCTTCAAGTTCACAAATTATTGAGCTCTCTAACTGTGTTACCAAGTTTCTATTTGGTTTTGGGGATAGGTAGTATGAGACACATGCTTGTAGGAGGAATCTCCTCTAAGTGATGTTTGTGCTAACAGTGTCAGAAATCTATTTTAAAAATGCTGGTTTGTAAACTTCATTCACAAAGAAAAAAAGGTTGTTAATTTTTGAACACAAATAACAAATGAATTAATGAGTAATGATCTCTTTGATACTTCTTTATTTTTGTTTGGGTGTTTTTAAAGCCAATTATAATTTTGGTAATTGTGGAAACCCAAAGCAATCTAATGTGAGTTTAAAAAAAAGATATTAAATTATTTTGGTTTGAAGATGCATATGTAAACTCTTTATTAATTGTTCTTCATTAATTTCAATGCTGCATTTGTTGCCTTTACAAAGAATAAATCTCTTATAGCTGCCAATACAAATTCTTCCTGGATCTAAATCAGATCTGTTCTTTCTGGTGAATTCTGTCTCAGCTGCATCAGTGCAACACCACTGATAACACCTTTAGGAAAGCAATGAAGAGAGGAGTTAAAGATTTACTTAAAGCTACCTAATTTTGTTAATTTATAAGCAAGACCAGGACAGACCAATACACAATTCAGTAATCCAAAGCTCTGTTAACTTAGCAAGACCAAAGGCTTTTATAAACCAGCACTGCCATCACTAATGTGAACTGTAGGCTCACATAAAGCTCCCAGATAAAGCTGAGTCAGAAGCATTGACACAGAGCCCCTTTCCCCCTTGGAGCTACACACCAAACCCCCAGCAGGACACCTACGCCTGTTCAGAGGCATCCCGAAAGCCTCTCAACAGCAGCACCTGCTCTCTTGCTTGATCTAAAGAAAAGGATGTCTCATTCTTTCTGTGAGGAACCAGTTCTGTTCCATGTTGATACTTACCAGGTCTGGTCTACTATTTTTCAGCTATGAAAAGCTTTCACAATGCTCTCAGCCTCCACGGAGCCTGAATGCTGCTGAACAGATGAAAAACAATTCACGCTATCAGATCCTGATTCTCAAGTCAGCATAAAGTCTGCAAGTGCCCCATAATCATTATCTCAGCTTCTTTTAGAAATGAAGCATTGGTGATTTCACAGAAATAAAAGCAGTATTGTAGCATTTGAAAATCTGCACAGCATTGTCCCCAAACCTAGGGATGCAGAGCGAGGGAGTGACTGCACCAGCTGGAGCTGGAAAGCTCAGTCATACCAGGATAACTTCTAGCATTTTATTCTAGCATTTACTTCTAGCATATAACTTCATTCTATTATCTCGTACAACGTTATTCTATTTGCTTCTAGCATATAATTTCTAGCATTTTATTCTACCACATACTTTCAGGTATACAGATATTCTCTGACTGATTTTCAGAAACCTAAAAAGCCCATTTCTTTTGCTGCTTCTACAGGAGATTTTCTACCTTGCTTCCCAATACCTATTGGTGCCTCCATGAAGTTTAAGTGGAGTCCTGATAGAAGAGAGGGGGCAATGAACATTATAAAATTTTCTAGCTGGTAATTATTTTTTTAAACATAAAGAATGACATGTAACTCTATGTAAAGGTAGGCTTTCATACCTCTAGTTTTGGGGGGTTTTTATGTTACATGTCTAAACAAATATATTAGGTTTTTAAAAAAAATAAATAACTATACTGGTTTTGTATCTGACCAATAAATATTGGTAAGATCCAAATTCACTATTGCATTACTTGAGCTTATGAGAGTAGTACTGTTGAAAATAGTAATATCAAATACTCTGTAATCCTGTGCCATAAGTGTTAAATACGGAATAGAAGATACGGAGTGATATTTAAATGGATATAGATCTGTATGCATGTATAAGACTGCATTATGCCTTGATTTTCCAGAAGTAGATAGGAGGGATTAAAGAAGCAAGTGTCAAAATGCAGCATCTCTAGGCATTTTTTACTGTATTTATTCAGGGAACCAGAAGACAGAGTTTTATTTCTCTTAGCCAAGAAATGCTGAAGAACTATTATGTTTTTTTCATCATGTTTTTCTAGATTTGTGGAGCAGTTGGCCTTTGGGAGATTTAAAGACTTGGCAAAAACCTATACTAACATATTACAAATGCACAGGTAATGGACAAGAATATGTTTCATGAATTTGAAGGGAAAAACCTGATAAATGTACACACTACAAGCTGAGATAGATCTTAAAAAAGATGGATACTGGTATTAAGTTGAACAAACATCACTAGCTTACAATGTGTATAAATGGGAAAATCATGTAATTATACTATTAATTATCATTATTTTGAAGAGGGCATGATGTTAACAAGCTCAAAAGGTGTTTCAGCCAAGATCTAAAATGCAGAACTTTTTACCTGGTTACAACAGAAAAACCAACAATAAATTCTCAGAGAATTCCTTAGAAAATAAAAAAGAGGGAGGGAGGGAAGGAAAAAAAAAGAAGTTTAAAAGCTTTGCCTTTCTTAAAAAATGTGTTCCTGCTAACTTCTATTATTTACACATCTCAGTGACTCAACAGCATCACAAAGATAAAGCCCAAAGGAAATGTAGCAGTTAATAAATTATTAAGCCATTCTCCTTTAAAACATCAGCAGTGGGCAGTGCAAAGGCCTGGCATGCCGTGTCAGATGCAAAAGGATCTGCAAATCTGGCAGAGCCATCGGGGCTGGGAACAGCTGTCTCTGCAGATCCCAAGGCCCACCTGGGATCCACTTACTACAGCCTGTCATTCTCCCTGAGTTTAATGCTTATACAGCCAATGAAACATTAGATGAAGCTAAAGGATGCATCCCCAAAGAATCTGACTTATGCTTTGGGGAATGACCTTTAAACAGTCACCTTCTGATAGAAAATTAACTACAGCTCCCTGCATCTGCAGAAATGCCTGGATGTGTGTGAATTGTTCCTAATGACACACATGCACTGTGTTGGCACTCTTTCTGCTGAACTAACGTATGCATGTATGTATTTGTTTGTGCTTTCTTTGCATTCCATATTTTCACACTTCAGCACATCAGGTATTAGTTGCTAAGGTGACTAATTTAAATTTATAGCAGTCAGTGATTATTCAGTGACAACTGAAAGCCTAGAAACTTATTTGGGTTGTTTGCTTCTTTTAAAAATCAAACTTTCATTGCCTGTGGAAGCATTTTCTTAACTCTTTTGTTAAAACAACCAACTCCATGATCTTATTTTATGAAAAACACAATAGCCTGGGTTGATGGCTACTATCATGAGGAACGTGATAAACAATCATGATTCTTTTTACTATCTTAACAAAGAAATTTTTATTAGGACCGTACCAAAGTAAAAACTATGTGTATGACGTGGAATGGGGGATATGTCTGTGAAATTACATAGGAAGAAATGTCAAAAAAGGCAAACAAGCTAGAAACATACTTTAAAGCAGAACAAGTGAAAATCAAATAACATTATATTTGCAGCAGACCTGATTCTTGCCTATTGCCTAATGTTGTGTGATGGGAAAAAAATTGTTTATAATACCAGCATTTCAGAAAGAACTCTCTCAGAGCTAAAAACCTGAAAAGTCATTGACCACAACCCCCCCAAAACTCTTCTTTCTTAGCTTGACGTGATGCTCAGGCTTCCAAATTTCAACTGCTGAGCAATTACAAGCAGAGCAGAAAGAAGCATGCCACATGCTGAAGGTACCAGCAGCACATGTACTTGTGCAGCTGAAGATCCATGGCCACCCCAAAGCATCCTCTCATAAGGAAATGGCTACATAAGCATTTGAACAATGTTCAGTATCTTACATTTCACTGGTGGCAGAAACCACATGGATTGGAAATATTGCTCTAATATTCCAATTTATATCTGTGTACTTTATACACAGATATAAAAGCTCTCTATTGGTCTCTCATTTTTTAATGAACACTACAACAATTCTATTCTATCACTCATAAAACTACATTTAATTCTATTTGGAGGGCTGTCAATGTTACAAATAGCCTATGAAAGACATTAGACCACACCTTCAAACCACTACAAGTTTTAAGACTTCACACTAATGGCTTTCTTTGAAGTAATCCTTGCTGGAATTACAGTACATGTGAATTTTTGATCATGAATTTTTTGTTATTTTCAGTCTTTGGAACAATTACGCTTCAATAATATTTTTGCTGCAAAATATAAATGTTCCTTTCAGTATCAGTAGTACTTTTAACCCTTTCTTTGCTCCACAGCTTCCTCAATTTTTTTTGTCAGTGGTGGTTGCTGTAAGGGAGAAGGATTGTGTTTGATCTCTTTGGTTTTGCTGCACTTTGTTAAAAACAGATTTATTCAGCTCCTCTAGTGTAATTTCTGAACATGACATTTTCCCAACCAACCTGTGGAGGAACTTTTTGTCCATATAAGAAAAAGAGGGCAGTTTACACTAGGAAAATAAACCAAAAAAAGCATACTTCCTCTGAACTGACTTCAGATCCTGGTATTCCAGAGACACAACTAAACTTAGGTGTAATATATTTTTTTAATGCTTCCTCTACAGTCATAGGCACACACAGAGTTAGAAACATTTAATCTCAAATCAACTTTGGCATCTATATCTGCCCCTAAATACTTGATCCACATTCTAGAGTTCCTCTCCATTGATCATGAATGCATAGATTCCATTCAGACAAATCCTTCCTGAGCTAATTTTGCCAAATAAAATTGACATTAAGACATGGAGAACTTATGCACTTGGGAAGTTCTTCTGGATGTGAAAACAAAGAAATCACCAATTTTTTTTTTTTTTGAAGCAACAGAAAACAATATAGCAATGGCAACAAGGAAGAAAACCCCAAACCAGCTGACATAAATCTAATGACAAATAAATCATTACTCTATTTTTGGTGGTAGGGTTGGAGCATATAAAGATCACAGTTCATTGCATACTCACAAAAAAGACAAAAATTACTTTTAAAAAAAAGGGTGGTGTGTGTGGGATCCTCTAACAATATCTGCTGAAGAAGAGAGAATTGACAGAGAACTCATGCAGGGACATGAATCCCACCTACACTGATCCTTTAAATCAAACAGAATAGATTCATCTGCTTCAATACATTTGGAAAGCATTAGTTAAGCATATGAAACAAAACCATCTATCAGAGGTACTGTGCTGATATAGACAAGATCTCAGGGACCTAGAAAACAGTACAACTCAGGATGCTGTGACACAATGAGATGGTATTCAAAGAGGGGAAAAAGCAATGCAAAAAACTGCAAGTGGTTTCAAACACACTTTACTGACATCTTAAACCTTAAAACCAAAGAAAACACAGACTACACTTACACCAATATGTTCCTCAAAAGAAAGAATAAAGGAGATGGAGAAAACAGACAGAGCTGCTTTTATTTTCAAGGCAGTTTCACTACTGCTTTAATAACACTATTTCTTAAGGCAATCAAGAAATGCACAAGATCTATTTGTGTATTTATTTATAACAATGATCTGAAAACAGATAGATGTAATTTCTTAATATAGTCTATTTTCTCAATATACCTTTTCCAGCCTCAAAAATGACAAGTAAAGAGCAGTTTATGCTTTCAATAGGCAAGATTATTTGTTATAGAATTGGTTTTTTCCACGTTACTGACAATTTTTGAGATATACTTTCTGCTCCAGAAGCTGGATACCAAGTACATATTGTGTGCTTTGTTTGTAGCAGCATCACTTAAGTAATGTTGGAAAAAAAATGCATTCACTTAACTGCTGAACTTTACATTTTGAGTTCTTAACTGGGGTTTTGTCATGTCCCTTTACACACAGTAGACCTAAATTGAAAAGCATTGGCCCTGAGGAGCTCAGCTATTCCCCCGACCTGCACCTCACTCCTAGTTTGATCTTGTCTGCTCTGTGTTATATATCATGGTATTCTCACCCTATGGGCCAAAAGAGACTCATTATCCACCTGAAAAGCAAAAAACTCAGCACACATCTAAATCTCAAAGTGATATTTGCATGTCCTTGTTATTTCAACAGGAGCTATGCAAATGCATTTCAAGGATATAATTATAGTTTGAGAATTTCCAGAAACTCCCAGCAGATTTGACACAGCCCACATTCATGGAACTGAACCAGGCTGGGAAAACAAGAGCCATTTTAAGCCTCTGACCACTTGCAAATTTTTCTTCCAATTTACGTCTGCCTCAAAAACTATACTGTACACCTACAACCAAAGCAGTAATTCTCACTCAATGTGTTGTCATCATAAATGACCTCACTGTCCAATTTTCAGTCCAATTATTGTCTACCTACTAGCTGCCAAAACCATCCTGCTGCTGAGGAGCTGTAGCAATGTATCTCAAAACCTTGCAGTAATTTTTACTGATTTTTTTTTCTTATTAGTGATAAGTGGATAGATCTCAACTGAAATAGATCACTCCCCATTTTTCAATGACCACTTTTCATCTAAGAACCAGATACTAAAATCTTCACATATATCTTCAGATGTGCCTTCCACCTGTCCACGTGCTACTTGACAAGCAATTCTTAACTCCTTAGCTGAAAAAGACAATACTTTTAACCTCATAAATACTTGCTTTCCCTATAACAAGTACCTGGCCAAATTAGCAAATCAGTATTTACATTTCTGCTGTGCATCTGAAGAAGGGCCATACCATCACCTGCTTTGTAGAAATGCTGATGAATTGTGACACCTTAAAAAAAGAATTTATAAACACTTCAAAACTCACAGATAAAAGGTATTAAACAGAAAAAGTATGTTTGTCAATATGGAAATTTAGGAAGAGGGTTTATAAGCAATCTAAAAGATGAAACTCATGAAACATGCCAGCTCTTATACAAGGCAGATTACAGTAACATGACAAGGGGAGAGGAATGGCAATGCAAGGCCAAAGCAGAGAATCACACCATTTCCAGGACTGTTCACTTGCTGTAAGACTGTTACAGGATCCTGTCCATCAAAAGTAGGCATCAGCCAAGGCATTACAGCACCATAAGATGTTCCAGCACTATTTTCCTGTACAGGGAATACAAAAGCAATGGCAGAGGAACCTTTCTGAGGTAATCAGTCTCCCACTGAAATCATGAGTCCTGACAGGTTTGATAAAAGCAGAGTCCTAGTGCTCATGCCAAAAGAGACCAGGGGGAAATGAAGGCTTTTCCTCACTTTGAACTTTTTGTAAGCTTTCCAGGAGGCATGTGAATGCTAGAGAGTTATTATAATGTCTTTTCAGGGCAAATTTTCTTTGCATAATAATCTGAAAGAATCAAAGCATACAGATTCTTTATGCTGGAAGAAGAGCTCAGGCACAATTACAATATGGTACATAGAATTTCAGGTGCATGTTTTACAATTATAGTGATTATACTGAATAACAAAGTGCAAGTAATTCTTAATGGATGACAAGGAGATTAATTGTGGCCTCTGTACCTAATTCTGACCTTCAAAATTAGCTTGGACACATTTTTAAGGATATTACAGCTATGATCCAGCTACTGAGTCTATGTCTTATGTAAATTAATCTTCTATACACAACTAACAACTATACCATCATATAATATTGCTGATTAATTGCATGTGAAGTTATTATTCCAATTCTTCATTAGAAAAAGAATTGTCAGCTTTCTCATTTTACAAACATGCCTGAGTTTCTTCCTTTTCTCAAGGACTGTGCATACTTAGAACTTCTCTTACCTGAGTTTTCAATCCATTCACATCTTCAGGCACAAGTATCAGCCCCCATTTTGCCAATGGTCCAAACCACCTGGGCAGCATTTCTAATTAGTTCTCTCCCTCCCTTTGTTTATGCCCTCTTTTTTCAGCACTCATCTCTCTGCTCCTGCCCCAGTATAGTATTTCTGAATGGTGGTTGGCTTGAAAGAGCACTGGAAAGAGATTCTATTGGGGTATATTGGTGTAGCATAGTACAGGTAGCAATTCCTACTCTAGCACTTTCTCTGTCTTCACATTTCTTTGTGTTTCCTCCTACAAGAAAGGAAGTGGGAGGAAAGTTACTGATGCTCATTTGTTAGGTTGTAAATGCACAGAGCAGCATTTGCATATTTGCCAATAGAATCCTGTAAAAAAAAAGATTTGCTGGTCTGGGATTATTTTTTTCTCATGTTAACATAGAAGTTTGGGCTGGAATCTAAAATACAGCACTTGGATGCCAAGCAACCTGGCAAATTCTCAAACCAGCAGGTGTTGGAGAAAATAAATAAATTATCAAAACAATTCTCAACAGTTCAGCTTGCAAAAGTGTTAAAAATAACAGATATGCATTGTTATTAAACACTATTTTAAGAGCAGCTAACAAAGACAGGTGAAATATGCTAGACATTTTACTTCTGTCAGCTTTCAAAATATGACTTTTTTTTGCACATTGTTTATAGAAATCTGTAGGGATAAGATTCACAGGAATGAACAAGACAGGAAGAAGGATTATCCATTCTTAATAAAACACTAACCTGGTCTGAAAACCTCTGGGAGAAAGATTTCGCAGTCTTCCCAAGACATCTCAAACAGTGCTTAGCTACCCTAATGCCCAAGCAACATCTCTCTTGCAACAATTAACACATTATTTCTTGACCTGCTGCCAGAACGACCCACGCTGCTGTCCCCTGCTCCTCACCATTAGCCTTGTAGGTTTCAGGAAAAGGACCAGATCAATTTCCTTTCTTTAGAGAAAAGTCCAGCAGTTAGGCCATTGTTTCTTCAGAGGAAACACTCTGCACTTTTGATTTAAGCTTATTCTGTTACTTTTCCAGTGTCTTGGGTCCAAAACTTTATTGGTTTGTGAATCCCAGTGGCACTATAGGTGAGGCCTTACAAGTGCTGAGAGATGCAGAGGGAATTGCTTTATGATTATTTCATATGACACTCAGGCTTGCATCCCAACAGATTTCTTTTTTTCTTTCCCTTCAAAAAATTATTACTGTGTGGATTCCTATCTATGAACAATCCCTTGCAGTACTTAGCCTCTTTTCTACAGAGCATCTGCCAGTCAAGTGGTTCTCTCATCCTGAAGGTATGACTTAATTATTGCTACTTCAAAATTGAATTGCAGTTTATTAACTGCAGTTTCATGCTCACAAGCCCAGTATATGAAGACTGTAGTGCTAATCCCTTCCAGCCAAGCGTTTGTGGCTCCTCCTAGCCTGGCACTGCTAGCAAAAGTTAATAAAACTACTCCAAACATTCAAAGAGCTCCATGAAAATATTGACCAGGAGTGGAACCCACATCTCCACAAAACTTCAACCCCTGGTTGTTTAGCTGGTAGCTGTTCACCTTTCCTCTGCATATAGAGCAGTCTGTAATTTTGTTGTTCCTAAAAAAAATTTGCTGTTAGTTTTTGTTTGTGGTATAACACAACATGCAATGGAAGTGAAAGGCAATGTGTATTCTAAAATTCCCAAATTTATCACTCCATTTGTTGAGACACAAAACAAAACACTCACTCATGTTACATAAAAGGCTGCTCTCCCTAGTGCATCTGAAAATCCTCACCATTCAATCATTTAGGTTGCAAAAGGCCTTTCAGATCATAAGAGTCCAATCACAATGCTGTGGCTGCTTCTGCTTTCACTAAGTGGAATACTTACATTGATTGAAACCTTATATGAACACAAATTTGTGAGAAGTTTGGTTTGCCTCCAAGGCTGGAATTTCAAAAAAGTTCATGATGTTAATAAAGGTGCAAATGATAATGGCACACAAAACAAAATCAGTAAATAGGCAAGGGCTGGAACATTCTTCCATGTAACGGAAGCAGGTAACTTCTGTTTTCACTGTTTGGTGACATTAATGCAGTAATACTGAGTAACTGCTGACAATTAGCCAGAAGATGGAGCAGAGGTCTTGTAAGAAAATCACTCCCTGATGGCAAAATATTGAAAATTCAATTACACTCTGTTTATTACAGGCCTACATTAGGAACTGCATTCATAATAAAGACCTTGATAATATACAAATTAATCACAGCACAGGGGAATACTTTGCTAACTTTTTTACTCCTAGATGCATTCTTCAATATTGAGTTTTTAATATACCCAGACACATCAAAATGCTTTCTATAAAGTTTTTCAATTACAATTCCTTAAATACAGTAGTATGATGTGTGAATAATGTTCTAAAAGACTAGATAATTCTATTACAGATCTTTGAATAAAACAAGGCGTAGATACTAATTTTTAAATATCTTTCAGGAATTCTGCAGATCTTAGAATTCATATTTGAGTATCTATGAAGTATGCTATCATGCAAATGTCATGGAAGTCATATAGGCTACAGAACTGAATCGTTTCTGCATATATTCACATTTACATAAGTGAATACTTTCTTTACACCTGAAAAAAGCCAGCAACTTCAAGGCAAGCATATCTAATTTCGGCAGACTAGTTTGAAGTGATTGAATAATCTAGTTCCTACTATACCAGTTCTAGCAATTACACAAAATGCTCCCAAGAAGAGTAAGTAGTTATAAATTCATGCTATGACAATGTGTATTGGCTACTGCTGAATAATTTAGTTTCTGAATGAATTTAGTCAGCAGTTTGTTTAGACTTTTAATAGTCTATTGCCCACTTTAAAGACTTCTAGCTGGAAGTTCTTCAGCACAAAGGCTTTAAACTGATGTATTTCAAATCTTTCTATATGCTTACTGATTTTAATTGCATTTTTCCAGGGAAAGCAATAAGGCCTAAAGTGGAATAAAAAAGTCCATGTCTTCACATTTAATTTAGCCATATATGTTACTTAGAAAATGAAAACTCCAGGAAAAAAGTACTAAGCACATTATTCCACAGGTTAGCTGTCTCCAATTTTGTTTGAGAGAGATTCCTCTGGAAACCTGGTGTCAGAGTTTTGCCATCAGATACTGCAGATGTGAAACTAGCTCCTGCCTGGCTAGGTTCTGTGTTACAGAAACTCTATTTGGATCCAAACATTCCAAATCTCACTTGCAAAATCCATCCACTTTCGGGAAGAAGTCTCATGATTGCTGAAAAGGAATTCCCTGAATGAGCAAGGCACGGTAACTCACGGGGTGCTGCTCAAGCCACTGACATTCAAGGTAAGCCCAAAAGACTGGATCAGACAGGACCTTGGTTCTGAAGAATATGCCCTAAATATAACACACATTTGTACAAGAGGTAACTGATGATACCTCTGGTATTTTAAATTTTCTGAAACCAGAACACTGCAGCCTTGTCCAACTAAGCTTGGATACTTCTATGACAATTAAGAAAACAAAACAAAACAGAAAGAAGAAATTATTAATCTGATGTTCTCTTCTGTGGCCAGTGAGTCTCACACTGCCCACACAAATCCCTTCATCAGCCACACCTAAGTCATCAATTAACTACTGTGAATATGCAGAACCCACGGAAATAGAGTTTCTATGATAAGATCTCCTTTGAGGCAGACTCCTTCCTAGCAAAGACGAGATGAATCAACGTCACATCCTTTTAGCTTAAAAGTGTCTTGGTTTTTCGAGACTTCTTCTCTGAAGTAAGGCATAAAAATGAGATGCAGAGCACTTTGTGGGATAGTCTGACTAAGTACAAAAACTGAAAGAAAGACTAGGTAACTTGTGGTCATCCCATCTTCACTCCCTTTGTATCTGCAAGTTTCTCAGCCCTGCCTAGTGCATTTGATGTGAAGTTACAACCAGGGAAAAAAACCAAAAGCATCCAGCCACCAAGATACATCTTGCTGCATTAAATCATTCTGATCCATAATATCAGTCTGCTCAGGTGGCACCTGGAAGGGCAGTACACAAACTCAAGCCAAATCTGTAGATGTTAGGAGTGAAGTCTTGAAAGCTGCAATACATATGCATGCATGATTTCACATCTCCAGCTATCCATATTCACAGGCCTGCACATTTTTTTTCCTCTCCCAGTCTGCTGATTGGTGATGTCTCCAACCAAGTTCTATAATCTAGAATAGTATGAGTTGATATGTTACAGCTTTCATGAGATCCTTGGTTGATGCAGCATGCCTTACATGAATTTTGGCAATGTCAGTCAATCTGCATAAGGATTTGGTCCCTCCTCAAGCACATTTCCACAGCTGATAGATTGTAATGCTTAGCTGTCTGGAAAATCCTTTTATTCCTGTGTTCCGTGTTACATGCCATGCAGTGAAATTGCAAATGGAATACTTGTTGCAGAAGTGAACCTTGCAAGTTAAAAAGCTGTGCACCAGAGGAGTCTGAAGAATGGAAGCACCAAAATGAGAAGGGCTAATAAGAAATGTATGGATTTATTGACTCTTTTCAAATGCAGACACCTGACAGGCTAAAGTCATCCCACATTTCAGAATGAGGAAATACTATGAACACAAGCACTTTCTCTTGAATTCTGCTGTGTCATCCTCCACAGCTGCAAAACAAATGAGGTCACTTCTGGTTACAGCCAGCTCTGAGGAGCTCCTGGGGAGGTACTGCAGAGAAAACAGCACAGCAGATGTGTGTGGTGTCAGAGCAGAGAGCAGAGAAAGGCTGCTCTGACCAGACAGGGCTGCTTCCTGCACCTAGTTAAGCCTGGCTTTGCTCTCCACAGTTTCAACTACCAAACTTAGGGCAGATATTTCCTTCCTCTACAGCAGACCAACTCATCTGGGGTGGAGAATGGGCTGCAGTGATAGACAAATGTCCAGCACAAGTAATGGCAGTTGTTCTAGTGCCAGCAGCTGCTTCAGCTGTCCCAATACTACATGGCTCGTAGAATGCAAGCCAAGTTGGACCTTCTGTCACCAGTGGAATTTAGAGGCTTTTCCTCTTCCTTAATCCACTACAGGAAAGGAGTCTATCTCCATCCAGTGTCCCTGCAAGGTTGGGTGTGCTTCTTCCTGATACCCACCTATGACTCCAAAAGTGCAAGCATCTGCCTCCATTTCCAAGAATCAGTGGCTGACTATAATGTGGCACATTCATTTTGTGCAAGAACAGAATCTGGCCTGTCTGTCTGATAACAAATTATTCCCATGCTTTTGGTGGAATGGGAGAAGAGTGGAGGAAAGGCCATTGCTTCATTTAGATGTGGTGAGACAGGTTCAGATAGTTCCAGGGAGTTGATTTCACCTCCTCTCCCTCACGCTTTGTCAATCCTATGGAAAAACATCAAACACACTGAACAAGGCAGTATGTGCAGCTCTCCAAAACAGGAGTTAGAGACACTTTTGCCCATTTTCCAAAAAAAGAAAATTAATCTGTCACTGAATCAATAAAATTTGAAGCCTCAGGTTGAAGAGCCCTGAACAAGAGATAAGAGAAAATGTAAAAATGGTATTGTAGAGGAGAGTGAAAAATGTCAAAACTTGATCTAAGAGTACTGATATAATCAAAAATCAAAAGACTTAATCCATAAAGTACATAGCAATTTAGTCAAAGCCTGTACAAGAATCCCATCTCAGCTGTACTCTTCTGTAACGGGAGGTGCATGTAACTGAAGAAGGGACAGCAACCTCTGCTTTTTTACTCTAGTACAAGTAGATAAAGAACAAATTTCCAGTAACAGCAATTAGCAATAGCAATACAATTTAAGAACATATGAAAACATTTGCATTTATTCAAAATGTGCACATACAAACATCTTAAAATGCTTATAATTTGTGCATCTCATCTGAAATGAGCAGAAATTGTCTATGTTTTTGCACCCACCTTGGTATTTTTAATTGTATAAAATTTAGAGAGATTATTTTCAGGATTCAGAAGCACTTTTAAATTTATACAAGGTAGGCCCTCTGTAAGGCTACTGCAAATGTATTTTGATTTTATATATATTTACGCACACACACACCTATATATATATACCGAGAATATTCTCAACTGCTTCAAGAAGTTAAAA
Source organism: Passer montanus (assembly GCF_014805655.1). Classification (NCBI taxonomy): domain Eukaryota; kingdom Metazoa; phylum Chordata; class Aves; order Passeriformes; family Passeridae; genus Passer; species Passer montanus. The sequence continues at coordinate 11,444,242 of NW_024360941.1, read as the reverse complement.
AGGCAGAGTTAGAAAATTTGATGAAAAATAAGCAGTATGATGCTCATTTGTAAGGAAAACAAAACCAGAAAAATTAAGCAGTGTGCAAATGCAGATACAGCAAATTAGTGACCAAATCAAGATTTTATTGAAGTGTCTCTTACTTCAAAGCAAATACTTTGAAGGCTTCCCATATGTAAAGTTCAGAAGAAATTGATAAGCAGAATGAAAGACTGGAGCTGGAGTTTAGCTGAGCTAACAGTTGTGCTTTAGTAATTCCAAGTGATCAGCACACAGAGTCCAACGGGTCAAACTGGAACTCACAGCAGAACACTCAGCACCGATTCAGGACTAAATTTAATGGACATAATGAGCCATTATCATCACATCCAGGAGCATGGTACATTTTCTTTGATTATTTCCACAGACTATCCAAAACTCAAGTCCACTTAGCTTGTGAAGTCTGATGAGAGCACAGCCTGAGGTAATACAGACACAAAAACAACTCATAAAAGATTAGGTCAGCTTGATTTAACAAGGAAAAACAAAGTAGAACCACACTGGAAAAAAAAGACTGTGGGTTTTTGGGAGGGGAAGGATTTGGGTTATTTTGTTGTTTTGGGTTTTTCTGGGTTTTGTTTGTTTGTTTGTTTCTTAAGGCAAAACAGCATAATCACACATTTGGATAAAAACATATTATACTGTCTGGCTTTTTTACAGGTTCTGGGAAGAACCACCATTGTTCCATAAAAGCAGAATTAGACAGCATGATAGAAAAACATTGAGAAAACATTTTTTTTGTTTTTTTAATATGACCGAGAAATATTTATTTTTGCATTAACTGTTCTAAACATACTATTTCTAAATTTATATTTCTAAATGTACTAACTCTACTTTAAAATCAAAAAGAAAACTGGATTTTCAAATAATCAAAACTAAATGGTTACTTGAAATTCATATTATAAATTCTGGGGTAACCAGAATCAGTAGGGGACCCGTTCCCCATGAGAGATTGTCTCTTGTATTTACCAAGCATAGATACCTTTATCATTGAAAACAAAAGAGAAATCCCTCAGTTCAATTAACTCTCCAGCTTCAACAAAAGTACATTGCAATAGAATCTTTTTTAAAGGAATAATTTATCAGAATTCTCTTTAATGCTTTTTCATAACATTGAAATACCTCAGAAAAGAGGATGAAAAATTCAATTGTGTAGAGCTGATCAGAGGAACAAAAATCCATTCTGAATGAAGGTAAGCTGATTAACTTTTTTTATAAAAATCAATGCATTTGATACTGCAAAGAACAAAGAATTTGTAAGAAAACTAGAAATTAATTTCTTTTAAAAGCAAATTGCTAACTAAAAGCACACAGGCTCAGTTACCATATTTTCAATATTGTTATAGTAATTTAAATGTGTTCCCTAAATCCCAGAAGTGCAAAGATGACTCTCTGGATAAAGAAAATGTTAATGTTTACAAAGTGGACACCAGTATTTTCTGGGTAAGTTCCATTAATAGTTTTTTATGATTTGCTATATTTGGGAAAAAGGTAAGAACTCTAACTTCTACTTTCAAAAATGGATCTGAGCATTTGTAACAAGTGAAATCCATATACATGTCACAGAGTCATCTAAGCCACACTTTACAAATACTGCCCTGTATCATGGGGACTCCAACATTATTCCAGTTTAAGTAATGTTGAAAAATAGCTAACTTCCAAGTTACTAGTTTTTATGAACTCCTAATTGCAGGCAGCAGACAAAATTTTTACCTAGTTGTGTTTTTTATGTCATGGGGATTGTTGCATAGGAATAAAAACAGGCATATGAACTCTCTCTTTACTGATTTCTACTCATAGCCTAATGGCACATTCTAATAAATTGCATTTTGGGATAAGACATGAATACTCACAGGACACTGAAGAGCCTTCAGTCTCAAAAACTCTTACAAACTGTATTCCAGAGGATTACTACCACTATGTAAATAAAATCAAAGTCTGCTGATGAACTACCAGATCCTGAAACCTTTAAAACACATTTTCATGTGTATAGGAACTGCCAGTAACCAGCATAGCTATTTGATACCTTGGAGCTTTTCCTTTGAAACTAAAAATCTTGTGGTTACAAGTTCTGTCCATTTTACAGTATTGTCCTGCTGTATTTTCACAGAGAAAACCTCAATTTTCAGTAAATTGTAGAAAACAAGTGAGAAAGAGTGGAGAGTTAGAACCACAAAAATGTGAACCCGTTTGTCCATCCATCCATTTCTTCTTTGCAACTTCTACACACCACAAGGCAGATATATAAATTCAGCAAATGCCCTGGCTGAACAGTTCTAGGGCAGGGACCTCTGGTAAGATCCCCATCCTTTTGCAGCTGCAGAAGGAATCAATGAAAGACAGCTGAAGCACAACACAGCTAATCTAATGAGCAAATGTAAGCCTGCAACAATGGACTTTTACCCTCAGCCCACTTCTATATCAAGTTTTCCTGTGAATTTAGTCAACATTCTCTGTATTAATTTGATTTTTTCTGGGAAAGATTTTCAATAGTACTTCAGTGATTTAGAAGCACAAGTCCTACTACAACTCACGAGGATGTCAGCTCTCAATCTCCAGGGTGATTTAAAAAAAAATCTCACTCTACCTGTAAAATAGAAAAACAATAATTGCTTTCTGCCCTCTAACTACACTGACACAAGGGCTAAAAGAATATTCAGCTCTGCCCCTGCGTGAACTCCTCACTTTTCCAAGACTCAAGAGGCTAATATAACCTTATCATGACTGCAGGTCAAAAGATTGAGTCTAATGGACCAATGGAAGGAATTAATTTCAGAGCTCAGGACCTTTAATTGAGAACAGATGGTGCCTAGTCCCTATAAATTTAAAGTCTGGGGCCTGTTAACAAAAGCATCTAATCTCATCTCAATTGCCATAAGCAGCCAGGATCCAGCAATATTGAGTTTACAAAACAATATAACAATCTCCTAGAACTCTACTGAAAGCAAACAAGCAGCAAAGACAGTTAATGAATAAGACGTCATATGTTCTCTGCAGCTAAAGTAGTTAAGGGAAGGAGCAGCAGAATTCCCCACTGAGTGCAGCTTTTAAGCAATTTTAAATAAATCTCCTTACAGAGCATACAGCAAGCACACAATGAAGAACTTAGCAGCTTGAACAACCCAGTTACATCTACATGGAAGGAGACTGGATACTATCTGTTTAACCAAGGCCATATTCTTTCCAAGTTATTTTGAGCCAGGTATCTTTTAAACCTTGAATATTCCAAAGAAATTCAAAGATTATAAAATACCTTGATAAATTAAATATCCATCTTCAACAGCAGGAAGAAAATAATTCTGAAACCTTCTCAAAGAACTAAATTTTGCCTCAAAGTATCTTAGACTTCTCACTTTTGCTGTTTTTCTCCAAACTGCACAAGTGACCAACATAGTTCAGTGAAACTCACTGCAAAAAGAAACTCAAGTTTTGTAGAGAAACAAAACAACCTAAATTCTTTAGACTGTCTGCCACAGGTGCAGACTGAGACTCCATAGCATTAGTCATCAGCACTTATCCAAAGCAATTTATTTGTAACTTTAAAATAGTTTATAGAAATATTACATTAATAAAACCCCAGTGACTGGGGGCAGGGAGGAAAATCAATCTCTCCAGCATATAGTAATTCAGTGGCAGATGTGAAATACCAGAATAACTTTCTCTTGCCCATGCTCATGACTGCACATGTATTCACTGTGAAAATGCTTCAAAGTTTCTAGGTCATTTGAAGAAGAAACAACGGGTCCTCAGCCCTGTATGTTCACTCTAAGAAGACTATGTGTATGACAAAAACCAGTGCAAGAAAAGGTGCTGTAAGGATGACTACGTATGCATGTATATGGCTATATACACACATTCATGAATCTATTTCACCACGAGGACAAAAAGCAACCATTAAACAGTCAACTAGAAAAATAGCCTGTGGTCTGTCTCTACTCTGTCATGGCCTGACAACCCAGAACCTGGGTTTCCCAGGTCAGCAGCTTCTTTTTCTATTGTGAATACTGCACTAGAGATGGAATTGCTCACATTTTGTCTCAGATGCACCTAGCCAGGAGCCACAGTGCCCCAGGGATTGGCCAGCAGCAGTATGGATCTGGCACAGCAGCTGCACAGCATTGTCAAACTCTGAGAAAACTATTATTTGTTATGGATGTTATTACAGCAGTTAAGAGATACACACACCTACAAAACATTTGTATATTTGTAATTTAATCCATAATTAATTTACATTGTTCATTCTTCCTAACTGGATGCTATGGGTTCATAATTGTAAAATCTAAAAAAACCAACAAAACAAAGAACAAAAACCAAAGTAAGATAATGATAAGAACTTTGCAAATTTCCATTTACTATACAGGAACCTGGACTAAACCACAGTGGTATCAAAGGCCTTTCCACTGAAAGATTTCTAAGATGGAATGCAAAAAAACCCCAACAATTACTATTCCTGTTTTCAGTGAGCTAAAACCAGATTTCTTCTCTAGAACATACAGGTGAAAACAATAGATAGCTAAACACCTGACATAATTTAGGAAGAAAAAGGTATACTGAATGAGGGGGAAAACGTGGACTAAAAATGAAACCCACAGCTTCTTAACAAGCATTTCTTTCCCGAGATTTGAGACTTCATCTTCCTCTTACCTTAAATCAAAAAAAAAAAAAAAAAAGCTTAAGTTTTGCCAACAGATCAGGCAGCATATTATCGAGACCCAGAACAGTTTTGGCTTGAAACTTAATTTTTTACTGAATTCTCATCTGCATCAAAGAAAAAAACCTTTATCCAAAACCCATCAAAGTAAGTCTTTACATGGTTTTAATGGAGTTAAAGAACTATCTATTCCAAAAGTCTTTGCGGCTTTTTGTAAAAAAAAAAAAAATTGACAAATTTTCTCCAGCTGTTATTTGACCAGCATACAAATGCTGTTACCTATAATTATTATTGATAGTCTTACAACTGCACAGCTTAAATCTACTTTAAAGTTGAAATCATTATTAGATTATTTCTCAATGTGACATAATTATACAAGGAAATGCAATTAAAATCTTATTTCAGATCAAAATTAAATTCAGTTTAAAAAATACCTTTAAAACAACTGAATATGAATAATCCTACTTTTTATATAGGATCACTACCATTTAGACTTTATCTCTGCCATTTATTTTGTTTTAGCTGATGAATATATACATATCTGTTTGTGTATATACACCCCCATCCTGGTATTGACATACCTGTACAGGAAATTAGGGATGCAGTAGCTGAGGAACTTGCTTTCTAATGATAACCAAATAATCTCACAGCTTTGACAGACTTTTTTTCCCTTCTTTATATTTCAGTAATAATTACGTCAATAAGCCTGATTCAGCAAATTTGCTGCTCTCTAATTCATTAATTAAAACAATTTACTGCTGCTACTGTGATTTTTCAAGGACATCAAAACCACATTCCAAATCAAACCAGCAGATCATCAATTTACAGATGTGCAAAGCATACATTACTCTTATGGCAACCTCACATATAAAGCCTTGCACATCCAGAAGAATACATAGGGTTTAGAGGAAATGAAGAGCAATATTTTTATATCAAAATTAGAATGAGGAGGAAAAAAAGTCTAGGAAAAGTTAACCATTTCCAGTTAGAAGAGAAAAACAATATACAAATATTAGTATTATATTAAATTGCAGAGCAGCATTTTTATAGCCTTGATTTTATCAACAGGCTTCCTGCTGACTAATTTTTGGGTTGAATAAGACACTTGACTCACAAAAACAAAACCCAAAAGGTTTTGTGAAGAATTTCTATTGTGCTGACGACCTGCTTCATCATCAGGGACTGAGAGCAACTACAGCAGCATTTAAAAATTGTTTTGGAAAATACATTAGATGATCAAATATCCACAGGGTCCCCAGCAATCTATTTCTCTGAGTTACTTTAGGAATGTCATTGTCTGAGCTAACTTCTGCTTTTTGCTACGTGCACTGGTTGCTTCTGGTCCTTTTTGCCATTTGTGGCCTTTGTGACAGCGGCAGTATCTAGACAGGACACAAAGGGTGCAACAGGCTGAGCTTTCTCCCAGTCTCTTCTAGTGTCTTGTATTTCAAACCTCTGGCTTTGCTTGTTAACCTTGCTCTACCCTCCAAATGGCTGGCATTTGCCTCATGTAGCTCCAAACCAGCCATGGAGACATCACTTCTGTCTTAGCACTGCACTGAGTGCAGCAGCCAGATTATTCCAGTAGTGCTATGTATGCATACAAAGACACATTGTAAATTTGTGGAAGAAACCCTCACATACCACAGCAAACACCACTGCCCAATGAGCACTGTGACCCTGAGGTGATGTCTATCCAGGAGGAAACAGAAATGATTCCTGGACATGCAGGATGGGGATGGGCAAGCCAAACCTCAATGAGAGTTGAGAAGCCCTTGCACTGCAGAGGAAGTGAGTAAAGCACCACTTCTGCAGGCTGGGCATACACAAGCCCAGGGGCCCAGACCGGCAGCATCCACTGGTGCTGGCAGAGATGACCAATGGCATTGGAAGGCCACTGTCTGATTCCTTGAAATGGAATAGCAATCGGGGAAAGCTCCTGATGACTCTTTAGAAGAGAAAGGTCATCTTATCTTCAAGATGGGCACGGAATACACGAGGAAGCAGAGGCTGCCAGCCTCACCCTGGTCTCCCAGGGAAGATTATAGAAGAAATACTGCTGGAATTATCCTTCATATGCTGGGATAGGCTTCCAGGAAAAGAAAATTAATGACAACAGCTAACATGTATTTACCAAAGGCAAATCATACCCAAACAACCTTACTAGTTTCTACAAATGGCTGGTTGTCTCAGCAGATAAAGGGAAAGCAGCAGACACTGTTTTCCTTGACTTTAGCAAGGTTTTCAAAGGGAGCTCCCACAGTATCCTGGTAGCCAAGCTGGAGAGAGATGGACTGAATGGGTGAGCTGCAAAGAACATCTTGTAAAACTGGTTGTATGAAGAGGCTAAAAGAGTAGCGTTCTGTAGTGCAAAGAGCAACTCTTGGTCAACATTAATGGCATTCATCAGGAGCTAATATTGGAATGATGTTTTTATGTACTACATTTAACATCTTGAGAATGAGTAAGATGGAATGGGCCCTTAGCAAATTTGTGGATGACACCAAGCTGGAAAGATTGATCAGCACACTGCAGGGCAGGATTGCCTTTTGAAGGCATCTCAACAGGCTGAAAAAACCTCATGAATTCCAAAGGCAGAGTATCCACAGTAACAGTACTAGCTGGGAGCCCACTGGAAAGCAGCTTTGTAGTGAAGGAGCTGGGCAGTCAATGTGGACAAGTTCAGCAGTGTGCCCTTTCAACAATAAGCCTAACCACATACTGTGCTGCATTCAGAAGAATGGAGCCAGCATTCCCTGGGAAGTGATTAGTCCCCTTTTATTCAGCATTTGGAGGCCACATCTAGATGACAATATTCTGTTTGGGGCTTGCCAGTACAACACTGATGAATTGGAATGAATTCAGTGAAGAATGCCTGAGGAGAAGCTCAGTGAGCCTGAAAAGCAAAAGGTAGAAATCTAACTTTGGTCTTCCATTACCCAAAGCAATGGTCCCAACTGCAGCAAGGGAAACTCCAATTCGATATAACAGGGAAAAAATTCACAACTAAATTAGTTAAGCACCAGAACAGCTGCCCTGAGATGATGTAGAATGTCTCTTTTTGCTTGTTATAAAGCATAAACTTTTAACAGATTTTTCCTACGGTGCTTGCCATCTAACTGATTAGAAAGGTTTCTCCTCCTTTCTCTTTGTCCCTTCTGAAGTTGTTCTGTTTGTTTTTACCTTCCAGAACCATATCCATCACTAATGATTTCTCATGCATGAATCATAAAAAGCCCAGAACCCATAGACACTCTACATACAGGAAAAAAATTATTTATCTGTGCCCTGAGATGATGTAGAATATCTCTTTTTGCTTGTTATAAAGCATAAACTTTCAACAGATTTTTTCCTACGGTGCTTGCCATCTAACTGATTAGAAAGGTTTCTCCTCCTTTCTCTTTGTCCCTTCTGAAGTTGTTCTGTTTGTTTTTACCTTCCAGAACCATATCCATCACTAATGATTTCTCATGCATAAATCATGAAAAGCCCAGAACCCACAGACACTCTACATACAGGAAAAAAACTATTTACCTAAGAAACCTCTAATACTTTAAGAGTATAAATATTATCTCTATCATCAGTTACTCAGCTAGCAAATCCTGAAAAAGAAAAATAACCAGAAGAAAACATATCAGCAATATGGTCTTCTTTCATTACTATGTAATAAATCAACACCCTCGTTTTCTTTTTCTTAGTATTCATATTTCTGTACAACTCTACTTTTTTACTGATTGCCTCAATTTTATTTGTATGTCCAGACCTCCCTAAGGGCCTCCTGAAACATCTTCGTAAGCTCTTCCTCTGAAATTTGACCTTCCTTCCTTTTTCTACATGGTGTTTTTTCCCTTAAAATTCAGATTTTTGGATAAATTCTGACATATTGGTCTTTAAACACCTCTTTTACCACTCCTTAATATTAGAAAGATTTAGAAACTTAAGAATTCAGATTTAGAAACTTAAGAATTCTCTGAGATTTTCTGCTTTGATTTGTTTTTCCTTGCAGATCCCAGTTCTAATTTCACTGGTGTCACATATTGCTAAACCGACAGTTCCTGCACATCAGAAAATTTATCCAAGTGTTGCCAAAGAGCCTCACCCCCTGGGGCCTGATAGTCTACACCAGACTCCACCATAATTACGATGGTCCTTTGGAACCTCATGCCTTTCCTTACAGCAAGTTCAGTGACACACAGACCTATGAAACCCAGGAGATCACACAAAATTACTGCAAAAAGGTCAGCCCAGCTGTTGCCTCTTTGGCTACCACTAGCCAAAGGAATTATAAATCTCATTTTCACTTGCATTAACAACTAGATTATTAACTGAAATATATCCACATGACTACTATCATAATAGAATCTGAAAACTGGCATAACTATAGAAAACCTATAATATTTCAGAAAACCAGAAAATTAATTTTGTTTATGGATTTCTGCTACATGTCTCCATAACCAAAGAAAATTTACGTGCCTGTTAAATATTATTTCAGGGCTGACTTCTGTCAAAAACAAAACAGACTGATTTCCTGGTCATGAAATTTTTTGGCAGCAAAGCAAGATTTAAGGCATATTGGCATGCTTAATGAGGAGCAGACAATTGCTAGATGGAAATCTGTGGGAAAAAGTAAAGAAATTGTAATTGGTGGTAGAGCAGTAAGATGAGGATTAATTCAGCAGCTATGTGGCTGGTTTTGATCAGTAGGCTCAGCATTTGGCTAGCAGGTGCAACTACTATTCAATAGGGTCCATTTAAACCAAGTTTTGTGCTTTAGCATGAAGAAAGATGTTAAATGGGTGAAAGCATGTGACACTACCTCCTGAATTATGTGCATTATTTAATAATGCAGAGTTCAATTATATGTTATAGATGAACTGGATTAGAGACAACAGATTAAAATGTCTTGGCAAGTATCTTACCAATGTATTTCTTGGGTTTCAGAGATCTGAATGCCAGTAAATTCATCATTCTGGAAGGACAAGACAGTATTAGGTTCACAAGAATGCTATCTTCAGAAACTGTCTGAAGTTGGAGAGGAAGCAAGTAGGTGCCCATGCAGTTAATAAAGTGCTATTTTCTCCTTATAGGAGCCCTCAGCAATAAACAGTCTAGCAGCAATATCTACTTTTCTGTATCCATGAAAAATTGGTCTAAGTGTCAAACCATTTATCTAACCAATTCAGAATGACTGCCTGAGGCCATAAACTTGACTCCCTCTTTTCCTCTATTCTTTTTATTTTGCTGTATCCTGATCTCCTGTGGTTTTGTAATAAACACAATCAGTAAAAACTTTCACTAAACAAATAAACAAACAAACTAAAAAAAAAGCCCACATTCTAATGCCATCAGAACTACTTTCTGTGTGCCCAGGTAGTTTTTGTGGCAGTCAGCTATGTGGCATGCATGTCTCTGGAGTGCCCCACCCTTTTCCAGAAGCGCCATCACTACTGCTTCCAAGGACTAGGTGACACGGACTTGACCAAAGACTTCGGTCTTACAGGAGTGACTTTCCAGTCAGAATCATTGCCACAGCCTGACTTCCAGGCCAGCACACAAAAAGCACAAACAAAACCAGTTATATAATTTTACAGAAAGGAATAAATAAATAAATTAAAAAAAAGAAAAAGGTGCTGCACTTCTGAAGTAACTTGCTCAATTAACTTTTGTGTTTTGCTTATTAACCTTCTGATGTCTCATTAAGTCAGGGATTGCAGTTTAACGGGTTTTAAAAATAATTTAAATATGGAAGTGGAATCTAAGATACCTTAAAAATATATTGACCCTTTAAGCAAATGGGCCATTTGAAGCCTAACTACGACTTCTAGCTCATACTCTCCTGGAATATTTATCCAGTATAAAAGACAAGCTTTAGTAATCTTAGAACAGCTTAACAACATAAAATTACTGGCAAGCTTGTAAGAGACAGCTAGCTTGTATTTCAAAGCAACAGCTCCTGGAACAATTACCAACATAAATTTCTTGATGCAGCATTTATGAAATAACTTGCAATGAGAATAGAGAAGAAAGCCTGAAAAAGCATGTGCATGCTCAGTGTGCTCCAGCTGATACATCACACTGTACGTGACACTGGTTGGTTGCCCAGATTAACAGATGCAGGCCCTCCTTCAGGCAGGCTGACATGACAAATCTCTCAGAATATGATGCCAAGAGTCATACATGGAACTTGAATGAAGTCAAAGAAAAATATTTCTTTTCAGAATTATTTACTGAGCGATATCCTAAAACAACCTTTGGTGTGAGAATACATCTATTAACCCTATGTTTGATACGTGTTCTGTTGGTTTTTTAAAAACAATTATCTGCTGGCAGTTACAGTATATTCTTAGTATATTTAAAATTTTCCAACTTCATAATATGTAATGTTATTTGTTTAAAGAAACCTCTAAACCTTCCAAGACAATTTAAAACTTTAAGTTTTGTAAGATTTCAGAAACCTACTATTAAGACTTTGACAAATAAAGGGTTAGTGTTTTCAACAAACTATTTCTTCTTGTTTATTGTAATTATGCAGCAGAATTGCAAGTTTTGCCTTCCTGAGGGATATGCAATCCAGAAGGGCAAGTACATAACAGTTGCAAGGAAGGAAGGGAAACGCTATTTTGATGCCGAGCTTCTCTTCCTGCCTAATTGGCAAGAAAGAAAACCCCAAGTACATTCAGCAAATTGTTAATCCTGAGATCATAAACCCATAGGATAAGTCAAAGTTCTCATCATCTTGACAAGTCCCATTAACTCCAATAAGGCTGATGATGGCAGTGCACTATTTAAACAGTGAGTAGTTTCACTGGGTGAACAGTGGGATTGCTGAAACACTGAGACCTTTAGGTGAGGGAAGTACGATCTGGTGGTGTTGTGCTTTGCTCAACATCATCATCAGTTGCCCCTTTTTTACCTTAGAGGCAAACATGCTGCACAGAAATGCATTTACCTGTAAAACAATTCCATCAAAATGCAGTCAGGAATCTTTCCCACACAGCAGAGGGGGATGCAGTACAGGGGACTCATAACTCTCACTTTGGTTTCAAAGCCTTATCAGATTTGTCAGATTTCAACAGCATACTGGCACAGCTGTTAACTTTAGGCCATAAATTAACAAAACTCGCACCTGCACCTTTGATTAGAGCACCTGTGCCTGCCAGGGCGATAACGTTTCCCTGGCTTTAAATTGTATTTTCTATTCTATTGTGAATATTAAACCTACTGAGTTCCAATGATGTGTATAAAGTCATTTCTCAGCCAAGTCTTCCACGTTCGGTGGAAACAAAAATTCAGAGAAAAAAACCCAAAGATGATTAAGCTTTTCACCATTTTAACATCTCCACTGTAACAGCGACCCATGACATGGTCCAAGTTATAGATGTTTCATAACCCTAGGGAACTCTCAAGCCATCAAAATTTCATTAGCTTCACAGCAGTCCCAGTACATTCTTAAATTGGACTGCTGGCCTTGCTATTAATAAATAAATCAACTGTAATCCTTTTTAGTGGCTAAAGTCTTCGTTGAAGTTGCATCAAACACCAGATATTCTTTCCATAATTTTAACCACTGCAGAATAATGTATTTTTAACATATTCACAGTCTTCTCACACATGCAAAAACAAAACACTATAACTTTCAGCTGACGGAGGATGTTTTGGCACATTGTAATCAGATAATTTCCTTTTCAAAAAATTGTAAGTATAAAATTTACTAAAAAGTGTGGTACCTCTGAAGCAGTCACCTTTTCGATAATGTAAAGGTATGACTTCCTATGGAAGTGGTGTGTGCATGCATGTATACATAAAAATGTATTTTCAAGATCACTTACTAAGGGTTTTACAAAAGGGTTGAGAGAATTTGTTTCACTACAGACCTTTCAAAATCACAGGACTGCTCAACAACTTATTTTAGATTGCTCTGCAGCTGAAACACCAACTTTATCACACAGAAACTCCACTGCCAAAAGGTGGTAGGCAAGTACTTCTGTCTTCCTCTTTCAGAACTTGCCTCTGACTCAAAACAAATTTTCCAAGCATGACACAAGACACCTGTGAACACTGAGAGCTGCTCATGTTCCATGTAGCATTATATCCAACACAAAAGGAGGGTCCCATTTGAGACAGTGGTTTTGCACAGGTATCTTCATGTAGAAACAGCCACCAGTGGAAAAATAAGTATAACAGCAAATTATAGCTTTGGTTTTGCTTTCTCAAACTGAAGTTAAAATAATAAACAGGAAGGACTAAATTTCATTGCTTGTAGTTTAAAATAAAACTGCATTAATTTTTTAAGCATTTCCATACATACATACCTACGTAGCTGTTTCCCACCATGTGTTACAGTCATTGCCAGAGGATAGCAATAAAATTGCTCTAATTTTTGTACAGCTGAGCAGACAGGTTTAATAAATTAATAAAATGACAAGTAGACATGCAGGCAATAGCCATCACCAATTTTCATTGTTACTCATTTTTCTTTATTCCTCTTCTGAATTTTTCACATAGAAAGTTATTAAGTTAATAGAAGAATTGTTTTAATTATAGCAAAGCTGAAAATCTTCTGCAAATAAAAGTTAAGATTGGTACACTTAGAATTTAACACCACATTAAATTCTGTTCATAACCTCAAGAGGAGGTAAAAAAAAAAAAACAACTTTGAAAAGCTTTAAAAATGAATCAGTCAATTGTATTAACCTATTTTCATTTAAACTCTAAGACTTAATATACAATGGTCATACCCCACATCCTACAAAGCTGCAAAGATTTTTGTTGCAGATTTTAATTGCACAGTAATCCAGTCCCCCAGGCACATCAAAGGCCACATGTCCCTCTTCACCACAATTCCAATTGCTCTCATCAGCTAAGAAGTTTAAAGCACAATCAAATTTCTTTTTCAATCACATGAGCCCTGTTAATAAGCTATTCTTTGAGTTCACTCATCCATTCTAAGATTCTGCAACTTCTCCAAGAAGTCTTGAAGAACAGTTTACAATGAAACTTTTGAATGAAATCTAGCCTGGGGAAAAACTTTATCATCACTTAGCTGTTCCCCAGAGGGTAACAGGTGACATGGCCTGAGATAATACAGAACTAATCTTTTTTTGTGATTAAACTCTTTCAAAATTACAGCTAAAGCATCATACACAAAGGTTGCATTAGTTAGGACTGATACTGAATATTAACTTTAATGGGAAGAGGAGAGAAAAAAAAACAAAAACAGAGAAGGTAAAAAAAAAAAAAAAGAGAAGGCACATAACTCAAGGCCATTCCTTTAATGATTTAAAATTACTGAGTGTCAGCCAAAACAGCAAATAAACATTCATTTATATACGGGCATATGCACAAGAACTTACCATTTTCACTGTCGGACTTGTTTTCGTGTTCGGTATCAGTCAGAGTGAGGGCTGAGTTGGAACGGCTCGACAGACAGGAGCTGCGCCCTGATTTGACCCCCCTGCCCCAAAGTCTCATGGCATGCTCTGGAGACATCACTCCTTCATTTTCAGTATCAGCATCTGACCCTGCACTGATAGAGTAACCTCTGTGGGGGAGCCCCATTTCCGCACAAAATGCCAGTCCTCGACGAGCTGCTGGTTCACAAACTCCTAACTGCCTTAGGGTAAAATTCTGTCCTGATTAGGGGAAAAAAAGATAACAAAAGATGAGAATTTTTTAATTATTTTATTTTAAAGAATTTTAAAGTAAAAATTCTTCATGTGTATAATTGTCTCAGATATCACATAAGGTGTTTTGTCAAAACTCCACCTGTATTACAATCAAGTGGATTCTTTTGTCTCCAGCTTCCCTCAGCAGTATTTTGTCAACTGCTTAAATGCATCAAAAATGATCCTGACTAGCAAATAAACAAAACAGAACCTCCTAACTAAGAAAAGCCAATTCAATACGTGAAAGGATTTAAAAAAAAAATATAAACCTTTCCTTTTTTCACAGAAAAATTATTTTTCCAAGCATAAAAGCACTTAACAAGGTGCTTCGTAAATAACAAGGTATTTGTCAGAATTTTTACTTAGGTGGTTTTTGGGTAGAGTGTTTTGTTTGTCCTTGTTAGAGGCCAAAGTAAGAGGCTATGTTTCCCATACAAACATCACCTAATGTGGTAATGGAAAAGCTACACAGGAACAAATTCCCCTAGTTTTTATTTGATTTCCCTGCCCTACTTTAATACACAAATACGGCCACCTGTTACCTCCAAGTATTACAATAAAATTGTTACTTTTTGTGCCACTGTATTTTAAGAAGCATTTTACACTTTTACTGCTAAAGCAGAGTCTGTGCATTTTATCAGACTTTTAGCCTGTTTTGGGGCAGAGCAGGAGACATAAGTGAATCCCAATGATTGTATTAATAAATTAGGTGCAATAAACTTGTGACACTTCAATAATTTAGAGTGTCTAAATTATGCGACACTCAAAAAATGACTGCCTTTTTAATGGCTGTGTCTTCATCCCACTTTTATATCTGTAGATTTAAGACATTTTATGATATATAGACACTTGGCAAGCTCCTTTGCATACCTATATCTATAATACTTTTCCACCCTAACCCACAATTATTTCACAGCTCTGAGAACAAATTAGGACATACATTCAATTTTTGAATCTGACAAGCATCCTAATTTCTCCATAATTAGTCATTTAGCATAAAAACACACTAGCAAGATAATTAAAGCTTATAATATGTCAAGAACAGAATTCTACACATGAGAAAGAAATAGAATTGTAAAAGTATGAATACAGAAGTGCAAATAATTCCTGAAGTCTTGAGAGTTAATGCACTGGTCATTGACTTTTTAAAAGTGATCTGGTTAATTATTTTATTCCTGCAGTCACCTGAAGCTTTTGCTGCAAGTTTCTTTGCAGTCAGAACGATAAATGATTTCTGACAATGACTTTCATAAATAATGAAAATCAATTACTACAATTAGGTACAAATCAAACTACTTATTATGCAGCTGTGTATAGACATTTGAATGAAAATATAGCTGGGGAGGTAAATATAAAGGAGCAAGCATATTTATGACTATGTCTGAACAGTGTCAAGGGTATAAGAAAGGGATTATCATGCACACTGATAGTATCTTGTAATTTTTTAAAGCTGTCATGCCATGTGAATTTTTGGGTTTTATGAGAGCTGAAACTAATCAGCGAAGGAAACAGGCCAAACAAACCACCCAGTGGTAACAGGACAGAGCTGAAAGTAGTAAAGTGTCTAAAATGCTTATTATTCTGCTTTTGTAGATATATGCTAAGGGTGACAGTTTAGAACACTGGTTTTTTGCATTTGGTACATTAGTATGTGAATCTACGTTTTCAAACAGTTGCCTAAAATCAGATACAGATACAGAAGAAGCCTCAGTGCACATGTATATGTATACAGGTGTCTCTACACACACATGGAGTAGATAAGTTGTAGACACTGTTGCACATGCAGCACCTTATTTATTCTAAAAAGAGCATTTTGAGAAGAAAAATGGAAAGAGGTATTCTGACCAAAGACAGGTTACTTGAGTCAGTAACACAACCACTGTTGACTCCAATGGGACAAGGTGCTACAGCTGTGGTGCCCAGAGGCTCATGGGGCTGAGGTGAAGGCAAGGCAGGATGCAGACACAGCCACTGCCCCCGAGCCAGAGCAGCTGCAGCAGCAGGAGAGCATCGCTCCGTGCAGCTCCCCAGCAGCCTGCTGCACACAGCTCCTGCTCCCCCCACTGAAAAAATGCCCCTGCACTCAGGCACAGCAACTTGAAAAGATTATTACACACACACTTCTTTTTTCATCAGAAGCACCTAAGTGAAACCACCTGAGGCATTCCAGAACATCTTCAGGACCTTCATAGGAGACTTGGTCTCAGCCATGACATACCACCTACCATCTAGTCATGGATTTTTAACTTGAAGTTTACAACATCCTATCTCCACGTAAACTATCTTATTTTCCCCTCTCTTGTGAATGGTAAAAAAACATACAAAATGACATTGCACAGCCAAAACAGAAAAGGGGGAAGGTTTGAATACTGCCCTCTCATCCCATTCAATATATTAGAGCTTTCCACTACACTCAGAAGTTTTACAACATAGCCCAGAAATGTTGTAACAGCTTTAGAATCATCAGGCCACATAATCTTCTGACCTAAAGCCTTCCTAGAGCTTCACTAAGAGGATTGTAGTCCATGTAAGTTGCCTACACAAATGAAAAAACAAAGCAAAACAGACCCCAAACAACCCACAAAACCCAAAATGAGAAGTTGACATGGGAAAATAAAATGTTTACCTCTGTAGAAATTAAAAAATTCAAATCCCAAAGGAAATCATATACATATGATAGAAAAATTTTATATCGTCTTAAGGTTTCTGAACAATGGAAACAGGAAATCTTCCAGGATCCAGGGGAAGCTGAATCCAGCTGGGATGCAGACCTAGTGGGTAGCAGACTAGTTGGGAGCTTTTACCTGATAATGAACAACACTATGAAATCAAATTAAAAGCTGAAAAAGAGGTTGTATGAGCTCAGTGAGAAAAAACAGCATGAAGTGACGATGTTCTTCTTGTGTTCAGAGTTTGTGATTCATTTTTCCAGAATGATTTCCATGTGAGGGATTTACTCAACAGTTTCTTACATTTAAACAGGCACCACTGACAGTAAGTGCCTCAAGAGTTTCATAATGACTTAAAAACAGCTTGGCCATTGTAATGAACCAATTCCTGAGAAAAAAAATGGAGGTGCAGAATAAACAGGTACCATAATGATTTATGTGGTTTTTCCCTTTCCTTTAAAAAAATGTATGAAGTGAAAATTAGAAACAAAATTAGACACAACATTTCAAGGAGACTTGTTCTGGAGACACTTTGAGGGTTTTGGACTATTTGGGATGATATGTCATGAAGTTAAGTTTAAAAAACTGACAGTAATGCTGTTTATTACCACTCAGCTATTAGATGCTGCATTTCTCCTGGCTAGGAATAGGTATTGTAAGGATTGCTGACATTTGTGATGACAAGAGCAAAACTAATTAATTAACAACTCTAAAATAACTTCCTAAAGCTTGTGCAGCATACATGCCTACCTGTTATGTTGCAACTTTCTCTGTAAGCAATGATCCATGTAGGATTGGTGCACCTCCTTAACTACACCACTTAGACAAAAAAGGATAACAACATACTTTCAATACATATAAGTCTATATATAGAATTATTATTCTTAAAAGATAATGTGCATATATGTATTTCTCTGCCAGAATCACACAGGCTACATCATCTAAAAATGTGGGTTTGGTTTTTTTTTTTTACTAGTTTAAACAAATACTGCTATAAGAAAGTTTGACATATGCAGAAATGGCTTAGTTCTTTATAAAGCTGTAAGTTAAAAGCTGGAATTAAATGGAAACCTGCTGCACTTGTGCTACACTTTTTTCCCTGTCCTATTTTGGGGAAGTCCTTCAAAGACCTCCATAATAACTTAAGTTTCAATCTGGAAATGCTATCTGTGGAAATGGGTTTTTGAAGAGGACTACTAAACAAAAGAAAAGGTCCCATGGTTCTTCAGTTGTCAGTGTCTGCTTTAAGTTGGATCTATACTAAATATAAACACAGAGATATTATCTTAAAAACCATGAAAAGGTGAAAGAATCAAACAGAAGGAATGAACAAAAGTTGCCAAAAGAAAATTTGTCAGCATCTCCAGCCATCAGCACTGTCCTTACTAATTCATTAACTACTGGTAAATTGACAAGTCAGGTTTTAGCAACAATAGACCACAGAAAAAAATCTGAACAGCCTCCAAAGCACCTGCCTAGTTAGCATAAAAATACACCCAACTCCCCTAGCTTTTAAACAGAGGAATTAGAGTGTGTGTCTTTTCTGACTTTGGTTTTGTCCTAACAGTTCAGACACAGTACCAAAAAGGCAGAGGTCCCAAACATATCCAAGTTCATACTTCAAATTCTGTTCAGCTTGGCTCTTGATAATGTTTCACACCATATCTGCCTCTCTGCATCATTCATTACTTGTCAGACCCCTATCTAATCTATTCTTCCTCTGTATTTTACCTTTTTCTACCTGCCTAGAATACATGTGAGGCATTCAAAAACCAAGCACATTTCCCCTATAATCGCTATGTGATAATGCATGACAAAAATACTTACACCAAAGTTGGTAAAACTGTGACACATCTAAAGCTGTACAGATGCAAAACAATGATCATGGTCCTTAGGAAAACCAAATTTCTCTATCACATTCCTTGACTTGCTACTTAATGCTAATTTTTCTTTTTAATTAAAAGTAGGTTTCATTTCTTTAGAAAGCAAATGAGGAAAAATATCTTTCTCTAGTTTTTATTTTCTGTCTGCAGATTACTGCATACAAATACATCCTCAATAACAGAACAATGATTATATAATCTTATTGTATAAGTAGCACTGGTATCAGAGAGTTCCTGAAGGATCATACTGTTTTCTCCTACTCTGATATGGGAAAAGTACTTACTTCCTTTTTATTTCATATTTAGACACTATGTAGGGGATACATTTCTCCTGTTGAAGCTCTTTGTGCAGAGCTCTCACTTAGAATAAGGCCACAGGTTTTGAGAGTAAGAACATGGAAATAAATGTACAGTAGGATAACAAATTTGCTGAAAATGAAAGGATAAAGATTTTTTTTTTTAATAGCAAAACAAATACTTTAGATGATCTAGAAAACTCTGACAAGGAGTGTAAAACACTGTCTCCAGAAGTCAGAATGTTAGGTGGGTAGAGAGCAATTGCACAAAAGAGAGAATTACTAAACAGATGTGATACATCCATTCTTTCACACAAACTTCACAATATATTTAGTAAAAGGGAGTTTTGAAAGCTGTATGTGCAGAATTCTGTTCTCTAGGATGTGAGAAACTGCAGTGAAGACTGACAAATATTGAGCTTTCCCTATGCTAACATTTTCTTTCTGATTTGCTGTAATGTTTTGTTGTTATTACTTTAGCCTGATTTTTGCTTTTGTGCAAATTATCTGTGAAATTTAAACCATCCTAATCCACTGTATCACATTTTCCTCCTGTTGTTAATTCCTGTGTTTTTCTTTTCACTCATCACAACCATCTTCCTTGTCACCTTTTAATCTCTTTTTCTTGACCTTTCTGCTCTATTCACTTTTCCATCTTAACCTCCTTTTCTTGTCATTATCTGATTTAGAGGGGAGCTGTAAGATTCATATGAAAGACAGTTGCTTCTCTAATATATCCAGTAAACTACATAATAACAAAGAGGATTGAAATCCATTCAATCTCATCAAGTGTGCATATAGTTTTCAAGTGCTCATTATTCTCAACAAATATTAATCACAGTTCTCACACTCCTTATAGACATTTAAAAGCACTTGGGGACATAAGTCATGGTGTTGGGGATTTCTGCAAAGGTTAGTGCCAGATACTGTGAATTCTCTGAGCTCTACTTATTGTGTCACTCTTGATAGAAGAGCTTCATGCAAGACTCCAACCCCACGTTATTAATTGAGAAAAAAAAGTAAAACATTTCCACATATATTTACATATTTGTGAGAAATACAGTATTTCAAACTTGATATGTGTTTTTGTTACTACAGAATCACAAGGAAACATTAATTGAAAAGATAGCCTAAGAAAGTTTTTATTTTCAGATGTAAGGAAGAATTTATATGTATGAACCACAGTCATTTTCTTGTCACTGGTCTACCAAATGATGGTTCAAACACACAGATTCTCCTGTGCAGTATGGGAAACTCATAATTTTATTCCCTGTTAGGCTTGAGGTGGCTGGGGATCTACAGTCCTAATCCTCAGACTAGAATATAAGAAGCACTTCTTAAACCAGTATAAGGATAAAGGGATGTTCAGCAGCCCATCTGAAGTTCCCAGAGAGTAAGATTAAAGCCAGCTGAAAATAATTTCACAACTGCACAATTCAAAGCTGGGAAGCAAACATGTTCCACTAAATGAATTAATAATTTAAACATTATGGTTCTAAATTTGGGGATTTTATATTAAAATCTGATTTTACGACTATGATTATACAATATACAAACTAAATTAAGAGAATCCAGCACAGCTGTTCCAATCATGGGCTGCAAGAGGTGAAAAAAAAAGGATTTGTGGATTTAGAAAAGAAATACAACTCCAAGAGCAGCAAAGAACACAATATCTTGATCACAAGCAGAATGACAGTACAGACAGTTTAGGCCTCTATCTTAATCTTTGGATCCTGGGACCAAAACATCAACATTCAAGCATCCATTTATTACACAATAAGAATTACAAAAAGCCTAAATTTGATAGATGCGGAGAAAATATGACCCAAGGGTAAGCAATGTAGAGATGATGGATATCCAGTCTGCAAGGAGCCTACAAAGACAGATCTGGCAGGTATGAACTGCCACATTAGGGCCAGTGCGGTGCTAATGACATGACATACAGCTCAAAATGGGAAAGGAAGGTGAGGAAGAGCAAGGCAGCATGAAGCATGCACACAAACTGGAGCTCAAGTTTACTGCTATTCCTGCATACAGGGGAATGATAAAACTCTACTATTATTTATGCCTTTCCATGAGGAAAAGCATATCTGCCACCACAAGTGACCAGATGGACCAGACCCAGAGGGATATGTCTCTCAGCATGGTAGAAAACTCAATTGGTTCTACAGGCTAGGACCTGTACAGTCTGGTACAAAGTAAAAAGTAAAAACTCAATGTGCCTATTTGAAGCCACCCATACATTTCAGTTTGTGGAATTTCATACAGCAGTATTACACATGTATGAGAATTGACTCTTCAATGCATGGACAGAAAGAAGTGCTCAGACCACTGCTGTAGCTAAATGGAAGCAATAACACAGAATACTGACCCACAAGCTTCTGCAGAAATGAAAACCTCTTCTTCCCTCAATCACACACTTCCCGTCACAATCCCCCAAAAGGCTTTCTACTCTGTGAACCCCCATAATAATTGTAGTGTAGCAATGTTTTAATTTAGATGTTCTAGCAAAATGTCCATTATGCTGAAGACATGAAAAGATTTATCACTCAGCAATATTTATGGCGCTAAAAGAAAAATAAAGGCAGAAAAACAAATGTGCTCCTTTGGCTCTGCCATTTCCTCTTTTGGCTTTAATAAGCTCAGTAACACCGAGTACTGGCTCTCAAGCCTGTAAGTTGACACTTTACAAACTAATTTCAAAAAGCATCAAGGAACTTTCTGAGAAATTACCCCCATTTTACATCTCTGCTTCACTTTATGCATTTATTTGCCAGTGATGGAATAAGCAATCACTCACAGCTTGGCCTCCAGCCCTGACTCTCAGCCCTAAGCACTAAATCAACAGACAGGAGAGACAGGACTCTTCAGCTTCTTTCATTCCTCTCCTCATCCCATCTCTAACTGCACACTGCTCTAGCTTTATCCTCCCTGTAGATGTTAACATACTGAAGTCATCTTTTATAGCCATGCATGGGATCCATTCATCTCCCCAGTCCACCGTTTAGTTTTTATTATGAACAGAAGCAGCACATACATCTCTGTATATGAGCTATGGAAAGATATAAAAGCACTTACAGACCCTCTACATTATCTTCCTTTCCATGTGGTTGAAAATCCTTGTGAAGGCCTCTTGGTCACCTTATAAATACTTAATCATTATGATCAAGAACTTAATTCTCCTATTTTGCAACTGGACTAGTTGAAGACAAGGTTTCTGCTCTATGGACTTGTAGTGTCTGTGTAGAACTGCCTGAACAAGCAGTGTGCTGCCAATAACCAAGGCTGATTTCTCCCTGGAGAATCACAATTATCCTTTGTCTCTAGATCTGTAGCTCATCTACAGGCCATGACCCACAAGGGGCCAATTTCACCTCGATGAATACCTTAGAGCATGTGTGCATATCACTGAGCATGAACTAAATATACTCTAATCAAATAAAAGTGAAATGTTTTTCTTCATACCACTTTGCAGCTAATAGAATAACTTTAAAAGTCAACATATCCTTATCACCTGGAACCTGAAAACCAATTAACTTCTTATTGTTGCTGTAAGAAGTTACTAGTATAACAATGAGAGATTATAATACTACTTAGCACTTACAGTGCTTTTCATCTTCAAAGCATTTTGCAAACATAAACTAATTAATCTTCCTAAAATGCCTGTGAGGTAGGTAGGTGTTATTATTCCTGTATTACACAAGGTAAAAAAGAAAAAAACACCTCTGGCAGAAGGTTATGTGCTTAGCTCAAGGCCACAAAATTATCCAGAACATGCTGGCGCCGTATGCTGCTTACAGAAGTTACCCAGTGAAATCAGGCAGACACTGCAGGTGGCCATGTTTCAGCAGAACAAAAAAGGATCTGTCATGATGACAATCAGGACACATCTTGCACTGCAGCCAGGAAGCATAAAACACTAATTCTAATATCTGCCTTGGATTTTGAGAGACAGCGCTTGCCGTGTCACTGAATGGTAATTAATTTGCTCACTGGGAGATCACAAAGTCACTAATATATTATTTCATACCTTCATATAAATACCTTGGAAAGTAAGCTGATGCAGTTCTACTGAGAAGCACTTGCCTACCCAATAGGCAAAATGAGCTCATCAATAAAGCCCAGGTAGTGGAAAGCCAAAATGTTCTTAGGTATCGATCCTTCCACTGCTTTGGACAGGTAAAAGTACTCAACCTTTAGGTTTAAAAACATGACCATTTAAATCCCTTCATCCTACAGTTGACATTTACAGTGACTAAAAAGATTAAACATTGTGCTATCCAAATAATTCATTTTGGGCAGCTAGTATTTAAAGCAATAGACTTTGGAGTCATATTACATTAGATAGTAGTTGCAATTAAGGTACCAGTTTCTAAGGTCTTAAAAATGTATCCTTCACAGTATTTAATATATTATGTAATAAAATAAAAATTTCAAAGCATATATATCACTCTTTCAGGTCCCTCTTTTGCTGAATGGTGATATTTTTCTAGCACCTAAATCTAATTTTCATGGGAATAGCAGTTGAACAATAGCTGCGATATATCCACACACTGTAACATACTGCACATGGCTCTACTTTTTAGCACCCAGGAATGAGCTGTGAAGTCCAGCATGCTGTGAAGGAAAATAATCCTTTTTCTTTACTTATTTGGTACATTTGCCCTCTCTTCTAGCAGCTTCAAGAAGGCATTTAGGGCATTTAATGTAATTTATGCACTTAAGTCTTCCAGAATAGTAAAGGTATAAAACTATGCATAGGAATGGTTCTCTAGCAAAACTGAAAGGGATAGAATGCAATTAAATTGATCTTGAGACTTGGCTGACAATTAACTGTTCTGATTGATAAACACAATGAAGTCATTCTCACTGCCATCTAAGAAGACCAAATAACTGTGCAAGCAGTCTAAATCATATTTGATTCAAACTTCCAAAAAGTAAAAATTTAACAAAACCTGCACTACCTCCTCGGGTCTTCTAATAGAAAAAGGTGTCCAACAACTCAGTTTTCCAATTTACACAGTTTGCAAACAGTGCTGTGATGATTTTGTAAGACAAGATGAACATGCACAAACCTGCGCTGAATTCTGCCACCCGTGCTTGTGGGTCAGCTTCTGTTCCTGTGCAAAATCTCACTGATATTATACATGGATGCCCCTGTAGGGCCACTACCCTGTTCTGCAATTACAAAAGTCTTTGAAATGGAACAATGACTACTGGAGAGGTATTTAATAGCCCCCTCTTCCCTTTAACATGTATCCAATGGTAAATAAAACACAGGTTTTGCATGCCTGCATTTTTCTTACTAAAATACAAAGTTTTTCAGTTATTGTGAGTCCAGGTTTGATTAATTATCTTTTTTCAATTATATTAATACTATAAAAGTATTACTTCAATTTTTTTTCCAAATGCAATTTAAAAAATACTGCTAACTTTCTGTATTTCTACCATCCTTCCCACCCACACTGTAGTCACGACACACTTTCAGATATTTTTGCATGGCAGTCTCCTATGTACTATCACTTTATATCACTTCATATAGGAAGCACTATAAAATTTCTGAACACAGGAACTTTTCTCTGTACAAAAGAGAAATTCAGCTTCATAGTGACAGCTTTAATCTTGACTTGAGCAAGAGACTTGGGCATAATGCAATACACAATCATAGAATCAGTCACAGAATGGTTTGGCATGGAAGGGACCTTAAAAATCATCTAGTTTCAACCCCTCACCAATAGCCCCAGTCTAACTACAAGCATTTAAGTTGCTGAATTCAATTAAAGAAGTATGTTTAAATCAAGTAGAGAAGCATATTTAAATCAGGCTGCTCTATATATATGGATACATCATCACACCTTTAAAGTAAACAGTCTTTCATGGAGCTTCAGCCATTGTCAAGCATGAGATTAGGTATCTTCTCAAAGTAATACAGAATTGAGTGTCTTTCTTGGAATTAACTTTAGGAAAAAAAAAAGCTTATGACCTTCACTCACATGGCTCTCCTGTGAGGTTTATAAACAAAGAGAAAATAAATAACAAATTTAAAAGTTCTAAAAATAGTAGGCTAAATAATCCTCATCTAAAATTTTTAAAACAAAACCAGTTTTGCAACAGATGAAGGGGCTGAAGAAAAAGAGGAGACTGCACTAGGTCTTATCTCTCATGGATGTTAACTGAAAGCATGTTGCCTAGATTTAGTTCCAATTGCCAACACCTGAGTTGCTCTTCTAGTTCTGTCAGCTGGGTTTCAAAAGCAACAAGATAGTCTCCAGTTATATAATAATTTCATGTTCAAATACTTTACAGTATGTTTTAAATGCTGGTTTGAGAATCTTAATGACAATCATATCTATTTTTGGGCTCATATTTCTATTAATGTAATTCAACATTACATTACAACAGAAATTCAACTCATGAGGAAAAATATCATTAGACTGGAAGAGACAATTGGAGAATTTCCTCTCCACAAGAAAAGATCTCATGGAATAAAGCTACCATGAATAAAGCACACCTACCTCCAATAGCAATATCCCTTTCTGAATTCCTACCACTGGATTTTGGGAAAGAGGAAGCACAAAAAACATGTACTGAACTCAGGAAGAAGAGGCCACCCCTGTCCTTCATCAGGCACAGCATCACCAACTGGGCAAGGGAGGGGACTGTCCTGCTCTGCTTTGTGCTGGGGCAGCCTCACCTCCAGTGCTGGGGGCAGGTTTGGGTGCCACAGTGTGAGAAAGATGTTAAATTGTTGGAGAGCATCCAGAGGAGGGCAATGAGGATGTTGGAGGGCCTTGAGGGGAAGCTGTATGAGGAGCAGCTGAGGTCACTTGGTCTGTTCAGCCTGGAGAAGAGGAGACAGAAGAGAGACCTCAGTGCACTCTAGAGTTTCCTTGTGAGAGGAAGAGAAGGGGCAGGCACTAATCTCTTTCTTCTCTGTGGTGATCAGTGACAGGAGACCAAGGAATGGCCTGAAGCTGTGTCAGGAGTGGTTTAAACTGGGTATTAGGGAAAGGTTCTTCACCCAGAGGGTGCTGGGCACTGGAACAGGCTCCCCAGGGAAGTGGTCACAGCACCAACCTGACAAAGATCCAGAAGTGTTTGGACAAGACTCTCAAGCACACAGTGTTACTCCTGGCATGTCCTCCACAAGGCCAGGAGTTGAACTCAGTGATCCTGATGGCTCTCTTCCAACTCAGAAGAGTCTATGATTTTATGATTTGAATTTCTCCACATTTGAGAGACTTGAGAATCTTGCATAACTGCTCCAGTAACTTTCCAGCTGACATTGGAAATTTCATATTGTTGTTTTTCACAGTCAGGGCAGAAAGTGAAACATTGGTCACGATTAATTTTTAAAATTAATTCCCAATTAAAGGTATTTGTTAAAGGTTGCCATTTTATTCACAGAATAATTTCCTGTGGAATTAGGAGGCTGTCAATTACACTGTCAACAAAGCCACAAATCTCATACTATTTCTAGGCAGAGAGGAAAAAAATAACAGGGAAGCATCTTGTATATATTATTTAAAAACCTTTGAAATGACCTTGAGGACCTTTTCCACAAAATACTTCCAATGCCAGAAGCAGTAAATTCTCAGTCAAAGATGAATCAAAGGCATACAGTACCTGAAACAAGCCCTTTATTACCTGACCCTATCAAACCTGCAGGTAGTCCCCAAAGGGGCCAAACTGGTCTGCAGTAGAGGAAGCCAATAAGCCATACAAAAAGAATTGAAAGGACAATGAGGGAAATTAAATGGGCACAGAAGACAATGCTGAGACCACTGAAAGGTGAAGAGGGCATTATCCATCCTAGGCTGCCATTTTAGGCCTATAGAGATGCAATTTATTGCATATTGGGTACGATGTATTAGCTAAATACTGTGTGCTTTTCTGAAGAAAGTGAAAAGGAATAAAAATGATGCTGCAGTGCACCATCATATGTGACATGCCAGACTACAACTTCTTACAGTTTGTTATTGCTATTTAAAAAAGAATAATATTCTAGTCAGGCGATAGTTCATGAATTGATTAAATAAATGGTGTCTGACATAATTTCATGCTTGGTACTAAGACAGTGCCCACAGTACTGTACACACAGTACAGTGCCCACAGATATTAGAAAACTTCCTCTTGATTTTACCTCATTAAAGTAATGATGTCAAGGTGACTAATGACTTAAAAAGTAGGAAACAGTGATAACCTGAAGTTTCAACACATCACAGAAACCAAAAATAAACAGCAGAACGTAGAGTAGCAGCAAGCCTCAGTTACATGTGCATAAGAGAAATATTTTTATTTCCCTTGCAAACACTAGAAGGCAAAGTAGTCAACACCATCTGCCCAGCTCTAATTTTAATGTAAAGTTATTCTAAATGAAACAGAGAAAAAACATCAATGGAAAAAAATGATTTGGATATTCTAAAATTAAAACTAAGGACTGTCTCACCAGAAGTGAGATTTCTAAATCTACTTTTGTTTCCGCATAAAATAGGAGATAGCTCTAAACAGAAACCTGAGTCATAGGTTCACACAGCTCTTGGCCTAGCTTTATCCTTTTAGATAGCTGGGCTGAACTACTCTACACATTTCATAACTTTTTTTTTTCTCTTTACACTAAGTAGCTTAGTTGTGGAAATGTAGAAGTATCAATTCCAGACACTGTAGTTTTGAATCCAAAAGTTCATCGGAAGTGCTGAACCCTAATTGGAGCTGAGTTCAATCACTCAGAATCCCTGAGATCTAAAGGGACCTCTTGGGATAATCTTGCCCAAACCCTGTGCTCAAGCACAGTCAGCTACAGTAAGGTGCAAGAGAACCACATTCATTCAAGTTTTGAGCATCTTGATGGATATTTAGACTTCTCATGTCACTCCAGTCCTGAACTGAAAAACTCAACAGTGAGCTTTAGCAACCTATTACCATCTGGCTACATATCAGAGATAACCACTAAAAAAATCATCCAACACACCCAAATGCACAAATTAATGAACTAATGAACTAATTTACCTTACTCACTGAACAGAGCTCTTTTGCTGCCCTTGTAAGCTAAAATATAAAAGCACGGAGCTAAAGAATTATTTTTATGCTCATCCAGACATACTATGTTTCCACAAATCTATTCATAGGGCTTGGTCTTCTTGGAACACTTGTATTTATCTTCTTTTAAATTAATTTTTAAACTATTTACATTTTTAGATATACTGGAATGGCAAACTTTTGGGCAACCTATTAATGAGCCAAATAACTGGGGGTCTGTTTTTAAATTGTAAGGCCTGAATGCTTCACACTCAACTCTGCAATATTGTCACCGACCCACTGCCCAACACAGGCCACTTCCCTCCTGTGCATCATATATTATTTATTCCAAAGATGGTACACAATGCTTCCCCATCTCTGTAAAACATTTACGCAGCTACGAGGGAAGTGTACTACGTGTGTGGAGTATTACCAAAACTGATCAAACTGGTAAAAATAACATACTCTTCCTGCAGCAAGAATGCCTTGGAACTAAGGAATTATACACTCTGAGTTCAAACATCTTGCCTACCTTGTCTGGTATACTCATCTGCTTCTCTGTGGACCAAATCTTTTACCCGGTTTCCATACAGCAACCTAGAGGAATCATGATCAAAAGCTTTCAAGGTTTCACTGGAGCTGTAAGACTTCTGAGTAGGCACTCTGCACTCCTCATTTTCTGCAGAAGAATTTGTATAGCGGCGCTCCTTGTCCCGTCTGCTCTTTGTCAGCGAGCAGTAAGGCCTACGTTCCTTCACATCCATACTTCATTCCTTCTCTGGGCACATCAGTCCAGCTTTTTGGGAAGTCTTCTCTACATTCAGCTTACATTCACCTATAATAAAATTAGAAAGACAACCACTGATGTGTTACAATGATCTCTAATGGCTGTAATTGATCCCTAACTGTCTGGAACAGAAAGAAAGAAAGAAAGACCTGCTCAGCAATGGGTCAGAAGCCCTTCTGTAACATTTGCCAGAATTCCATGCACGAGCTACCCTGATCTAAAACATTCGCAAAAACATTCTTGTGAAAAACATCAACACAACATTACTCATTTTTATACAACAGATTAAAAGATCAAAAGCAGACAGTGATTGGAGCAGAGAACAGACTGGAAAAATAGTAGTTTTTCAGCTTTAAGAATGTGTTGCTTAAGATCTATCTGTAGTTAAGCTGGTTTTTTTTTCATTTTCTGAGAAGCCTGCATGCTTAAATGGCAACTCTGGCTTTCTTCTGCTTGTTGGAAACTTGTGGTTTTAGTGTTTGAGGGTTTATACTTTTTTGTAGACTTTTAGACTTCTATAATTCTTACTGTAATTGCTATTCTAAGAAAATTATTCTCATCAGAGAATATGTACACATAATTTCACAGCAAGCTACAAAAACAACACAGGTGATGTACAGGAAGGTTTATCCAAGCCAGTATATTCTATGCAAGCTGTGCTAGAAGGCAAGAAAATATTTGATTTGCAAATGACAGTCAGAAATAGTTTTTTGCCCCCCTCATGTTTTTAAGTAATATTCAGTAAGAATCATATTTCTATTACTATTTATTTTGCTTTAATATTTAATTCATGTGTTTTCAAAACAAGACTTCTCAGTTTTCAAAACCAGACATCTCAGTTTAATTTCTTGGGTCCTGCACCCTCAACCAAAATATCTCTTTATCTTATCTCTCAGCAAGAAAACCTGGAAATTCTGCTTTTGTTTTACAAATAGAAGTGCTAAAATAAAGTTAAGAATATAATTTTTATCTTTAAGCAGCTGAGAAGGCATATGCATATCACACAGCAACACATATTACAAAACAGCAGCAAACTCCATTTGCACTCTTTTGAGCAAAAATAAGGTTGCTTTACAACTCTTCACTTATTTAAACACTTAATATCAAATTAATGATGTCAGTCTTTAAAATATTTTCAGAGAGTATTTAATTTACTACAGAGCCATGATTCAAGTTTGTGAACAAGGGTCAGTCCTTTATAATTTTGTTTTGCAATTTTCCAAAAAGGGTTTTGCATTTCTTAGACTATGTGAAGCTCAGTTTAGACTCAAGAATAAAGCTCTAAAGACTTCAATTTAAGGAAACAATCTGCTTTCATATTTTCAAATTTTAAGTGGTTAACTGAAATTTTTACATGATCAAAAAAAGAAGTTTTACAACACAACAGTTTATTAAATTGATGACTGTTTAACTGTTTGCATGCCCAGGTAGCACATCTTTCTAGCTTGTATGAAACACTCAGATTTTAAAACATTTGATTTACTAATAAATGCAAGTACTTTCCAGGAAAAATCAGTTTACTAGACATGCTATAAACTCTCTGTTTTATTAATATTAAACTGAATTGTGATGTTTAAAAATCATTATTAACAAATACACACAGGAATTCCTTTGCAGTGCAAAGCCTATCTCCCCTTTCATCTAAGCATGTCAAAACTTTAAAGGGCCACTAATTCCTAGTGTTTCTAAACTGTACCATGGGAAAACTGGTACACACTGTTCATCATCATGACTATTCACCATCAAAGAAGAAATAATTTTTATTTTTATCCAAGTTTCCAAAATCCTTTATAATGTTAAAAAAACAATACAAAACAAAACCCCAAAACAACAACAAAAAAGCACAACAAAAGCCAAACCAACAACCCAAACTCTTATTTGCAGAACACATTGTTACTATACCAAGCTGAAATCCTCAAACATTTAATCTATGCTCCAGCATGAAGAAGTACTGATCTGCCTCTCACAGAAGTCAATGAATTTAATAATATTTCAAAAAGCAGTTCTCTGGGTTATCTATTGTCTCTCCAGCCAAAGAATGAAAAGATTACAAAAATACAAGCTGTTTAACAGCACCACTTTACAGAGACACTTTAGCAGTGATTATCCTGCCAGAATAATGAGGACTACTGGATTATTTTTGAGCATTTTTGAAAAAAAACCCACCAAAATAATAGCACAAACAATAAAACAAACCTGTTAGGTTTTAAGAACATGATCTTTTTGAATCTGGCATTATACAAATCACCTGTTTACTTTCAGTAGCCTTTAACTTTAAAAATTAATAACATGTCTCAGCAAGTCTTAGGAAACAACATCCTCAGGCTTGTGTCTGAATTATTTCATCAGTGAATTAATACACATATCTAATAGAAGACAGAATAAAAGCTAACTTAAAGAACTGTCTACAAATAAATGTTCTTTACTGTGATCAGACAACAAGCAGAAAGGGAGAACACAAACATATTTACAGAACACAGAAACAAATACCAGAATTAATGTTTAAGCAGGGTAAGTCAGCAGTGACAAGTCAAACAAAAGGAGACTTGCAGACAGCTTTACTACATTTTTACTTGAATCATTGATACATTATGAATCACCACTTCTTCCCTAGAAACACTTTTCACACCCGAATGAGAGAAGTATTTTCAATTTTTGAGAAAATTATTTTAATAAAAACCCAAACTCACTTAGTGCATCCACCCAACCCCTTTCTTTGAAAGGCCACTACTAAAATACTAACAAGATTTCCCATTCACATCTTCTCAGATTTAAATGAACCGCTGCTGCACAGATTTGATCATATTTCCTTTTTTTCTTTTCTTCTCTTTCCTGTAACATTAAAGCTGCATCTCAGGGTCTTGGCGGGGATAGACAAATGCACAGCAACTAATTTAAAAAATCAGATTAAAATCTTAAACCAAGGAAAATTAAATTTATTTTCAGATGTATTATAAAACACTTGCTTTCATCTGCAAAGAATTTTTGCCCATATGTCAATATTTATGGTCTATCAGGTTGCTTCACCCCAACTAAATGAAGTAATTTACACAGAGCAATATTTACAAAGGTATTGAACTACTAACACGCTCACAAAAGGATGGCAGTTCAGCTCTGCTATATACTACTGCCTGTGTTATATTGCAATGCTAACGTGAAACAGCCTCATGGATTGCAGAAAATTTAAAAAAAAAATCACTGGTGCATGCCACTACTTCAAGTTTCTGTGCAATATTTTTGAAAGTATAAAAATTGAGGATGCTCATCTGTGTCACTGAGCATTGGGGTCTCCCATGACCTCTTCAGTGATCTCTGCAGAGTCAGGGGCTCCTGGCTGAATTCCACAGGAGGGTGTTCACTGAGCACCAGGCTGACGTGTCAGCTCTCATACAGTCACGCTCAGCCCACTCCTCTACACGGCTCAGCTGATTGCACACCCAGAATCTACTTTCCCAGACTCACTCCAAATTTTAAAAACAGCTTGAAACCATCAAAAGGAGATGTCCATTTAAAAAATAATACTTAAATATTGCTTTCAACTTAATTTAGAAGGAGAGAAGGAGCAGAGAAGCAATTCTTGTTGTGATCAGCTCATTGGGATCAAAGAGCTCATCCCCTTATGAGTCATGCTACATTGTAGACCTCTGCCATCATTAACACCTTTAGCACAATATTTAATTTCCAAGTCTAATAAGTTATGTGCAATTAATAATTAAAACAAATAAATAATCAAAATTCCTTCTTTTACTCTAAGTGTTGCAGAGACACCAAGTGCAAACACTAAAACTGAGCACAAGGCATGTTCACACTTGAGTGTCTAAGCTACCACAGGAGCTTCAATGACTGATGTCTCAGACACAAAGTTGACTACTAGTGTAGTTTACACTGCATTTAAAATTTACCAGGACAGCCTTTCATCAGTTTCTCTTAGTCATCTATGGCAAGATGAAATAAAATTGACATAGTGAAAAACAAAAAAAAAGAAAACAAACAAAAACAAAATCACAATTACTTAGCTTTTTTCAATAAAAAACACTTGATAGTTAAGTTCTACACTGCGGCACAGAAAAGTACAACAGACATATTGAAGCTGGTAAGATTAAAAAAAGGCATTAAGGTCATGCTACAGAGTTATCCAAAACACCCAGGTACAACTTCCACATGCCTGCAGGCATTTAAAATGTTACAGAAAATGACTGCATTTCATTCAACACCTTGAACTCTGAGTTCCTCAAAGGGCTGTTGCAGTTTGGCAGCAGGATGGCAATTGTGCCCAAGGTACACAGTGCTCCCTCCCCACCTCTCACTTGGAGAAACTTCTCCCAGCATTAAACACGATTCAATGAACATCAATGTACCTGACTAAGAAGACTAAATATACCTCAGTATTTGATATCCTTTGATATCTAAGAATCTGCAGAAGCATGAAAGAGTAAACAGGTAAGAAATAAAATATGTTTGTTGTCAAAATGACAAGATAATTGTATAGAAAAGATTATGTCACTGCTTAGGTTGATTTATGGATCTTCTATAGTCCCTTTCAACATCTATATCCATTTTAGACATTTCTAATCATACAAAGTAAAACTGGAATTAGTTCTAAGAATAATGAGAGTCATTAATATATACAGAACTGGAATAGAAAATATTCAGAAAAAGAAAAGATAAAATTTGTACGCTTCTCTGTCACAGGAGAACAGTAAGAGAGTTTGAATTACAAGGAAACACAAACTCTCCTCCTCAGTCTCAAGGAGAAGCAGCAGCAAGGAAAGCAGCATGCTGTTGGAGCTGAGCCCTGCTTCCCTCCCTGAGGCCAGCAAAACTGAGACAGGGAAGGAACTCTCATATTACATATCATCAACTTCCCTCCCAACATCTCAATCTAAAAACTTAGACATTCCAAAGAATCATAGTATTCCCAGCTGCAGAGATCTACTTTATTTTTTAATTATTGTTATTTTTGTTATTAATTATCATTATTACAAATGAAGAGTTATTGATCCTTCCACAGTGCCTCCTAGGTGAAAGCACAGTCTGAACCCTTGCTTACATGAGAACCAAATCTGCTTTCATGGTTCTACATAAACACAAGCAGTACAAGAACCCTAAGATTTCTGGGAGAAGAAGCAGGCTTGAGCTTCTGTCTGGAAAAAGAGCAGAGGATTTTACAGGCTGCAAGCTAAGACAGTGCCCATTCTCAGCATTGACAACAGTTGCTGAAAATAGCATCTAAGTAGGGCTGTGCAACAGATACATGTCTGCAAGTGCCATTATTTTCATTAAATAATAATTTCCTTTGTACCTGTAATTGTTGACCAGGTTAAATGAATGTAAATACTGCATTAGTTACAAATTGCACTAGGTATAGCATTTCACAGCCTTTTAACAGCAAAAGAACAAAGCAAAATTCAACTGATACAGGTAGATTAAAAAGCTTATAGGTACAATATGCAAAAATTAAGAAAATCTTCTGTCCACAAAAAAAAGTCTCAATTCGCACAACTAATCACCCATAAAACCTATTACAAACAAATACTAAGAAAAACTCAAAAAGCATAAAAGAGTGATGAAATTTCCACTTCAATGGCTGATAAAGCGAGATATGTCAGAAATCAACTGAGCTGGAAAAATGACACTTTGAAGAGGTGCTTAGGATGATCTGTAGCCATGGTGTGCCATTAGTCAAACTGATGACTCTTAATACATGGACATTTCAGGTCATCATATCTAGAAACTCACTTAATATAAAAAGTCTGTCTTCCAGCGTAGAAACTAGAGCGAATATATCCCAAGTCAGCCTTCCTAAGGGGGAGTGAGAAACAGATGGCCTGTCAGACAGTTCACAAACTACAATTTAAAAGAAGCCTTCTGAAGATACTAACTAACCCTACATTTTAGAATCAAATTAAAAACAAACAAAAAATCCCAGCCAAAAAACCCTCACAAAAACATGCATGCGAAAAAAAGAGTAGCAAGTAATACAAGTAAAAATTATTTTGTATTTTTCTGCATCAGCCAGAGAAACAGAACACTCATATCTACCATCACAACAGGATGTAATGTTAATATAAAAGTTACTTTACATAATCTATCTAAAAATCTTAACTACATTAGAGACAAAATAAACAACAAATAAATGTACTCTGTGTTCATTACAGAAGTTTCTTGCAATAAGAGTCAGGAAAATCAGCAAGATAAAGACCTCTGCAGCATCCTGGTTAGTCACAGACATTGATGTTTATATAACAATACCGGTGCCATTACTTAAAATTTAAATCCTTGGGAGTTGAGGGAAAGAGGAAAAGAACACCTCATACTTTCCCTCATATGGGCAGAAAGACAAAATGGAATGATGGGAGCCATGGGAGCACAGCTTAGGATTGCATTTTCCTGGGAGGGTACGAGGACACAGAACAGCATTTGAGATGGAGCTACAGCTATTTCTGCCTGCCAGGAGTCCCAAGCATGGCTACAAACCTTAAGACAAAACTGAAAATAATCCAGAACTGGCCCCACAGGTGCAGCCTGGGGCTGTACTCATTATTAAATCACCAAGCAGGCCCTGCAGAAAACCCAGAGCTTGCAAGGAGGGAGGGCTGAGCCACTGCACCAGCTGGGACAGACCCTGCAGAGGAGCTCGGTCCAGGGTCACACTGACTGCTCCTGCTCCTCCTTTGCAGGAAGTACCATGAACCCTGATCTTGAGGAGAAGCATCTACCTTTAATGTGGGGAATTTGTATAAAAAGTGTTTTATCTCAAGGGCTGAAAGAGCAACGTGAGAAAGGGAACACCAAGACCAAAAGACACTAATAATACAGTGTGCTCCTTTAGTAAAAAGGAGGATGAGAACATGTGATGAAAAGACAGAGGGAAAGGAAGTGAGCAGAAATGCCACAGTATAAAGAAAAAATGAATAACAAAACAAGCTCAAGACACAAAGAGGAGAGAGAAGCACTCAGTAGCACTCATTATGGTACCACTGGGGAAGACAAGTGACACAGCAAACCTGGCAAGAGAAAAGAGTTTAAGAGAAAAACAAGTGGAGGAAGAGAACAAAGAAAACTTCAGAAGGGAAGAACTTTGTGACTCATTTACTTCAGCACAGAGTATTAAACTTGTAGAGTCAGCACTGGGCAATTCATTACTCAGCAGCAACTAAAAAGGCCCGAGTACTTCCCACTACTCCTTTAAACTTGAAATTCATCCTTTATGCCATCATCTCCTTCCCTATCTTATCCTTTACACACCTCTTTTCCGTCACTGTGTTCTTACTCGAGCTATCTTAATGTTATCCTAATATATGCAAGCATAATTCCTCTTTGAATCATGTCTCCCAAATCTACTTTTGCACCTGCTTAGCGCTCTCCCACAGAGTCCTCTTTTGTTGTGGAACAAATATACAGAAATCTAGAGATTTTGTAAAACTAAAACAAGTGGGATGGAGAACCTGGCACAAGAACAACATATAACAAACCATGAACATTAGCAAAGGTGCTACAGTCCCTGTTTCCCCAAGCAGGGAGCACAGCACAGTCATTTCTGTATTTCTGTTTGGAGAACAAAGCTGTCAGTATGTCAGCTTCACCATCTGAAGAGACTGTCGATCATTCAAGTCCCCCTTCAACAACTTAGAGTTAATTTCCAACAATTTGACAGTAGTGAGGTTTCAAAAACAATACATCTCTCAAGTCACTATAAGGGAAATGAAGTATATTACATGTGACACGCAAGAGCTGGGCATACAGTCACAAGGCTGAGCTGAAAATATTACTGTGAAGGTGTCTGGAAATGAAAGGAGAACCTGAGGAAACTGTAACAAGGATGTCATTGCAGACACATGGGAGA
This sequence comes from Passer montanus, assembly GCF_014805655.1. Classification (NCBI taxonomy): domain Eukaryota; kingdom Metazoa; phylum Chordata; class Aves; order Passeriformes; family Passeridae; genus Passer; species Passer montanus. The sequence goes on along the minus strand of NW_024360941.1, from coordinate 11,407,388 downwards.
GGGAAGTGAAAAATAGCTAAGTGTAGGTGCTGAAGCTATTGCTTTGGTTGCATGACATAGGATACACAGGCAGCATCAGCCTTGGTTTCCAAGCACAGCTTCTCATAGTGAAGACTGAAATTCCACATAAACAGGAGTCATTCACAAGATTTTCCTTTCCCTTATGATCTGACAGGTAACCAGATTTTTCAGTTCCAATGTCATTATAATGAGGATGCTGTTGCAGCCTGGTAACCTGGAGAATTATTTAGACTCATGTCTATGAAGAATGACTAGTAAGATTTTTAAGGCATACTGACAATTGTTTTAGTGCTCAAGTACTCTGTTTTGTTCAAAGTTATCCCCTTGCCCCCCTGGCTGACCTGCTCAAATAGCAACAAATCAAAACCACAGAGATACAAACAAGAAAATTCCCAAACATAATGAAAAATCCCCACAGAAATGAGTACTCTGTATTCATACTGTCACAACATTCACCTACTACTCCTAATAAAGTAGTATAAAATATTATTTACAAATTCCACCATAAGATGTAGTAAAGTACTGCTTAACTTGATTATGTTCACATTAGCAATCCCTACTACTGTATTTAAGCATCTATCTATTCAGATGGTATCAGCTGTTCTGTGTTCCTCTATACTCCCCAGGTTCCTGCTTCCCCCTCTGCACAAGCTGTGTCCTCTTGTCACAACCTCTAATTGTCTCTTCTTCAGCACAATCCAACATCAGCAGACAGTAAAGGCTGGAGGTTGTTTGCCCTGCTGGATCACTTCCTTTCTGTAATCCCTGTTCTAACTCCTTCAAAGCATCCCTTTCATTGCATCAGATTTTTAGCCTTACCTTAAAGGGCATACAAAAACTTTTTGTCCTGTAATTACCCCATTCCACTCTTACCTCCCAGGTTTTGTCTCCAGTTTCAACAGAACTAAGACTCTGATTAGGGCAAACAAAAGAATAACGCAGTTTTAAAATAAGTTCTTTGGCTAACTATGTGAGACACAAAATTTCCCACAGTAATTAGCAATTGTGTTCAGAGGAGCACACTGCTCTCTGGAAGTGCCCACACAGCCTCCTCTGGCATGACCCTACCTGACTTCCAACCAAGACCCTCTCTCAGAACTACTTAAAGAACAATTAACCCTCAATAATTCAAAGCCTCCTTCAGGAAGCTGGGGAAGTAGGATGAAAAATTACCTCCTGCTGCCCCTCTCCTTCCCTGGTGTGTGTTACCAGGTAAGGCACCTGGCTGTGCTTCCACATGCTACCGAATTTCCAACATGCTGACCCTGCTGCTGACCTGCTGCTGGAGAGCCCAGTGACAGCACCTGCACTCACATGTCAGAGAACCAATCTCAACTTCAAAATATGCTTTACTGCCAAATTATTCCAGTTCTGCAAAACAAGCACAAGCTTCTACAGGAAGTATTGAGCACCTTCATATTATGCTTCTTTAAATTCTTTAAATTACCTCTTCATATAATACTCAGAATATCTCAGTACACACAATGATTAAACATCCTTCTAATTAAAGTAACAATCTACTTCAGCAACAGATCTGAAGGTGACCTTTAAAGAATGGGCTAGTTCTATCATTACCAACATAAATGAAACTTTGGTCTCCAAACACATGCACAATTAACTGTAACTGAATAATGAAAATATTTCCCAATTATCAACTAAGTCCTTTTAGATCCAATAGGAGTTTGTGGAGCAGTTCCACAGGTCAGTCACGCCAGAAGTAAACAATATGTAATTGTATTTCTTATCAAGTAAGTTTAGCAAGCAGAGGTGCAAGACAAAGGCAGGAATACTGGAGGCTTCCACTCATTTACAGGATACAGAAGACACAAGCAGAAGAAGGAAGAGTCTTTCCTATGGTGACAGTCAAGATGCCTTGCCCTTGTCCATGCCTTGGACTACATGGGTGGATGAGCAGGTAGTTTAATTCCTATTCTTTTTCAAATATTTATAAATCCTTTTTAATATGAAACATAAAAAGTATAAGGCCATTTTGCATGGCCTTATACTTAATATGAAACTACTTGTGATTTTCTTATTCTGTATTTAAGGGCAAAAACAACAGTTCCAGTATAGGCACTTCCAAGCATTAACTTTTTGCTGAATTGTCTAGATACTGGAGATAGTTTTGTAGAAACAGAAAGAGGGCATGAGATGCATGACAATACAGGATCTAGAAACTTTCTTGATCTACACAATGCAGCAGAGGGGCTCATGTCTCTCCTAAAGTGAAGAACTCTAGAAAAATAGGAAATCCAAGGTGAAGTTCTTTAACTACATTAGCTACGTTCAGAAGAATTTAGAAAACTTTTAGTAAAAAACTGATCCTGAGGGGTGGTTCAGAACTAAAGAAATGCAGGCATTAGAAAAGAAGGAAACCTCTTACACCTGCACCTGAACTTGGTGGCATCAAAATTTTGTCTCTGTATTTGCACAGCTCAAGAACGTGCTTCAAAAGGCAGTACTGAGAGATTGGTCTGTACTGGAAAATTCTGGCAGCACAGTTGAATTTACTAGAAGTCATAGCTTAAGCTAGCAAAATCTATTGTGCAGATGCAGCAATGCTGACAGAAGAGTGCACTTTTAAAACCACTGATGTAGATAAGCTCTGAGACTGGAGCCGTTCTGATTAATATCATAGGCTCTTAACGCACCCAGGTGAAAGGATGAGCACACCCAGCAGGGTGAATGAAGGGGTTCAGACTGCTCAGCTATCATTTCTGGACATACTCATCTTCTGGGGAGGGCTCATTCAGCTGGGAACAATGAATGTGCTACTCCACACCTTCAATTCATACCCACACTGCCTGGTAGTGCTGCACAGAGCTGCCGGGTAGAATTAGTAATATAATTTTTGTGCTGAAGTTAATTGAGGCTTCCAAGAAGCAGGCTTCAGAGAGAAAAATATTTAACAGAGATTCTTTGCTGGTACTGGGAGAGTTTATCTTTCATATGGGGGAACAGGAGAGATAAAGGAAATCTTAATATTCCTGTTTGTCAGCTGGGGCCTCCAAATAACTGAATAGAAGTAGATGTAATCAAAGAATTCTTACATATAATCAGCAAGCAGTGCAAACAAAACCCATAAAAAAGACCACAGCTGTAACTGAGAAAGACAGACTTGTACAGAGAGTCTGAAATATACTGATGAAGACTAGAGCAATGAAGGTAAAAGAGAGATTGGAAAGTTAAGAGCTATTTTATAGTTCTGTGGAATGCTTAGACAGATACCCATCAGATCTTATCCCATTTGCAGCTCTTACTTAATACTTAAAAAGCTTAATTGAGCATTACAAAGCTGGTGAAATGTGTATGTACACATACATGTACATATAAAAATAGATGTTTAATACATATGAATAAAACCCACCAATGAGAGACATGCTGTGGGAAAAGTATTACTGGTAGTACTCTTCTCCTAAATCTAAAGTAAAAAGCTCACTCTGTAGCTAACCTAAGTCAAGAGAGCTTGGGAAGTGTACGTACCTAATCTAACTCCCCTGTGCTTTCAGCAACTGTACATTCCAAACCACCAAGATGCTGATAAATTGTCCCTTCATGAATTTATGGTAAAAGTGACCAAATCAAGACCACCAGGGAGCATTGGAAGGACACGGCGGGAATGTTCTTATACCTATTAAGTTTTTCAATAGTTACTCTTCTGTGTCCCCTGAAGAATAACAGGAGATCCTCTCCATTAAAAAAATAATGTGTAGAAGTTTTTAAATATAGGTTACAAAGCCATTAGTAAAATGTGCAAAATACCACTGAGTAGAAAAATTCTATGCTGGTTTTGGACTTTGAAGCTAAAAAAACATAAAATTAATTGCCTTCAAATTCCTTTTATCTATTTAGTCAACTAAAATAAAATTTATTATGGGAACAAAACCAGCATCACTAAAAATAGTGAAATGTTGACAATTATGTATTGCTTTATATTTCCTTACCTGTTATTCCCTTAGGGCTATGCTCCTCCGTACCTAAGGGAGAAATTAGAAGCTTTTGGCAAAGGTGCCAGATTTATCAGGGGCTGCTGCCTGAGAAATACTGTCTGTCAGCAAGTCAAAAACATTGCACTCACCGTCCTGCAGAACTGTTAAATTAGAGATTGTGCCACAGTGACTCAGTAACAGCTACAATATAAGAACTAATGAGGTAGCACCTTACCTCACCAGGGTATCAGTCCTGAGTGCTTGCACAGACCAGCTCAGTCCGTGCCGTGCTCGAGACAGGACACAATGCAGTTTCCTTAGAAAGCAGTCTGTCAGACTCAATTTCTGAATTCAATTGAATTTCTAAATGCCTTATCCATGAATCATGAAGCAGTTTGGCTTCATGAGACATAGTTCAGAGTCACAAAGTACCATTTGCCAATCCTGGTGATAAAATTCTAGAATCTGGGTCTTCACGCAACCAGAGGGGAAAAAAAGGCTTGGGAGTCTTTTGAGAGAGTCTATGTTCTCCCTGTGGACTGAAGACGAGACAAACTGAATTTGGCAGATGCTTACAAGAAATTCAGTTTAAAATTTATTTAAAATAAAACAAAATAAACAAAAAAGCTCTTCTTTTTAAAAAGCACAGTGTGGAACAATAGAAACTATAATAGCCATCCCTTCCCTTCTCTCCCCCTTGCAGATGCTCTCAGTCAAACACTCATCCGAGATGACCAACCCTGGATCCTGGTGCCCTGCAGCCTAATGGGCCTGAGCAGCCCTGGGATAATCCCACCCCTCTCCTGCTGATGCTGGGCCTTGGTGCAGCACACAGGATGGTTCTGAGGCTGGGAGAGCTACAAGGTTCTGATAGGGTTTGGAGAAAACAAGCAGTACAGCATTAGCTTATTGCTTGTATCTTTGCTTTAGCATTAAAAAAAAAAAGACCTCCTTAGCCAGATTTTATTAAGTTTCTGACCTGCAGCTATGATTTCAGTCAGTCTGTTTTGAGTGCATTTGGTAGTGTTGACCGACACAGTTCTCTCAGAAAGAAAATAGAAGACAGATGCTCGTGATTTCAGAAAGCTTTAATCTAATTTTATTTCTATATATGAAGTAGCATAATAAATAGGATTCTTGTCAATGCTGGTGAAAGGCCAGAGGCTTTGCACTGGCTGGACAGCACAGGGTCTCAAGAGCTGTCTGGACTTGTTTTCACCTGTCTGGTTTTAGAAGTTGCCAGGTGGTTGAGCGATTATTGCCTGGCCTGACCCCCAAAACACAGAGGGAACATCTGACACCCTGTAGTAGTCACTGGGTAACAGGAAGAACCCTTTGTGTCGTCTGAGGCTGGGGAAGGCTTTGAAGCAAACCTTAAAACCTAGGCTGGGACTGATGGAAATAAAGCAGGCTACAATAAAGCATATAAAACCAGCCCTAAGTGGACCAGCATCAAGTAAGATGCCAGACCCACTATGAACACTGTGCTCTCTGCAGTGGAAGGCACAGAATGCTGGTGACTTCATGGAAACACCTCCTCACCTGCCAGTTTATTTCCACTCTCACAACCCAGAGGAACAATTAACACTAAAAATGGCAGGCACTTGGAAGTTCTGTTTAACATTCTTAAGTGTATTATTACAAATACTTATATGTTTTTACACATTCTATGGAGTGTAACCATGTTGAAATATTAACTGGACCACTAGGAAAGCCTTAGTTCATTGTCTATGGCACATGCATTTTAAGTGAAGAAGATTCAGAATGCTACAAAGTGCCCTTTCCTGTCCACAAGGAACAGTTTTTAAAAGCAAATAGAGAACTGTAAAAGCTTTGGATGATTTTTAAAAACTTGGTTTCCTGAGAGGTGTGGACATAAACTTTCCAGTCCCTTTGCACTGCTTTTCCCCTACTTTTTCCATATGCAAAACCTTTGTCTTTAGCAGGAGAGAGTGACAGTGGTAATGGATGCAGCCACACAAGCTCTCATTTGGGCAATAGCATCTGACTGATGAGTGGTGTGTTATAGGACACTAACGACATGCTAAACCATGGCATAATTATTACACACTGCATCCAAGTTCCTACTTTCCAGATTCATAATAATAAGCATCAACAGATGACAGAATTTTAAAAGAAGAAACTTTAGAGAATATGGTACTAAATTTGACCTGCTGAAACAAAAGAATTTTAAAGACTGTATCATTAGAAGCTAACAATTTTGAGGAAACTATAAACAGTCTGTATTTTAGGTAGGCAAAACTATTCATGACATCAAGAAAAGCCTTACCTTCCACTGCATATCAGTTATAAACAAGACAATCTTACTATCTTTTTTTCAAGTTCATTTTGCTACTATGGATATTAAATTATTTGTTTAGATAAAGAGGTAATTTATATATCTAGTAATCACATTATGGGTTAAAAGGTCTGCGTTATTACTAACACTAATCAACTCATTTGGATTACTCACTGAAATAGCAAACCCTTTTCACAGACGTTCTTTGTTCCATTACTGTGTAAAACCTGTGATTAATATTAACCTTTATCTTAACACTGATCCTTACAAAATTCAGAAGAAAATATTCTCTTTCTTGATTCTTTGGAAGAAAATGCTGTTTCTCCCACAGATCTTAAATACCCAAATTCCCAGAGACTGTTTTGTGAAATGAATCCTTTGATGAGCTTCAGAATAAGGCATTTTAACAAAATACTAAACCCTGTGTCCATAGTGTGCTGCTGCCACTACTGCTAACAATTATAAGGTTCCAGTACTGTGAATAATTCAGAAACTCATGTGTCCTGTTCAGTGTAAAGACAATGTTGAGAGAAAAAGGTCACTTTTTTTCCCCTCTTCCAAGCACTGACTTATGCACCCCAGCCCTGGTCTTATCGCATGATACACCGAGTGTTTGACATGCATCCCCTGACAGCTTCTTAGCAGCAGTTAGTCCATTTAGCTTAGACTCCAGAAATAATAGGAGCACAAAGGACTGACAAGTTTCAGCAGTCACACACAGAGCACCAGCACTCAGGTTTGCAGGAGCTATTTCAGATACTTAATGTACAGTGGGCCTAATGCTTAATTACAAAATAGACAGATGCCAACATACGTACTGTAACTGGGCAATCTGATACTGATGCACAGAAGCAGTGGTACTTGATAAACATTTCTTAAACAAAAGTATGAGCATTATAATCACCTGTTTCTCAAAGACTAACACTTAAAACACACTGCTCCAATCCTTTTTTGAAGACTTTAAATTCAGTTCTACTTCCTCTTTAATCTTGTGATTAGCAAGAACACGGAATGCTGTCAATTTATACCCATACAATATGCAGTTTTATTTGAAAATGATATCTGTCAGAGCAAGACAGACTCATGCAGCATAGTATTTAAGGGATTAATTACTGTTTACTTGAAACTTCTCCTCCCTTTACTTAAATAACCTTTTTATTTTGCCAAGCAAGCTTATTCTAAATATGTACACAAAGGATACTATAGTGAATATTTCATCTTTCAAAAAAAGATTAGTTAAAAATCTAACATTGTATTGAATGCATCCACATGCACTGATCCATGTGTTTGTGTTTAACCATGAGAAAAGCCAGAAAAGCATTTTTACCCATCTCTTTCATTCTTTTCTTTCTCTGGCTGAAATCAACTGAATTGTCAAGGAAGATGACCACCTAAACGCAATGGAAAGATTTATGACACTCTTCTTCTTAAATAAAAAGTGAAACCCATAAAAACCCCAAACACTTTCTTCAGGGAACAAACTAACCCACTCCCCAAAGCCTTAGTGTTCAAATAAGGTCTAGCAGGTCATGGTTTGTTATGCGACATCTTTCCCCCATTTCCTTCTTCCTTACCAAATAACTTTAGATACATCACAGTGTCAAATTTGGTCTCCTGGTTTTGCTGAAGGACTTTTCAATGTCTTCATTATTGAGATCAATGAACTCTCCTCTCTCAGGCTTCAGCAGAAAGAAGAGCAGCACTCTGTCCTGAGGATGGTAATCTTTGTCCCAAGTGCCCTTCTCTCAGAACCATGTCTCTTAATCATAGCTAAAAATTATCAATTTCACAAAAATTTAAAAAAACCCCCAAATTACAAACAAACCTCTACGTGTTTCCACTTCTTATAAATTTTGTTTTAATATTTCCTTGTGAGAAAATACCAGAAATAGATATTTGTCATTCTGACAGCAGGACAAAGCCCTTGTTTCTAATTTAAAATCTCCCTATATATCTTGAGTCTATACAGACTATCACCATCATGCCAAAGAGTCAAAAATGGTTATAAACTTCCCACCTTTCAAATGCTGCATGTCTGCTATCTCCCATTGCAAACATCCTGTGCAAAACTGAGTAATCCAGACAGTCATAAAGCAGTTCTTGATAATTTTATATTGTCATCTCAGCATCTCTCCAAAAAAATTACATTATTACCACATGAAGTTTTGGATTATGTCAGGTACTAAAATATTCTAATAAACACCTAAGCTCCTTTGCACAACTCTAGGAAAACAAGATATTATTTTGTCTGGTAAGAGAGCAAATCAAATATCTGTTCTGTTCTTTTGCTGGAATTTACATATCCATTTATTCTAAATGATATAGTAATTTTAAGAAAAGGATTTTTTTTCCCCTTCAGGCATCCTGCCTGAACATCCCACATACAAATATCTGTTCTGTTCTTTTGCTGGAATTTACATATCCATTTATTCTAAATGATACAGCAATTTTAAGAAAAGGATTTTTTTCCCCTTCAGGCATCCTGTCTGAACATCCCACATACAGAGAGAATACTGGGGACTGTTAGGCTGCTCTTCTATCAATTAATAGAGCAGCTACTGCACCTGCAAATGGGAATCAGGTAAGCTGCTGATCACAAAAGCAGCTGCAGGCTCTCCTTAGCCACACAACCTACAGAATCAAAAAATCATGAAGGGTGAAGAAAACCTCTAAGAGTATTGAGTCCAAAGTCAAGTCCACAATAAAAATGTGTCCCCAAGTGCCACATCTGCATTTTTTAAAATACCTCCCGGGATGGTGACTCAACCATCCCTGGTTGAGCAGCTTCTTCCAGTTCTTGACAACCCTTTTGGTAATGTATGTGTCCTAATAACCAATCTAAACACTCCCTACCCCCAGCACAGCTTAAAACTTGAGGCTGTTGATTCTCATCTTCAACAAATACTTCAGCCCTAGAAGCCAGCCTGACTCTTCAGGACAAAATACTTCCCCAAAGGCCATGGCAGAGTAAGATGCCCAGCATACAGAAGATACATCTAGAAATTCATACCACAAGTTCAACAAATTACTGCAGCTATTTTTGTTGTTTTATAAACAACAAAAAACATTATAAAAACAGAAAAGAGCAAAAAAAATTATATAAAGCTCAATATAGATTATATTCAACTTATCACTAGACATAGCAACTCCTATTTAGACCAAAACTTTTAACTAAGAAATGGAAATAACTCTCTTATTCCAGTGTTTTGTCTCAAGGCAATAACAACCAATAACATAATTGTGCTCTGTAAAATTGCTGATGATTTTTCATATTGGAAAATAAGTCAAAAGTTTGGTTTTCTTACACTTCTTCTAGTGATGAGTAAAAAAAACCTGAGGAGCAGAGCAAAAAAGACAATTCATTCAAGGCAATTAATTCAAAATAATTGATACCATTAGGTTTACCTGTCCAGTTCAGACTCCTGTTCTCTGGGCTGCTGTGATGAACACAGATAACCAGTGCTTAGGAACATGGATTTTTTTTTACTGGAATTGCTTACCAGCACTAATCTTCAAGGCACACCATATTGAAAAGGAAGGCAAACAAAAAATGGAGAGCTAAGCATTTATCTTCAGCTGTAAACAGGAATACCAACTGGTATAACGCCTGCCACGTACAATACATTTATTGCGTGATATGCGGCATAACAAGCACCAATGCAAATTATACTAAGAAAAAAAAATCAACTCACTATTTCTAAATTGTTGTTAAAACACACCCAGAGCATACAACAGAAACATTAAAGTAATACACTATGCATTTTGATATATTTTTTAGATTTTTGTATTTAAATTATTGCCTGACTGCGAGAAACATCTAGGAAACATACACACAACTGTCTGTAACAAATCCAACCAATTAAATCATCTCAGTTAAGGTTCATTCCTACGTATAAAAGTAACATGAAAACACTGATGAATGATGGAAAATACCTACATGAAAGATTTGCATTATTACTTGCTCTAAAGTTTGTAAGTTCTGCGAATGAATTATCAACATAAAGTCTTAAAAATATATATTTTATTTGTTATTATTATGAGATTCCCATTGTCTCCTCCTAATATGTTCATATGTGAATTGTGTGCTAAAACCTGGAAGAATTTCCACAAATTAATTGCTTGCCTCTTTCTACTAAGATCATGAAACATTACTGGCAGCAGTAAAAAACACTGTTCATTAATTTTTATTGGAGGGTGGAGGAGGCAGGAAGAGGGTACTAGGGTCCAGGCTCAGAAGAAAACAAGTATTAAATAAAAAATGAAACCAAATGCATTTTTTTGGAGTGTGTACGCAGCCATATGCCACTAAACCTGCTAACACTTACATATACACTTAATCTTACTACTTTGAAGGGTCTAATGTCTGGAACAAAATTACACATACATTTTTCAAGGTCAGACACATGTGTGAGTCAGCCTATCACTATGAAAAATTTGTTTTTCTTGTTGAATGATTTACATTCCAGTATTCCAATTTTAAGTAAGCTTTGGCATCACCTTAGAGTGATTAGTCAGAATCTCAGAATCTGTGATGAGTATTAAAAAAACCCACTGTTTGTAACATACTTTATGGAAACTATAATTACCAAAGCTGTTTCTTTCATAATTGTCTCCTATAATAATTTACAATCCACATACAATTATGCGTTCTTTACAAAAAAATCTTGAACATGATTGTAGGAAAATGTTCTATCCCCCCTAATATTTTTATATCTAGCTGCTCAGGTTCATAAGGTGCTTCTCAAGAGTTTTCCAAACATAATTCTTCATGACAACAAAGCAAACATAGTAGACAATACAGATTAGGATTTATGGCATTTTTTTTTATTTTTAGAAGTTCTATTACAAACTGCATAAAGAATACATAATAGCTAGCTTATTTAGCGTAAAAAATACTTGTCACTGAAGCTCCACTGGTGCATGATGCTTTGAAACCCATGTTTCAGAGAGAACAATCACAAATCACACCCTTCACTAAAAGAAGCAACATGTAAAGTATGACTTGAAGCACTCTCTTGGGAAATGTGCACTGTTTAAATATATAAAAATTTACCTTTATGTGCCAAAAGAAGCCCTTCTCTTCCAGGCTTGGAATCTTTACCAATTTATATACCATCTTCACTGATTTTTCTCCCAGCAGGAGCCAGCAGCAGCAGCAGCTGGAGGAAGCAGTTTGCCTCCCTTCCTCCATAGCAAGGTCAAAGAAAGAATAGGTCAAGGTTTGCTACAAGCCAGAAGCCCCAAAGCCAAGCTCACAGAAAAGGGGCTGCCAGCACCCTCTCTTCCTACAGCTCTTCCAACTCCAGGTACTCTCCAGCTTTCACTGCTAACAACTGAATTTAACTCAGGTAAGAGCACAAAGATTTCAGGCATACATTGCAGACACAAAACCCAATGGATTTGTTAAGAAGGTGGTTTCTGTGTAAGAGTTGCTGAGTTCAATATCCCTCACTACTTGCTATATAAATCTTGCTCAGTTTACAAAAATGTATGCCTTCTCATTAGAGATCTCCAAACTTTCCCTTTCCTTTCCAGGCAAATGGTCTGGATGATCCCATTTTGATCATATTCTGAGAAGATAAACACCATGGGTATAGCTACCATGTCTCATCTTGGGGGGAGAAAAGGTAACACTTAATATTTTCTACCAGCTTCTTGAAAATAAAGTTGAAGACCAGACCAATCACCTGGCCCTGAGTATTCTGGGTAACTGAAAAAAATTAAAACTCCCTTCAGAATGTTTTGATCAGCAAAACAACAAATATTTCACAATGTTTATGTTAGAAGATCTTCTAAGATAATAATATTACCTCAGGAAAATCTACTTCTTCCTTACACACAGCAAGATTCCTTTAAAAAAAAAATCACCAACAGGAACAATAATATAATTGAAAGGAGGCACATATTTTTTTTTTATGTCTAATCATCTTCTAATACCCTTCCAAACTGAAAACTATTTGAAAATATTAGGAAGTCATAAGACTGTAAATACAATAAAGCACAAGCACAGAGACCATCTAATGGGAAAATCAGAATTCACCCCATGGAAGGATTTATTTTTTTTTTCCCATTGACCCAAAAATTTGATAATATTTGAGAATAATGTTCTGGAGACTTCTGTCAGACAGCTGCATTAGAGACAAGATATTCAGATCTTAGACTCCAAAGTAGCTCTGTAGCTCCCTGAATTAAAATTATCAAATTCAGATTTTTAAAAAGTAGCAGTAGTTGACAAGAAATGATAAAAGTACCGTACACAAAACAAGAAATACATATAATACTCTGCTGATGCAGTGGAGAATATTCAAACTTCTGGTTTTACACAATTGCACAGTTCTCTCTCTTCTAGATCTTTCAAATTTCTAGGACATTTTTATACAGAAGTAAAATGATGTGACAAAGCAGACATTGATAAAGTTTCTTCAAAGATAGACTCCAAAAATCTAAGTTGCTCTGGTGTAATGGGAGAAATATTCTCAGAGAGAAATCAACAGAGAGATGATAGCCAAATAGGGTGCAAATAAATGTCTTCTCTATGGAGAAAGGTCCCACAGAGTTGTGCTAAAAAACACCAACCTGAGACTGAAGACGTAACAATTCACTGTCTCTTACAACTAAAGAAATAGTAATTACTTCATTCCTCTTCACATTGAGTACAGAAGGAAGCAGAATAACAAACTAGCTGAATGCTTGGCCTAATTTTGTGGGGATTTTTGTTCTTTATGCTTTTACAGCAGCACAATCTACAGCATTTCTTAATTCAAACTGCAAAGAGGCCTCTGCCAAATGTGGTCCCCTTTTTCCCTTCTACCCAAGCCACACGTTTGCCGTGCTTTATGTAGCAGCTGTACACCAGGAGAGAGAGAAAATCACGCAGCTGATTTTGCTGGGTTTGTCTTTGGTGAGTCCACAGAAGCAGCATATGAGGTGGGGGGGAACCCTGGGTTCACACCTTCACTTAGAATAAGTTCTGTCCTGTGAAAAATTACAAGATATGCAAGCAGGTGGTTGGGAAAAAATAGTTGAAAAATGGAAAATGTCATAAATTTGACCTTCTGGTAAGGAGATTATAAATATATTTTTTACAAGCTCCTCAACTCACACAGGTTCACAGTGGGTCACTGAGCTGAGGAATTTCCTCATGCTCAATACCACAGCTGGTGTGAGGAGTGAGGGAAATGGCACAGCTCAGGGAAAGGTCTCTTTTGGAGGTGGACAAGTTACATAGTTTGCTTGCTTACACACCAGCATATATAAAAGAAAGAATATGGTTAAATACTCCATTAAAATTATTCATAATAGTCACAAACCACTAACTTTTCTGTATAAAGTCAGGAAAATTAATGAAGACTAGAATATAACTGAAGAAAATTTAAAAACTCAAAAGTAAATGAAAATTATTCACCTGCAGAAAGTATTTTGTTTAGCTTGAAAAGCATATTTATCTAACATGCAACATTGCTGGTTTACAATTGTGTACTGCTCATTATTTGAGACATAGAGAATAAAAATAGGTACCCACTGAAAAAATATTTCCATCTCCACACTTCTAAAGTAAAATCTACTGCTTGTAACTTCTTCATAACAGATGACTCTTCAAATGTAATTTTTTTGCTCCAAATATTGCATATTTATCAAATCTTATGTTCACAAATATTGTACTAAAGAAATCACTTCCACATTAAACATTTTTATTTACAGCAACTTCTGTAAAGCAGAGAATTTTACAAGGAATGTATTGATTTTGAGATAATAATAAATGGAAGCTGTGTTATCTGCGTAGATTTTCCTCAGAAATAGGATCAAGTGATAAAGTAGTGTTGTGATTTGTAAAGGTCACATGCTGGTAGATCAAATCAATCTTAATTTTGAGAATGCCATAAGATTTAAAAAAATTCAATTTCTAAGTGCTGGATTCTTATCAATACCTAGCTTGAAAGAGCAAATCATACCTGTAGCTCTAATTAAGATATTTTGATGAATTCACTGTATTAATTCCTACTCCTGGGATGGAAAACTGTTGTGAAAAGTCTGTTTGAAGCAAGGTTATCTTTTTACTCAGATATTTTATGTCTCCATATTTACTCTAGCTCCAACATTTTTTCCAGTATTGTACTATTTTTACTACTAATAGAAAAACTGCACACATTAAAAAAAATGAAATAAAAAAATTAAGCAATTGCAAAAATCTATTTGTATTTGGATTTAATCTATTTAACAATATTCTGCAAAGTGCATCTTGAACTCAGAGTTTAAAAAACAAGCCTTTAAGCTTAAAGGAAAAATTCAGTACAAGATAAACAAAGGACAGAGGACTGCTCTACCTCCTTTGAACCTCCTAAACATGTTTCAAGAGAAATGCCATTGAAATGGACAAACAAAAGACTATGGTTTAAAAGAAATACTTGTGTTCAGTCCTCCTGAAATTACTAATTCTTAGATTTGAGCAGCCAAGTAGAATTTCAGCAGCATGAAAAGTGTCAGTTCTAATTTCTTTATTTCATGAATATTCAGAACACACATCTGAAGGAACACTTACTCAGAGTTGTCTGTTTTGTATGAAAAATCTAGCAAAACACTTGCATTAGCACAGCCTTTAGGCAAAGGATGCCTAGACAGACTAGGTGAAAAACACTGCATATTTATTTTTTTAATTTCCCCAAGCTTAATGATTGCTTTAATAAAAGTATATTGCTGTTCTTTATAAATAAATATACTAGAAATATTCCATACTAGAAATACTTCTATATTTATGTTCTGTATGATGCCTGCTGAGGAATCTGTGTGAATCGCTTGCATTAAGACTTCAAAAGACTTTTTTAAAGAAAACAAAAACTGCTTATGGATGTCTAATAGCATAACTACAAAATATAAATATCATCCTAGATTCTTTCCCATAATAAAAGTTTTATGCCTTCCAGAAATATATATATATTTTGTAAATCTAGTAATCAATATCATCACAAACTGTTTGGTAGTCATTGATCCTGGTCGCAAGAAGGCAGCAAGAACACTTAAGATTACTGACATCCTTTTGTCCAGACTGGAGGAAGTTTATTCCTCTTGCTTACTTGCAGATCCCAGATGCCCAGGTGTGGATGCCAGCCACACCAGCTAGCACCAGTATGTCACAGTCATTTAGCACCTTTAACTTTGTGATGTGAAAAACACCGAGGTGTCTTTAGCCAGGAGCGCTGCAAGTCACACCTGCCAAAGGCAGAGCACTGTTCTGAGCACAGCTGCTGGAGGCTCTCCAGTGATCCTGCCTGGGACAGCATCTTCCAGCAGATGGGAGCACAGGCAACACACACAGCTGGTGGCTGTAGGAGCAGCTCTCCTACGGGGAGTAGAAAAGAGGACAACAGCAGCTTCTCTGGAGCTGAGAAGATGCTTGCACTGTTGATGACAAAGTGATGGCAAGGAGCAAAGCTTGGTGTCTGCAACCCTGCCACCGACAATATGCCACTTACAAACCAAGAGGAGGGAGAATGTGTTCCCAAGGACAGCGCAGACACTGGGTAGGAGCAATGCAAGCAGCCAGGGAAGCTGAGCATCCATCACTGTATCCAAGTCCCACAGTGAGAGGGGGTACCTTGATGTGTATGATGGGCTACCTTGACTGTCAGAACAACTCTCTTAGGGAAACAGCAAGAAGAAAGAAAAAGTTGAGAAAAAAACATGAACAATTCAGCAAAGAGGAGGGAAAAAACCCTAACTCAGAAAAAAAAAGGGTTGTCACTGAGCAAGAGATACCAACTTCCAGAAAAGAATACGGGAAGTTCAGCTAATCACTGTCTGCTTCCTCTAGGACTGTATTCACATTAGAATATCCCATTCTAGACCAATAATGAAAACAGAATAAAATGAATTGCTTTTTCTTTACCCCAAAATGTAAAGTCAACATAAACCAATATTCCAGATTACAATACAAACTAATTTAATCTTAGTCATATATTAAACCTAAAATTTTATTTCAAAGTAAGTCAGTATTCAGGTAAGCTTAATGAAAATAATAACTGTATGCTTGTGCTGGCAGAGATACCACAATTTCATACTCTTATTATGACAGAAATTTTTGACCCCTAACTATTCCAAGACAGGGTCTTAAGGATAGTTTATCACTCTTGCCTTTATATCTAAATAATAAAGAAATCACTATCAGAGCATTGCAGTGTCTGTGTTAAGAATGCTTAAACTACTTTTCTGTTTAAAAGGAGAGCATTCATTCTGCAAATTAGAAGACTAATCCCTCTTAATCATTATCTGCCTGCACTGTGGCTACTAAGGAGATACCAAATTACATCTGAAAAAAACCCATCCAGATCTCTGCATACTCATAAAATATTGAACTACTATATACGATAGACAAAACATTAAAGTGGAAAAATGTTCCAACAAAAACCAAAATTTTCAACTTTTAAACAAAGTAAGAGACTTTAATGTCTCTCAAAAGCTTCTGGATAAAATTTGTCACTTGTACTTGAAAATTTGCTAACACTTTGTAAAGGTTTAGACAGAATTAACTTCAAAACATAATAGCTTTCAGAGCTGCTCTCTGGTCAGTCAGTGGCGTCTAAGTGAATTTGTCATGACACGTAAACACCATTTTGGAAGGAACTGGTTCTCCTTAGTTCACATTTGAAGCTAAAACATTTTGACTGAAACAAACACAAGCCTCCAAATCGGCTCTGACCTTTGCAGAACTGATCACCTCTTCCCAAGTTCTGCAGCTGTAGCTAGCAACAACACGCTAATGACCCATTTGCCTGTATTCAACAATCTCCAAAATGCCTCAACCCTTGACACTTAAAAAAAAAGCCCCACACTTTCTTTGGCTGGAATTTGATGGCAGGAACATTATTATCAGCTCTACAGATGTGACAGCTGATACAGGGTCAATATAGGTAAGGTTCATGTTCAGAGTTAGAGCTGTTGTGGCTGCTCAGCTCTAGGGGTACCGCAGCACCACAGCTCAGAGCTTGCTCCCTTGTCTTTGCCCCTTGCTCGTGGTGCAAACTGGCAGCTGCTGCAAGATCCAAATGCTGAAGGACTGTACGAAATGTCATGTATGAATCACGATAAATGTACTTGCACTTTAAAATCTAACAAATGAGAACAACCACAAACAACTTAAAGTTTTAAGAAAATTATTCACCCAAATAAGATGATAGAGTAGCTGCAATAAAACAGCCTAAAAATATTTTTAAGCAATATGCATGACACAAGAGCTCCTATTAAAATTCACTTGACTCATGTAACTCATTCACTGACTCATGATGTGCTAAAATGAAAACTCCAAAAGTAAAATATATGAGACAGCATATTCAGATTATGGGTAAGAGAGAATGGTTTCATATTGATACCTGAAATTAATTGGAAACCAGCCAAGTTATAGAACAGTCAGAAAAAGAATGAATGCTTCTTTCATACACTGCAAATACAGAGACAAAGAAGTGATGGAGAGAAATGAAACTGTCAACACAGGAAGTTCAGACCACAGGGTACTAAAAAAATGCCAATGTTATATATAGTAAATGACATTTCCAGGTAAAGGAAAAGTATCAGTTGAGAAGTTCAGGATCAAACACACTACCAAGGTTATTCATGGAAAGTCTAAATAGCAACTATACAAGAACAGTTGATTTGTCCCCAGGAGAAACACATTCACGCGAAGTATTTAGAGGGAAAGTCAGAACCAGCAGGCAAAGAGAACAGAGAAGAGTCATTAAAGGTGTCAAGGAATATGTACAGCTGAAAATCACAAGCACAGAATTGTCAGCTAGCAGCATAATTTAGATCCTGTGTATAAGTAATAGCAAATGGCCAAGAAGTGACCCTTGTGAGGACTCAAGAGAGCAAGGGTCTCGTCATGTAAGAAATGAACAAATATGCACCTTTTAAGAGATGTGTAGAAAAATGTCAACAATAAAAGGATAGGGCGGGCAATTGGATGAGAGACTTGCAGAAATACAGCAGTTATATAAGGAGAAGAAAATGAAAGAAATAATACCTGCACAGAGACTGCACATAGTTTCTCAGAGCAGTCATCATTATCCTGAGTTAGGTCAATCTCAAATGTAATTTCTTAACAACTATTATGGAAAAGACTATGAATAAAGTCTAACACTGACTTCTCCTTTTACTATGAAACAATTCATGATAAAAATGTTCCTTAGCTGGAGGAATTTTATATTGGGCCTTCTAGAGACATGACATCTAAAACTTTTATTAACTGAGCAATCTAAGCCAACTCTTAGAAAGCAGAGCAGCAGGCAGAATAGCTCACTCCAGATACTGGGTACATGTACCTATTTATTTGAATTACCTAACTGGATAAAAATTGTAATGCAAGAATATCACTTGTCAGCACATATCAACTACAAATGGTGCGGCACATTTCAGGAGCAAACCAGAAGACACTAAGCATCTGACTAACTAGCAACTCAGTCTATGCCTAGGGTTCTGCTCAGAGCCTGAACAGTTTTTAGATTATCTTCTTCAGTTTCTCTGAAACTAAAGATTTGACGGAATATGCATAATATCTGAAGCAACTAAGCTGTCATCACAGGAAACATATAACAGTTAATTATTATATACAATACAATCACATAACAGTAAAAAACACTTTATGAGAAAATGGAATGACTACCAACTTGCTCAAACCTACTTCAAACAGTAAGAAAATAGTACCTGTTTTAAGAAAGAAGTCTTAACTAATGGCACATTTTGGTAAAAACACTTTTGGGGGTTTTGTTTTGGTTTTTTTTTTTGTTTGTTTTTTGGTTTGTTTTTTTTTTACTATGCAGATATTGGTTGAATATTAGGGGATGCTTTACTGCCTGGAAAACAGACACATGTGACATCCATTTATGACCTATGTTTGTTTGGTATGTCCTACACACAGGTTAGAGGTGAAAATGGGAGAGGTCTCTTCAGTCTTGCACTTCTTATTGAATTGAGCAGAGGCCATCTAAACAAGCATGCCTGTAAACCTGGAAACTCCTGCATCCTTTTGCCAAAACTTTGCCTTCCAAAAAACCCACATCAAAGCAGAATACTAGAAGCTGTCTTTTATTACTGAGATCAGGAGAACTGAAACAATAATTTAAAAAACCAAACCAAAACAAAACTAAGAAGATAAAAAAATAAATGAAGATTTAAAGGTTTTAAATCACAATGATGCATAATATGCACATAATTACAGAGCACATAAATACACAACATCCTAATATTACTACATTTAAGTGTTCTATAAGGATATGTGTATGATACATTGTGACTTAAAACATTTTAATTCCTTTGAAGAAGTTCCATAGCTTTAAAACCTACTGCAATTTTGCATGGCTGCTGCGTCTTGCATTCCTCAACATGAAGTGACAGATTCTGCAGAATACTCACTTACTAAGAGCCTTGGCAGAACATGCAGGCTCTGATTTTATTGTGGGATTGTAACTCTATTTACATATTACCAGACCTTCTGCTTAGAATCATGGCATCAAATACTACAGCAATCTAAAGAAAAATTTTTGTTCAATGATTTTTCTCACTTCTGAACCCCTCTGCTTAAAAATCTCAATGCTTTGAAGCATCTAAAAATTGTTAATGTTCAGTACACAAGACATCTCTGCTGTATTGTCAGACCGAGACCCTGAGGATAAATCAAAAATACAAATATCTTACTGAACACAGATATTTGTATTTTACAGGACAGATTTTTAACCCTGCCTCAACTGGTAAAGACAAACATATGCTAAGTACTTATGCAAAAACCTAACATGAATAAATGTTCAAGAATATACAGTATATATGTACCTACAAGTTACATGTGTAGCTGCTCAGACATAATACTCTAAGAATAATCTTACAGTACTAGATTAAAAAACCAAGATGAAAGAATGAATATTGCTTATTTTCAAGTTTTAAACAGTGCAGGTTTCCAAGCCAAACATGAAAGCTGGGAATGTAACATATTGCTCTGAAAACACTGAATAAACCAGCAAAACAGGGAAAGTTTGTTAAAAACACAGATTGCATCATATGCCACAAGTAGGAAACTAGCTTTGCCAGTGTTTGAAAACCAGCAGCACAACGACAAATAAAACCCAAGTTTCTTTTTATCAAACATTATTTCAAGTCAGCTGATCGTGAAAAACAAAAGAATAACTCAATTATCTTTCATTCTCAAATCACAATGGAGTAAGTACAGGTATCAGTTTATGTATCATGCAATAAATCAGCAAATCTTCTCTGTTATAAGTGCATAACACTAACATCAGTTCCATATTCAAATTGAAACGGTTACTGTAAAACAGAATAAAGAATTCATCTAACATCTTTTCACTGATTTTATTTACAGTGTTTCTTGCTGAAAAAATGTTTGCATAACATATAGAGCTTTGCTATTAATATACCACAATTCTGCAGTTTCCTTTCAGAAAAAGCAATGCTTATCTCAAAAACAACCCCAATCTCCCTACTTTGTACCAGGATCTCAATGGGTTCCACAGCCAAAGACATCAGACTCTCTTCTTCAATAAAAAAGGCATGAGAAAAAAATTGGAACAGCAGAGATATCCCTTTCCCATCTTCTCTTCATCTCTGCCAGTGATTTTCATGAATCTATGCTACTAATTAAATGGACTGTCCAGATGGGCATTCCATTTTCTGGGCAGCTTAGCACCATAACAGCCTGGTGCTGAAGCCCTTCCTGCTTCCTCCACACCATCTTCTGAGGGTGCACTGTGCCATCCATGCTGCAGGACCCAAAGGGCACAGGAACATTCTCAGCCCAGCTCTCCTTAACGTGGTGGCTTCACTCCACTCTCACAACACACAGACACTGAGTGGCCATGTGAACCAAGAACTGCTAATGTCAGACTACAAACATGGATTTCAACTGCTGACAAAGAAATCAGACTTATAGAAAACCAAAGAGACTGAAGCCCATTATCACCCACCCAACTCAATAAAAGCAGCTTCATCCTCACAGGAAGGACAACTGAACAGTCATCTGAAATATAAGTAATCTTTCACTTTCCATTGCTCCCTGAAGAAGAAAAATAAGTTATTCTTCAGTCCCGAAAGCTTCAATCGAGGAATTTCACAGATATTTGTATTTTTTAGTTTGTTTACTGCTTGTTTTTAATCAAAAACTTTCCAATGTGGTAAACTGATGGAAAGATAATTCTGTTTGAACATCACATTACTTTAACTGGTAGTCAGCCTTCAAAAATTCCAGTTATTCAAAGAGACAAAACTAGCTTGAGAAGTAAATACATTAGTAAGAAACAATCAATCACAGAGAAATAAAACAGAGGCTAAGAGGAGGATGGTACTTTCAAGGGAGGCAAGCAATCCACAGAAAGAAATCTGCTTTAATAACTACATTTGCCAGAATGCATGGACCTAATTACGGTTCCAATATACATAATGCATTCAGAGACCTCAAGTAACAGACATTACTACCTGGCATTTCCAGCCCAGTTGTTGAAGTATACTGATTGTAAGCATAAATGTTCATATTACAAAACAGGCAGATGGTCTGCTTCACCAGAAACATTACAGTCTGACATTTGTTATCAATTGTACTGATTTAATACTAATGAGAGTAAATGGAGACAGATTTGCAAAAATCTGTCTCTTGGGAAGATATATGTGTACCTTTAAAAATCTTTTACTTCATATTTATCATGCTATGGTAGCAAGAGGAATAATGATATATTTTAATAGACAGCACCACTCTGATATTTGCATGGAATATTCAGGCCAGGAACCAAAACCTACCTGAGAATAAATTTCTTCAGGAAAAGAAGCAGAAGTGGTGCTTCACTAACTCTGCCACAGCAGCAAACAAATCACCATTAAACACACTTTTTATGATAATATAAAATACCATTATATCCACTACTGAAACTTTTGTTCACAAGTTCAGCAATTTGAAGATAAGCACAGCCAGGGTAAGTAATGCTTATTCTCCAAATGCTGAAGTGCTCTGCCCTTCCTCAGCGTGTCCTGTTGACTGCATGCTCACTGTGGGCAGCGGAGAGAAGGAAGAGCCAGCAGGCTCACCCCAGGACCATGAGGTACCAGGAGCCCTGAAGTGCCAGGAGCCCAAGCGGGGTTAAGCAGCACAGCCTGCCCCATCACAGTCAATGGCTGAGTTATGGACAACGGTATAAATCAGAAATCCAAACTGACAAACATTAAACGAGGAACATAAGTTATCAGTGCTTTCTCAAGCCTAACACTTCTCCTTACACTTGTTCTTCATGCAATTGCTTCAGGCCTTAAGAGCAATTAAGGCTGGCTATGTTTCTCATAACAAAGCAGCAGTGAAAGTGTTCCTTTTGAGTCAGTGTCTAGTCATCAGCACATTATCATCCTCTCAGATTTTTGCTATTATGAAATGCCACTAGCATTCCTTGGCTAGCAAGACACACCAAGGCAGGGACGCAGAGCCTCTACAACAAACCAATACCACAGCAGCTCCTTGCCTGTTTTGTTTCCTTCAGGCACCTTCTGTCCTGTTCCATTTCTTCTGCAACACTGTAGTGTGATCAAACATACAGTGATTCGTTACTTTCTCATTAATAACAGCATTAATTCCATGGAGATTTCCCAGTTTATTCAAATGACTTGGAGTACAAGCACAATTTAAGACTGAGGTGTAATGAACAAAGCATTATGTTACAATTCAATTGCTTCACTTCAATTTACGTCAGACACCAGAATTTGAGAACTGATTTGGACAGACTAATAGTGAACACCTGGATTTCTTCTTTTATAGCCAGAACTGTCAATATCATTATTCACTCACTATTTCATCAAAAGGCAATGCCTGTTTATAATCTCAGGTTAGAATACTAGGGGCTTTCTTATGAAGCAAAAAATATTTTTTTAATTATTCATGTTCTATAATAAATAAATATATTCAATATGGAGGTATTAAAAATAAGCCTTTTAACCTAACCTTCCTACAAACTATTGATAAAAAGTAGATTTAAGTGTATTTTTCATTGCTTGGAAAAACTGATTTCAGCTAGATTTCAAGACCCTGAGGGTCAGGCATGAAATATTACATTTTCCCAATTTTGTAATATTTTATAGCAAAGACATGGTCACTGCCAGTAACTTCTAAAGTAAGATTAAAACCAAGATTCTATTCCTTGCACAGATACTGTATTAGCATACTGCAAAAAATATGTACTGTACTTCTAGAGATAAAAATGCCTCTAGTATAAAGTCAAGAAAATTGAAAGTAAAGTCAGCTGTACATGCTGCAACACACTTTCTCTGAAGCTTCTACACTGGAACACAACACAAATTAACTGTCATGTTTAAGCAATTATCTTCTATCAAAACGATCAAAAAACTAATTTACACAAGAGATACAGTAGATGCATTTCCAATTTTCCCTCTAGCTTCCCCAAGACAGTGCAACTGATCTAAACAAATACAGTCAATCATTTGTGAGAGTGTCTATGTGGGGAAAGAGTGCTTTTAAAAATTATTATTTATTCTTAAATAAAGGGAAGAAGTGTGATCTTCCCTGTAAGGGACAGACTGGAAATACAGAAGCTATGTCAGTGAATGTTTTATGTATAGGGATGTTATCCAGATCAATATCCTACTTTTCACTGTAAGAAATTCTTCTCACAGAAAACTGATAGTACAAATGGATACTACTCAATTTTCCAAACAAGCTTTTTACAGGGTAAAGAGGGAACTAAGAGAGAAAAATTTTATATTCAGCGTGGTGAAAAAGATTTTGCTTCTTGTGACCTGGAGCAAGATGTCTGCTCCTATCTGACAAACAGTAGCATCTAGAACATGAACCATATCAAGCCTGGGTTCCTAATCAGAACATGTAAACAAATCAGTGTCATTTGGCAAGGGGAGAGGGGACTGGAGTCCACAGATGACACAAACCGAGGGGAAACAAAAAATTTTTTTTTCCTTCCTTCTTTCTAGTCACTCTTGGGGAGCTACAAAAGTAGAATCTTCTAGTCACTTTTTTTTTTTAAGTACAGGGCTGAGTGTTATTTGTACAATTTTCATACTTTTAAAGTGATTTGCTGTAATAAATTAATATACCTACACTGCTTCATATATACTCTATTTTCTGCATGCAATATGCCAATTCCTCTAAAATCTACCACAAATAGCAGTGCTTTATTTCGAGAAGTGACTAAAAAAGCAATGTTCAAAAGAACAAAGTCTTCTTGCCTTTTTGTTCCTACAAATATGTCTCCTGGAGATATAAACTACTTTTCTGACATACTGGTTTTTGTTTTCCCTCAATTCTTCATAAATACCATCTCAAAGCCTTGTGTTAGCATTCCTATTGAACCTAGTGCTTTTTGACTAAGAAACAAAATATGAGTAATTTCTATTCCAAACTTCATAACATTAAGCTATTTCTAAATTATTTCTTCTAAATTGAATCAAGTGCTTAAACACTGTCATATGCCAGGCAGTAAATATTTTTTAATTGCTAAAGAGAGCCAACAGGTTTTTGCTTTTTTAAATCAAAACAGAATAAACCCCACCAATTCCCTGACCTCCCCCAAAAACTGTTGTGGCTTTTGAAGCAGTGATTTACAAATCTGAAGAGCAATCATCCTAAATCAACTAGAAGAGACTGATACAGTGACGTATGAAAACAGTGATGGAGCAGTGCACCATTTAAAATACCTTCAGTTTTGGTTTTGGTTAGAAGCTAAAGCATGCTCCTTGGCACAGAGGCAGTAATAAAACAGTCTTCTCTAAAAAGGAAAGCAAAATCAGAAATTAGGAAAAAAGTAACAAATGTTCCTTGTATCACCTAGTAAACAGTTAAGAGGTGAAAATCACTCCTATGAAACCCATTTTGTTTCCCATACGGAGCAAAATCTATTCCTAAATCATGAATGGTAGAAAGTTTTTGTCAGAAAACCTGAATCTTTTTGTTCTAATTTTGAGATACACTTGAACCACTTTCCTTGGACACACACACGGTAGCAGCACACAACTCAGCAGATGCAAGTACTTGAACCAATGCTTGCAAATCTGGGAGTAAGCATGCACGGCAGCTTAAGCTTTGAACAGAAAACAGCACTTTCCTCCTCTCTAAGAGCTTCCCTTGGCTCTTAAGGCTTTTTTAAGATTTACCTGGAGCCATCTCCTGATGGTTCTGGAAAATCACCAGGTAAAAGTTGATGGCCTTCTTAGAAGCCTTCACACTTCAGTAACTAAATACATAGCATATCAGTTATGACAGTCTGCAGTTAACTTTCACTACATTTCACAATTACAGAGGTTTAGTTTGGAAATTTGATCAATACTTACACCATCTTACAAATCAGATTAATTGGTAAAAAAAGCTACAACATATTCTTTGAGACCATTCTAAGGAAGAAATTAAATATTTGTTACCCAATGTGAATGAATCTCCTGTTTGCAAATACTGATGATGGTTAATGAAAGAATTGCATTGTTAGAAGAGTCTGCAGACTATATGAATAAGTAAAAATCTGAACAAAGACAGTTAAAGTAAATTGTACATTTTATATATTCTTTAATTAGGACCCATCCCTTACTTTACAATCTATAATCCTGGCAAAACCCTGGGATTTGCACATTAACAGAACTTGCATGTCAATCTCCGTCATCTTTGAAACCAGAAAGGTGTATATGTATTTCCACACTAGGATTAAGATCAGTTTTCAAGAAACTTTACACAAGGGCAGCAACCCTATGTTCTGCTACTTCTAGCCAGGTCTGTGCCCAGCTCCTTGTCCCATCCCAAAGTTCGGGGTGTCCCTGTTACCAAGGCTCACCTAAGCTAAATATTTACTTTCATAAAGTCAGTTTTAAGGTGGGTCCGTTCCCCTGCCTGCATCTGCATTCATCCTCTCTAACTCAGGCAGGCAGGTGTAGGCACAGGAGGGACTCTGACAGCATTCATGAAACCATGATCCTCACCTTATAATCTGGCTTCATCATCTGAATCCAGGAATGGAATCCAGTGAATCTAGACGTGGAAATTGTTTCTGATGCAAAAAGTCAATTTTGCTGAAGCACTCATCTTCTCCCAACAAGAGCACCATACAAATGTACAGAGGACAGACAAGCATTGCTCTTTCTTGTCTACTCCTGCTCTTCTCCTGTACTGGTCACCTCAGGCATTTACCAGTGACATTCAGTACGTAAGTCAGGTGTCCATACAAAAATCAATTTGGAGCCTTGATAGCTAGAATTCTACTGTTTATTTCTCATTCTCCTCTTTGCAGCCAGAGTTAGGCATCACTACCAAAGGCATTTCATCTTTACTGATACAAGCTAGAAAATGTCACATTATCATACTGGTCTGAAACTTGATTTCGTGGAGAATGCAAAATAAAAATTCAGTCAAGGGTAGGGAAGCTGAACAAGACAGTAATTGTTGACACACATATGCATATATATTTGACACAAAAATCTGAATGCAGTGGTGAAAAGCAGAAGATGAAGGAAATAAAAAAATGGATCAATTACTGCCCAGGAAAAAAATCTACCTTGGGAATAGGGCCTATGACAAACACGCTCACTAAACCAGCAACTATCTGAATATATTTTTTCCCCCCACATAACATAAAACAATATTGTAGCCTTTCTCCTGCTGAAAGGCCACTAGCAGTTTGGTGTAATAGAAACCCTTTGAGAGACAGTAGTTGTAAGGCAGAATTACAGAGACTTAGTGGATCTATCCATGATTGATATAAAACTGAACATAGTAATAATAATGGATTTTCAGGTCTTATCATGTGTGTAAATTCATAAAGGGAACTCAAGGGACAGTTTTAAACAGATTCAATATTTCTTTTACAAACAGGCATATACATTGTGAAGTGTCTTCTGGCTGAAAGGCAAAAGTTTCGTTATTTGAAAATAGTATCTCAAGTTATGTTTTATCCTGTCCAGTCAAAGTAATTCTTGCAATGATTTCCTTTCCTCTTTTACCAAGGGGAAGAAATCCATGGTCTTATTGGATTCTTTCAGCAGAAATGACATTCTGGCTCCATCTAAGTGTTTTAGCTTGATTTTTCTAGAAAAAAAATGTTAGTATGAGACGACTAAACACAAAATCATAAAATTTGAACCATGTTGTCCAAATCCAATCAAATTTTGCAAGATATTAGATGTCTCAAATATGAATTTCACAGAAGACAGAAACCTTACAGAAAAAAAAAGGACCCAACAGTGACTCTTGAAGGAAGAGCAACTGCACCTTTGCCCCTTTTCCCTCAAAGAAAAGGCAATCTACTACTAATCAAAATTCATGCTCTATTTATTGAAACCACAATCACAACATTCCTAACACCACCAAAAACAATTGAAAGAGACTAAAACGAATGGCACAGTTGAGGAACATTGCAGGGAGCTAGGGCATCTAATAGTGGAGACTAAAATACATAGGGAATGAACCTAGAAAAAAAGTCAGGTTTTAGGTCTGCTACTCATCAAACAACTGCACAGTTATGGAGTATTCCCAAGTCATTGCACCTAAAAAAGAAAACCAACCAAACAACACTTGAAGAGGAGATACATCTAAAACATACACATAGATAATATGAGTAAGTCAATACCAATTAAAAAGAAGGGATGAAAACCACTGCAATTGTATTTGTGACTGGATAACTTTAACTCTCTTGGTAGCATGCAATATAGCAATGTAGATTTGGGCTGAGGTGCCTAAACAAAAGACAGAGCATATCTCTCTACATTAAAATGTCCAAGTAATATGATAAACATTGAAACAGAACAGTGGAGAAAACCTCCCACCATTTATTCTTCATACAAATAGATACTATTTGTATATGTAGGCTGTAAGCACACATGCATCCCTTTAGAGATCTGGCTTTCAAAGTAGATTTCATTTTTTCCCTGTTCTTCTAAGAAGAAAATATCATTGAGAGGAGTCAAATAAAATAAAGAGAATAACTGATGCCCCCCAAAATCTAGAGCAGATACAAATTATTGTTGACTCATATTGTAAATTGCCTGTCCACTACAAGCTTTTAGAGTAATGCAACAAGGAAAAAAAATGTTTTTCAATCACTGCCATCCATCAACTTGGTAAACAAGTAAAATGTATACTCTGCCATCTGCTAGCTATTAGTCTATGTAATCACAAAATATCATGTAATGTAATCATAAAAAACCACTATTATTACCTACTCTTTCAATTTATAAGCAAATATTTCTATCTGTCAAATGATTTCATACTAGCATGAGGCTTGAACCTTCTGCACTGCTTACCATCAATCTAGTCGTCAATCTAAGATAAGTCTGCCTCTTGTTCAGTCCTCCTGCATTTGGGCAATGCTCAGCATGGCACTGCTGTGTTTGATCCCAGAAGAAACCACATGAAGAGAAGGGCCAGTAAATGATCCAGCTGCCAAGGGCCTGAACAGTTTAACAGCAATGGCTATGGGAGTAGTCTTGCTCTTGGTCAGACTGGCTTAGATGCTGCCAAGAAAGAACAGAGTTCTCAGTTTTCAGATTATTTTTTTCTGTACCATATTCTAACTACCCTTGATATTTATCTTTAAACATATTTCCATGGGAAAGAGCACAAGAAAAATTACAGTTTTCTCCAATTACCTCTTTTTAAGGTAGAAAGAGCTGTTCTAAAATGTTTAAGTCAGAGTAAGAGTGCTTTTTTTACCACAGATTTCCAACCAAAACTATCCATTAGAAAGCGAACACATTAGTAAGAAACTCTGCAGTAAGACTAAAAAATCATACTGAAAATTTTTTCAGTGATATGTACTACTAAAATATGTTTAAACAATGGGACTTGATCTTGTTCCTAGAAATTTCTCAATAACTGAAAAGACTTCACATAAAGGGACATTCACTATTTTTACCAGCTCACAGAACTTGCCAGAGTTATTACACCATCAGACCAATAGCAACAAGAGGTTCAGTTGGCTAGAGCTAAGACATTTATTCCCTATTAACTACTTTTAATTTATGGCAGAAAACCATAACTTAACTTTTAATTTATGGCAGAAAAAAATATTTTATGGAAGGGAAGACTCTACTTAAGCATATTCTTCTTCTCACCAGATAAATGTCAAAACCACAGGTAATAGTACTAGCGACACAGAAGCCATTATTTCAGCTGTACATGACTCCCATTTGTTCCTGAAGGTGATCCTCTGCCAACTTGAGGGCTAGAATCTCCTCCTGCAGTGACAGAATGAAGTGGAACAGCATACCAGGGGAATACCTGGGGCATTGGTGGCCTACCAGGTGTCACAGTAAATTAAAATGGCAACTCTTTGAAGATAGATCCACTGGGCTAAGATTGACTTTGAAACTCTGAATGGATAAGTCTCTCAACCTACAGAAATATATTTTCTTTCTTCAGATCAGCTGTTTCAGAGCTAATTTCCATATAACCTGTCAGAAAGCCTGATTTTCTTTCATGCCTTGATCAGTAAAATTCTGTCATATTCCACAAATACTATCAGTACACCTTAAAGATACAGTCCAGGATCCCAAATCAATTAACAGTATAACAACACAGCTGCAGGTACAGGAGAAAGATTATGACTTTTAAAACACAAGTATGTATGAAGTCTGCACCAGTGGAAAGAGGAATCTTCTTTGCATCTTGGGGTAAACACTTGCAGCAATCAGGATTTTCTTTGAGGAAACTCAGTCTGGCATAGGGTGCTGCCAATCCAGTTTTTGAGCCCTTCAAGTAATAGAGGTCATCCAAACTACTGAAATAAGGAGCAGACTCAACCAGAGCTCTCAAACACATCTGTCTCCTGAATCTAAACTTGTTATCCTTTCCCAGGTGTTTGTTAAATATTTCTGCATGGCAGACTCTGTATGGCAGACTCTCCTGCAATGGAGAAGAATTAAGAGTCCAAAACCCATATTTAAAAACTACATTATCCACTCTGCAAGGTAACCATTAAAAATTATGAAATGAAATGTGTACGATGGTAAGTGGATTTCCCATTTAAAGCTAAATATTAAAACATAAAATGAGAAACATTCTTTAAGTTTCATGCATTTTGATGCGATCTTTAATTATGTGTTTGCTACAAAGTCCATGACTGATACCAGAGGAAAACAGTAGCAAGATTGTATCTGTCAGCATCACTCTCTCATTTTCTCACTTCCTAAACTTGGTGCCTATTGTATTTGATTGTGATATATAAATGTATTATATATAGGATTTATGAAATTTAAAAATTAATGCTGTCATAAAAAAGTATACATAAATAACAGAAATGAGATAGTGGTTTTAAGGTGGTTTTCAGTCTACGAGAGGTTTCATTTCTTAGGATGAGAAATGAAATCTCTAAGTCTATCCAACTTGACCACTA
Source organism: Passer montanus (assembly GCF_014805655.1). Taxonomy (NCBI): domain Eukaryota; kingdom Metazoa; phylum Chordata; class Aves; order Passeriformes; family Passeridae; genus Passer; species Passer montanus. The sequence goes on along the minus strand of NW_024360941.1, from coordinate 11,376,771 downwards.
ATGCCAATCTTTACATCAGTGACTGAAAATTTAAACGAAGTCTCCAAAAGCAAAGGCATTTTCTTTTTTTCCTGGATCAATTCTATAATTATACCATATAGTATATGACACAAATAAGGGAATATAGCGATTCACAGAAATACAAGACTTCATTAAATGACTGCACAGTATTTTTCAATTAGACACAGGCACAAAGAGAGAAATAAGTGTGCAGAGGAAGGACAAAGGGGGAAATGAAAAAACAAAAACGAAACAAAAAACCACAAACAAACCAAAAAACCCAGCATCCCAATGACAAACCAATCCTTCTCGACTATACCAATGCAAATTTCCTCTGCAAAATTTTAAAACAGGTTCTTTCCCTAAACAGTAAAGCCACGTGCCCTATAATACATGAGGAAAAGGGAATGTCCTGAGAGAAGACCATACAATGGATATCTTCAAGCAGAGAAGCTGACTTACGTTAACCATATGGTGTACAGTAAAGTCATAAAACAGCTTGCTGACATCAATTCTATTCTTTTGCATAAGAAAATATTTTTTAATTCATGACAATACCTCTTATTTAGTCTATCTAGGTATTTGTTTTTAGAATTCATAACTTCTGATTACTTCAGAAATTCAGCTCCACAGAATCACATCCAAAAGGCTCAGTTTGTAGCTGTTGCTGGTGACTGTAAAAAAGAATGCAGAAAAAATGCCTGCTTGGCCACTTTCCTGCTGCATTAATACAGAGGGAAATTTACCTCTGTCAATGGTTGACATGATTAGCTGCCAGCACTCAAACTAAAACTGTTTACTAGGCTAACAAGGCAGTGATTCTCTGAACAGTGGCAGCAGAGAGGAGCACTGCTCTATTGTCTAATGGTACAAACTTGACTTCAACAAAAATGACTGCTACATCTGCCAAACTGGCCGGAGTGAGCTTAGGCAAGTGCAAGCAAGACCACCCTGTCCTGCACCATGTCAGAACAGTATGGATAAGAGACATGCATGTCAACATAAAATTGCTTCTGGGAAGTAAAAAAAATGAAACCCAGAGGAGCGAATTGCTATTGACTCAGAATTATATTTTGATCTTGTACTGGGGTACTGGATACTCCAGTGATTGATTTATTGAACTATTAAGCCGTAAGATATTTTGAAGACAAGGAAACAGAGGTATTTGACTGAAGAGATGAAAAGTGGGATGTGATGTGCAGAGCTCAGCCACCACGCAGGACTGGAGCTATGGAGAAGCCACAGCAGCAAACTGGAGGGCAAGCTCTCAATGCCATGGCTGAAGAGCAGGTGGTAAGGAGATGGGGTAAGGTGAAGAAAATGTAGGCCAGAACTCCGCTTTCTCCCTCCCACACTGCCAAGTGAATCTCCACTAAATTTATTACTTTTTACACACAAAAAGAAAACATAACTTAATTGCCACTTGAGAATGTGTATCTGCAATAAATATCAAAGCACATGTATTTTCTCAGAAAGAAAAGGCAGCATAACCAGGAAGTAAATTACAGCTATTAATTCCCTACCCAAATTTCTGATGTTATCCATTATATGCTATTCTGTCGTGGATATGAGTTCATGACAAGTAGATATTGCTAAAGCAGCTCACTACTTTTAAGTGACAATGCTCTCACTTGAGACACCAGTTAAGGGAGAAATTAATAATCCAAGCAGAGTTCAATTTTTTACATTGCAGCCTACTTTGACTCTCCAGAACAAATGGCCAAACAAGATTTTAACCCTCTAAAAAATACGCGGCATTTTAACAACTGATAACAAATGACTGTGAACACAAGTGTAAAGTATCTGCCCTAGCTTTAGATGACTAAATAAGGAAGAGGAATATTGAAGAGTCTTGGATACAAGATCAGGACATCTATTCATATTCTCAAGAAACATCATTATAAAACCAATACTATGCATAAATTAAAGATTTACTTGCATATCCTTTAAGATACAAATAATACTATATTATCAGAAAAAAAGTATTTCTATTCAGCATTTCAGATTCAATTAAGTATTTAGTAAAAGTTTAGGTAATAGTGTACTTACTAGAACTATCTAAAGGAAATTTTTTTCATACAGCTAAATCTATAAATCATCAACTGGTTTTGTTAACAGCCCATGCTCTACCTTTCTCAGCCTGGGCTCACACAGCTGGCTGGAGTTCTTCATGTACTAGATTTCCCTTTAACATTATGTATGAATGGATAGATACATACTTGACAAAAATATAAGAATCAATAGATGATTAGCAGCACATTTGTTAAAAACACACAGGGTCCTGCAGATATCAGGAGGGTGTATCCAGGGATTCTCAAAAGTCCAAATGCCTGATTCCTACCTAATAGGGTCTTAACCCTTTTCTCTTGACAAGAGATGACTGAAACTCAGAATAGGGGCTGTGCTCCCTTTTTACAAGGCAAGGTCCATGCTTGGCAATTCAGTTCAAGCACTTTGAGTTCAAGTGGCTTTTAACAGGATCAGAGACCAACAAAAAAAATGTAAGTATACCAGGTACATAGCTGTTGTTTGCTTTGTCCCTTTTAATGGTGATCCAGTGACCTACCAAGTTAACCTTAGGTGAACAGAAGTGCTGTAATATTTTTCTATATCACAATCCATTCCAACTTCTAGGTTTATATTACAGAGAAGACTTAATTTCTACTTCTACTATGAACAGGTATTAAAGGATATTTTAAAAAAATAAGTGATAGAAAAATACACCATAAAATTTTCTCTAAAAATATCTAAAATTAATAACAGTAATATTAGAATATTTCTTGCAATATTTTAAAAACAGTTTCTCAGTCAATTGGTCAAAACTTGTAGAGCACAGTACATGGATGGTTTTTTCTGACACGTGTTTGGAATGACTGGTGTAAATGACCAGTTGCAAATTCCCCTAAGTCAGGGAAGTATACTAAACACATTGGTTTTGCTTTAAAAATACTTTCCCGAAGTACATACCCAAAGATATATTTTGGAAAAGACATACCAGACAGACTACATAAACACCTCCTCTCTCAACACTTTCATCCTAACTCACACAGACAGCACCTTAGACTTTCGAAGACATTTGCTATGAGGTATCAAGTAAACTAACTTCTTGTTCCTGAAAATACCATTTGCAGCAGTGACAGCTTTAGTTCTTTACACTTCATTAGCACTGCAGTCAAGTCCCTTTCTTCAAAAGATAGTAGTGTTCATACAGAAAGAAAAATAGTTTTCAGAGACATGAAAAGTGATATAACCTTTTGGATAACTTTATCTTCAATGACCTATGTAATTTTAGAAGCTCCTGATTAGCTAGAGGGCTACATGAGAAAAACCCTACACCTTCCCACTTTTATTTTCCCTTCAAGAACACACATAACAGCACTTTCATATTTTAACTAGATTATCAACTACTTTCAGACCGTATATTCTATAGAGTATGTATTCCCTTATAAATAATACAATTCTCAAACTATGCAACTTGATGCACACATTACAACAGCTGGTTTTTATTTTTTTTCTGAAGACAGCTGAAAATAATAGCCCTTTATAGAGATAGGTGGAAAAACCAGAGAGATGCAAGCTCCTCATCCCAGCCAAGAATGCAGACTCCAATTACAAACAGGAGAAACAAAACGTAAATGTATGTAAACTGTATTATAAGGTAACAGAACTCAGCACCTCATGAGTTACAAAACACTCCCTTGCAGCTCCAATATATCCAAACAGATGCCAACAAGTAAAATCCTAACACTGATTTAAAAGGAATTCAGTATTCTTAGAGCGCATCAGTTTAAAAGCTCTAGATCAAAAACAAACAGGCTTGGTGTGTCCTGTTAATCTGCATCTTACCCAGAAGTAAAACATGAGACACCCCAGCCTGCATCCCCACAGCTTGGTAATGAGAATGGTTAAGGGCTGGAACTGCCTGCCAAGAGAGGCTGTGAAATCTTCATCCTTGGGGATTTCCGAGTTTGACTTAACAACACCCTCAACCACCTGACTCCACTTTGAAGGAAGACCTGCTTTGAGCAAGGGGCTGAACTAGATGACCTGAAGAATACCCCTACACGTTTAATTATTCCCCAATTTACCACACCACACACTGGAGAACCCTTTAATGAGACACTAACAAGAGCTGATAGAACTACAAAATATACATTCATGACCCAAATTATGAGTTTCCCAAACAAGAAAAAAAAAAAGAAAAGAAAAAAATTATATAGTACCCTGAAAAGGTGATTACTTGCCAAAAGTCAGATGGAATATGTTCCAGTGAACTAATAGAGAGGCACTATTTTGACAGGTTACCAAGAAAGGACTGCAGGTCCCAGGAGCTCAAGGCTCTGAAGGGACTTTGGCACAGTCCCTCTCCTTGTCTGCAAACGTCCCCATTCCTCCCTTAAATTAGGCATTGCAGCAGAGATGATTAAGCCTCCTAGTAAGAGCCTGACCTCATAAAATCCTGTTCACTGTGTCTGCAGTGCTTCACAGGGCTCCAAAACTTGAAGGCATTCTAGATTAATCAGCCATACCACAAGGAAAATGAGTGAAAAGGATACCACTAACACACAGTGATTCCAGATCAGGATTCTTACTTTAGATAATGTTAAAGCAAATTGTTAAAGCACACAACAAAACTGTAAAGGCACACTCATCTCCCTGCCTCAGTTTCTTCTATAGCAGGAACAAACTGCTCAAGCCAACGCTATTTTGCATATCCAAGCTTCTCTTAACATAGGTTTTTCTTGTCCTAAGGGAACTTCTCAGCTCCCCTGAGGACATGTTAAACAAATTTCTCCTTTCTCCAGGTATTTCCCAGTGCTTTAGGAAATACTGCTCCTGTTAGAATTCTTAGTTCACTTTGTATGATGACTTGTAGATCAGACTCAGAAATGTCTTCTAAACCTCTTAAAAGATGATTAACTGCTTCTGAGTTCAAATGTGAAAAATCAGTTTAGCCAGCAGCTATTCCTTTGTAAAAGATGTTCCTTTTAATAATAATTTTTTAAAAGGCAAACACTGACATCATCATTAGGGCTACGCCAGGTAAAAGTTTTGCACACATCACTTGTGGGTTTTATTTCTTGTCATGTTTTCAGCCCAACATTTGTCCATTTTGCACAGCCTTGCAGCAAACAGAATTAATGTGCAGAAGACATGGGATTACCTGACACAGCATCCTTTAGCCACACACTGACGAGACTTACAAGTATCACAGAGTCTAATGAAGTTAATGAATTTTGCAGCAATTTAAATCAAAGTCACTACTACTTCTGTCCATCCCCTCTGCCATGTCCACAGAATTTCTCTTTTGCACTAACATTTTAATGATTGTAATGTGCACAGCTTCAGAAAGAAGTAATAATACTGAAGGAAATAAGAGCAGCTTAAGGTTAATATTTGCTTTGCACAGCATCCTGAACCAGCCTTGATTTGTTTTATATAAGCACAGGCAAGGACACAAGAAAAGAGTGCACCCCTGCCTTACTTTTGCTTAAACAACAACAGAACACCAACCTCACAAATGTGAGTTATAGTCAAAAAAAACCCAAATACACATTTTTTTTCCAAAAGTAGAAGTACTCAGTGCATCTATATCAGCATCTCCTCTGTGAAACACAAAATAATTGAATATACGGCACCTCCCTGATTTTTAGTTTTCCTGTAAATATTTCTTGCATTCCTAAATGACAATTTTTTTTGCTGAATGTCAAGTCAGCTGATTTTTCAAGTTGAATTTTATATTCTTTAACCCCTTAGTTTATACTTGTAGTTGGAGGTCAGGAAAAAAAAAATTTATTTTATCCATTACAGAGCCAATCAGAATCAATGTCTGTAGTCTATAACACAAAAGTAGTTTTTCCTAAAATCTCTAAGCTCCTTCTGCAGCTTATTTTTTAATCTTTTAAAACATATTTTTAAAAAACAAACTTTAAAAGGTTAATGTCAATCCCATTATTTCAAATAGTCTTTACACAACTTAAGAATGTGGCCATTCAGTGTTGCCCAGGAACCCAATTAGACTCCAAATCAGAGTACCCAAATTACAAAAGCACCATAAAACCTACTGTGCTGCTGCTAACAGCATGCTAGATGATCATGTTTGTTATGCATTTTAGGAAAAATTAATTCTCATACAGTTTATATTGTACTATATTCTGATTCCACCTCCCCTGCCCACAACTTAGCTTGCACAGATATTCTCCTTTACAACAGTACAACTGTGAAGTCCCAATTAGACTGAATAAATCTGCATGTGATATTTTAGCCCATTCATAATATTGAAATAATTCTTTGAAGTACTGTACAGCACCATATGGTATTTTATCCAGTTTCATCATTTGTACAGAATAGCTTGCAGAGATTTGTTGCACAATATTCTGAAATACACTGCAGCTGTAGTCTGCAGGAATATAAGCTTTCTCCTTTTTGCATTACTTATTATGATCTCAGGGATGCTTTAAAAACCTTAGCAGAAGATCCACTTATATGGGTAACAGGTTCCTGAAAAATCAGCTTCTATCCAAGAGGAAAAGAGTTGGAAAACAAAGAGTTAAAAATGAAGGTGTACAAAATTAATTCTATGGTTTCTCTTTAGATACTTATAGTTCTTAAAATAATACAAATCTTGGAATTAAGGAGATGGGTATCACCTAGAGATATTAGTATGCTTGGGACTATGTGCAAACTTAATTTCATTAAAAGCATTGTCTGCTACGCTTCCCACCACCAGCACTTTCTTCATTAAGAAGAGCAGTCAATGACTTGAATTTGCTTTAGCATTCAATACACATTGGATGCATGTGTTCAAATGCCTTGATTTTTTTAAAAAAAGATGAGCCTAGCAGAACCTCCATGTGATACATTAACAAGAATGGATTAATTAAAAATCTTCATTTAAAAAGTACTTTTTACGTACTCACACAACAAAAGGAATTGTTTCTGCTCCAGCCCATTCACTCATCCTTTCTATGGCTGCCTTTGAAATTCCTTTCAGGAGTCCTCTGGATTGGAAAGTTCTACACTGCTGCTACCAGGCATCCCTGCGTGCTGTTGCATGCCACCTCCAAAATGCTATGCACCCTTCTCCTTAAATACAAACTGAAAGTGCTTGGCACCACGGCAAAAAAAAAAAAAGCCTAAACACACCTTTTTTAGACTTCAGTTATTCTTTTCATCTGTCTGCACTGTCAGGCTTTACAGGCAATGTGATTTGCAAGCCATGAGGACGTTGTGGTTTGTGCAGCAGACAGGTCTGGGCAGGCTGGCAGCTGCAGGTAAAGCAGTACCACTGCCTGATCTCTACAGCCCTCCCCTGTGCTCGATGACAATTATTCACAGTAGCAACACAAGCAGATGCACCAAAGCAAAGCTACCACAGTCCCCAGCTCAACACATTCATTCACAGCATTAGAAATTTCCTAAAATATCACTGAATGAAAATCATTCCTTAATGGCAGTGCAGTCAGTCAGACCCGATACTACATGGTGTAATTATTAAATCATTCTGTAACCACAGGTAAGAATAATTTTGGATCATTTTAATAATATCTCAAATGAAACACAAAGATGAAAATTAAAAAAGTGAACACTAGTGAATATATATAGTTAGAATATAATTTACAGAGAAGACATCTAAGCACTGCCTGTGCAAACTGCAGATAAAATAGCCTTATAAACAAACTACCAAGGATGGTGGGAAAATGCTATTTAAAGACAACACAGGATCCTAGAGTACTAGCTGTAAATGCATATAATAAGCACGAAAAAAAAAGGTTTATCAACCTTACCAAAGAAATCTGAGATAATGCAGGAAGGACAGAATATTGTTTCAGGTATTTTTACGATTTTGTTCATATTGCCCTACATTCCATAAATTAATCCAAAGCAAACATTCCCTCTTTATTTACAGGTGCATTATGATGTTCTTATTCTAACAGCAACCTAACAGTGCACATGGCAATGTATGTAAGCATGGTTACAATTTCCAGTCATATGAGTCCTTTGTGGTTACCAACCAAGCAATGAATTTTATTACTATAGTGATAAAGCTCATGTATGAATATTACAAAAGATGAATGACCTCATTTTTCCTCAAAGGGGAGTTCCACTGCTACAAGAGCGACGGCTGGCAAAATCATTATGCCATCAAAAGACTAAACTGATTCAGCTGGAACTCAAGCTCTGCCAGTAATGCTGCTCACAAACATTACTGAAAACACTTATGATCCTGAAAAAAATGGCATTAGAAGACTGTGACAGTTTTTCAGGTAGGTAATATTCCAGAAAAAGCTGAGTGAAGTTAGAAAAAGAAATAGTGAGAGAGATGATTCACGTGATTCAAAGTGAAATTTGAAATTTATGTAAAAGGATACATTCAAACACTGGCATTAAAAATTGTTAAATCTCTAAAATCCTGCCTCTGGGGAGGTATCCAGCAAGCATTATAAACAGGAGCAATACTTGTTTTCAATGGATTGCACATTTAAGCCTTGAAATGTAAAAGTTAAAGCCTGCAAAAAAATACCATGCATTAGTTCTTTTATGATAGATTTTATTATAATGGCAAATTCTACCATGCACAATGGTTTTGTGTACTTGGAATAGTATTTCCAAGGAACACTCATGTATAGCATGTGAACGTTACCAAATTAAAGAATGCTTACAATGGTGTTACAAACAAATAAGAAACCCACTGGGCAGTTGCTTACAATGAAACATAAATTATCCCCCCCAACTTACAAAAAGACACAGTTATAAGTGAAAACACCACATGCAACTAGGCAGAATGCTAAAAAACTATTTTACAGGTATTACTAATAGCAATATTCAGCTTTTTAGCACTAAAGAATAAGAATACTAAACCCTCCCTTGAAGGTGATTGTTTCCATTGATAGATCAGTAACTGAGATTTCAAAACTTAACCTCTGACTAAAAAATATCAAGTCTTTTTAGGTCATGGGATCCTACGTGAGGTCTCTCAGAAGAAAGCATAAAAGTCCTAAAATAACAAGCACACACACAGGTTTCTCTTAATTTGCCCTGTTGGATTCCCATAATAAGGGCTTAATAGCTCCAACCCCAGAGCAACTCTGCAGTCATCAACAAGACCATTTACCACATGATTTAGCAAACGTGTTTCCAAGATTTTCATTTACATGTGCTACATAGAATTGAAATTAATGTAGGGCAATTTATGAGTAATATTATTCTGGGATTCACAGTTCTTTGCATACCCGATCCAAGAAAGAATCTCAGTTTCCCAGAGGCAAACACAAGTCTCACAGGACCATCCTCTTCCTCACCATAATGCTATGGGAAACCACTCCAGGATTGCACCCTTTCCTTTTCCACACCAGGATTTGGCTTTGAAGAAAGACAGTGATAAAGTAGTGAAATGTAGTCCCATTCACATAAATCCATGGTGAAATTCACACTGTTTGCAACACCCAAACCAAACACCAGCCACCTTTCAGAAAATGCGTTTTCCTTGCCCCAGATTACTGTGTCTGTCTGGGAACTGGAGCACCATGCAGACACCTGAGTAACAGCTCAGCTAATTGTCAGCCCTGCCTCCCTCTGTAGCAGCACCAGCTAAGCATTGCAAAGCAGGAAGCACCAACGCAAGGCAGTGTGCTAGCTGATATCAGAGATACCCAGAAGACTGCAGGGACTATTTAAACCAATGGATCAACACTGTTCCTGGCTCTCCCACTCACTCTACCTTTTCCACAAACTTCTATGAGGGCAATGTGTGACCATCATGCAAACTGAGAGGTAAGGGAAGGAACCCATTTTAATGGTCTCTCGTCCCATCTTCTCCACACTTAACAATCCATATAAATGAAGTCTACCCACATAGCTCTTGTGTGATCATATTATTCCTTAAAGAAAGTAGAGTCTTCCAACAGAGGACACACAACTCTAGCTCAAGTCTTTGCAGTACTGATGAGCTTATAGAGCTTGCAACACAAACTTCAGCTCAGCCTTGGGGTTGCTTACATTTTTTTAAACTCCTCTCTCTCAGCTCTAAGGCAATGGGATCTACTCTAGCCGTACATATTTTTCTTCAGTGAAATGACAGCCATGGTCAATGCATGCTCACCACCCTGGTTTTATTTAGTTTATTCCTCCAGCCCATAAGCAGTAATTGAAATACACCAAATTAAATGTGTCCACACAGAACGATGGTCTAGTACTTCAAATAAGTGTCTTCTGAAGAGCAAAGTCTCCTCTTTGAACAGACTGTCAACTGATTTTGTTAAAATTATTTCATTCTGACCATATTCTAAAGGATTGACAACTAAGTACAAAAAAACTTTACAGCCTTTTCCATGATGTTTTGTAAAAACAAACAAATAGAAAAAGATTCAGTGGAGTTTGAGGCCACCATGCAAGACCTAACCTGACACAACTTTCCATGTAGGCAATGAACTACTGATAGTTACCTTTGTAAACAGAGTTCTCCAAGCAGTGCCAAATCCACCTGGCACCGTTTCTGCTGCAGAGAAAAGTAGCTGTTTATTTCACATGAGGAGTCACCAGAAGTCTTTAAAAACCCACATCATCCAAAAGGACACAAAATGGAAGGAAGTTATACTGGTGGTGTCTCCCTAAGACCACAGAAAACCCACACAAACCTTCAACCCTACTTTGTATTTTAGACATCCTCTTATCATTATCTTGATGTGTGTGCTTCTAGAAACAGAAGAAACTAATTTGTCTTAGTTAAGTTTTAGTCTTTTGGTACGACACCTTCCATTACAGCACAGAAGTAATTGTGACTAAAAGAACAAAAGAAAACCATCAACAGAAACCAGACATAATTTCTATCTTCTTCTCTTAAAAAATAATTAAAAAAAAGTGAGCAAACAGAAGAAGCAGGAGATAGGAAGCAACAGCTTAACATCAATTAATTTGTTTCCAGAGAAATAATAGAAATAAATAGTGCAAGATGGATAAATGACTGAGCTGCCATCTGCTTCTGTACTCAGCAGCACTTTGGAAACACAGCTACTACAGGGAAGTGTTTTGCAAATACTGCAGCAAAGAGGGCAGTATGTAAACTGAGGGGAGTGAGGCAACAAAGCAACACTGATATCCACTCATCTGTAGGAAGTTCTTACATGTGTCACCTTTCTAATCACAAAGCAGAGAATATCTTCAGATAATGTAAGCCCCCAGATAATATGTGTTCTGGATCTGCACTCACCAGCTTGATGCTCTTATACCTGCTGATACGCAGAACTACCCACACAGAATATTTATTTTGTCCAGAAACATTCCCAGTACTTCAGAGTAATGTAACCCTGCACAGAGAAGCATCTACAATTTTGGTTTTAGTTTCCTTAAAATACAACTAATCCGATTACAAGCAGACAAATACAACAGAACAGACTTCCGAAGTGTAAACACTAGCTTCTTAGTTTTTTGGAAAAGTATTTTTCAGCTACTTTTGTGACAGATTATCAGCTAATTCATTACATGTGCTATCAATCAATATAACTCTATGTATATATAAAACTATTTAAAAATATGTAAAAATGTATAACTATCTAACCATACTAACCATCCAGAGATGTAATTTCAAAAGTTTATGAACCAGGTACAAATTCCACTCAACTGGCCACTATCTTAGTGACTGATAGATAACAAAACTACCAATATTATATTTACCCATCAGTTTCTCACAAACAACAATTGCAACTTTTAAAACTTCAAGCTAAAAATATGTAAAAATGTATAACTATCTAACCATACTAACCATCCAGAGATGTAATTTCAAAAGTTTATGATTCCAGGTACAAATTCCACTCAACTGGCCACTATCTTAGTGACTGATAGATAACAAAACTACCAATATTATATTTACCCATCAGTTTCTCACAAACGACAATTGCAACTTTTAAAACTTCAAGCACGTCACAATTATGCACATTGGCTCATATTTCTTGACTGTTTCTGCCTCCTGTCCCCAAGGTATGACACCAAGAAATCCTAACACCTCAGAAGTTACAAAATACTGCTGAATTAGCAGCACCACAGAGTAACAGAGATGCATAAGTACACACATGCAGGAAAAGAACTAGATTTAAATTAAATTGCAAGGTCCTATTAAAAAATTCTAAAAATTAATCCACAGGCATATCATGTTAAAAAAAATTTAAAAATGAGAAAATGAAAAACAGAAAAGAGCTAGGAAAAAATGCTAACATATACAAGTACAGGCAGCAGGAATACAGCAGAACACACTTGATTTCTTTTGAGTGTTCTAAGTGCTCATACACATTAGAACCTCCACATCTCTCATGCAGAGCTCCTTCTTCTCACACCACTTCTCAGGTTCGGGTAAAATAACGCTCCTGTTTTGTGTCTTTTTTCACACAAAATACATGAATACTGGACTTCTAGACAAACATGCAGATGACTTTTATCATTTACATCAACTTAATTATATACTTTATCTCAAGTTTAGACAACTGTATGAATTACCATTTCTGAATAGTGTCTGTTCACTCTCCCATTATTTTTTCTAACTGTAAAGAAGAATCCTGTTAAAATGTCTGGCTCACAAATAATGGCAGAATTTCTAGACAGGAAAAAAAAGTCACACTTTATTTTTTGATCACAAAATTCTAATACAAGTATTAACTTTCATATCAAGTTATTCTTCCCTGCACTGAAAATAATTAAAATAAAAAGAAGTGTCTCAGTTCAGTCATTGATGATTAAGGCATTTACAATGTGTACAACTGCTGAAAGCAAAAAAATCAGCAGAGACAACAAATCCGTCCAAACAATCTGGTGACATAATACTAAATTGCTACACTAAAAACTCACCACATCATTTGTTATCTTAGAACCTTTCTGTTTAATTGCAATTAACACTACATTAATAGAGCTGTCTTGGACTGTGCCTACCCAAGCTTATAGAATTTTTCTAAAATTATCCTTTTATCCAGTTTTCATGGTAAACCTCCTTCGAATTAAGCAGGCACAATTAAAAAAAGGTTAAGGAATTCTGGGTTCAAGAAATGGTATGAGAAAGCATTAGTCATTAAAGAAAGAAGTATTTCTCAGGGTATGCCAACCTTGAAAAAGCCAAATGCAGGAAGGTCAGCTTTAGGTCAATGTACACCTCATTCTCTACCCTGCAACACAGGAAAACAAAGCTCCCAGGCTCTTCTTGAGAGACAGCTAGGGCTATCAAAGAGACATCTGCAGATTTCTTAACAGACACACTGATCTAAATCAAACACTCCTGGATGCAAATGGAGCATTAAAGTCAGATGACTTATGGAGAAGTTCTAAATTTATCATGGAAAGATAGCAGCAGCTTAATTAAGGCTGTTATCAGCTTCCACTATGAATATTTGCTATCAGCTCTCCAGTTCTCGCCTCAGACATCTGACTTGATTTAGCAACTAATACACATTAAAGACAGAGTTCAGCACTTATGGGAAGGTTATGTGCAAATACACATTTGTCAGATTCCAATTTTCATATCTTTTACCATGAACTACTTATTTCTTCAAGTAGATTTGCACAAAAAATAGTTATTTTAATTAAAGCACACTGCTTTTGATAGTTTAACTGGCAATTCTAGTGACCTGAAAAGGAACACTTAGTTCACAAAGACATTCACTGATAGCTACACAAGTTTGTTTTATTAATTTAACCCCAAAGATTTTCAATAAGCAGAACCAAACACTGAATTTGTGAATACCTCACAATTTTACAAAATTACAAGAGGTCATGAAAATTACTACCTGGTCTCTCTGTACTGAGAGTTACATAAGCTGTTCCTTTGTTCTGCAGATAACTGAGCTCTGTGTGTGAGCAGTATTCTATCTTGAACATTGGCAGTGCACACATAATTGCTAACCTGCTTCCTTTAGTTAAGGCTCCTTTTATCCTTGAAGTCTATCTTTTCTCCACCTTTTCTGCTTCATCATCCTTGCCAAGAAATCCAGATGTTTACAAAACCAAATTACAATTTAATAAAAATTTGCACAATTTTTAAGTGTTCACAAAGCTTGATTAAAAAAAATAAATAAGGCAGCTTGAAAATGACTGAGATTTTTCCTCTTCTACAGCATTTTTGCACCCACTTTGTGCAACACATGAACTTAGTCCCTAAAGAGCCAGTAGGCTGCACAAGACGACAAAAAAGCGAAGTACTAAAACACCGTTACAAAATTATCATCACTTGGAAACCAGACATGATGTCCCAAGGTGACACTGAAAGGAAAAAGTCAATGGTGGATGTGGCCTGTTCTATCATAGCCCTGCTGTCAGCAGATTCTCTCTAGGAGCAAAGAAACGAAGGTGATGTATTGTTGCAAACCATGTTCCTTACAAAAAGCAAGCCCCAATCCTTCAAGGTGATCTATGAAGCCAGAGACACAGGTTGCAGTGAAAAATTAACATGCATGAGATCGCACTGTAGTCACACGTTTCTTGTAATGTTATTTGCTGCTAATCCTTTAACAATTTGAAAGCTTCCAAAAGAATACGGGTGTTCATCATTAGCCTTATCATTATCACTGGTTTTGCAGTGTAGCAGTTAAAAATAGACAAAACAAGCATGAAAAACCATGGGAGGAAAGAAAATGAACAGCTTTTAGAACAAAACCAAACCAAAGTACTTTTCAAGAAGCAGCTAAAGCCAGCAAGTGAAGATTGAATACTTGCTCATCACATCATTTACAGACCTCTAAAGGAAAAAAATTTGCCACTGTCAAACAACACTAAGCAGTCGATGGTAACATCTATATTTAGGCTAACTCTTTTAATTATAAAAGATGGTGGCCTTTTTTTTCTGGTCCCTGAAATAATCTAACAAATTCATTTTCTGGAGAAGGTTTTTATTACTCAACAGGGAGAAAGTAGTAACATGCCTTTGCCAAGGGAAATTATCACCATATTGGTCAAAGTCAGAAACTTCCCAAAACATTCCTCTTCTGTCATCTGCCACACTAGAAAAATTAGTGAACTAATGACAATAATAGCTTAATGTGGTCTTGCCAACACAAGGCAAGAACACACTGATTTCAAGGGAAATAACAATGGTGTACAGGAAACCTTGAGAGACAATAAATTTCTCGAAGCCAATAACAGGTTCTTGCTATTCTTGGTAATTTTCACATCTGGCTCATGATACCTATAAATCACCTTTAAGTGGAAATCCTAACAAACCAGCCTAAACCTCAGACCCAGAAGACCCCAGACCATGGAATAACAGCCTCCTCCTGTTAGTGCCTTATATATTCAGCCCTGCATTGAAAATATTCTTTAAAGCTTCACTGTGATGCCTCATTGTAATTACAGCTGTACAAAACAGAACCCATTTACACCCCGTGCTCTCCAGACCACCCGTGTCAGGAACAAAGGCCTGGGGCTCCACATATGTACAACTACACAGCAAGACAAGCACTGCAGGCTGCAGCCTGCCAGGGAGAGAATGGCCAGAGATTCCTACGCAGTCCTGTCGCCTTGAGCACAAGTGCTACCACGCAGCTCCATTGATATGCACACAATGTTTAAAAAAATTTAATATAATAAATTCTTAGGCACATCAAACTTCTAGCACAGTTCCCCACTCAGTCTGGCAAAACTCCATAAGAGGTTTTGCACTGCATTGCCTTTTGCAAATGAGGATGGATTCAAACTACTTTACTATGACCTGATCTCACTCGGTTTTGAGGGTTAAACTGGAGATGCCATAAACCAGTACCTGGAAGTTACAGAATGACACAGAATTTGTACCTGTCTGCCTGAAGTCATGTATTTTTTTTTCCTGCTTTATTTCAAGTTTTAGATAAGTCAGAATACATGTGAAGACTCACAATATATTACTGGATTATTTACAAACTTTTATAAGGACACAAATAAAAGCTAACCTTTTCAGCTTGAATGACCTGGAAAAAAAAATCTCTTCAATACTTAAAAATCTCTCCAAAAACTTTGAGTTTTCCATGCAAGCAAGGGAAAACAAAAGAACTGAAACATTTTATGGAACATTCCAGTTAAGGTCAAAAACATGTATTTCTTCATTTTTGTACTCTCACACCTTTTGTTACATTCTCAGCAAATACAGTAGATCTCAGCAAGATATTTAACAAGGCTAAAAGACAACCTGATTGAAGTTTTGAGAACAAAGGAAGGCTGAAAACATGTTCCACTTTGTATTAAAAACATTCATTTCTTCATTGTCTTATGTGTTTCATACCAAATAAAAACAAAATAAAGATACACAAAATTTTCATTATGCATTTCTATTTTTTTAATTAAAAATAGCTGATTTAATTTTCATCTGTTCAATGAATCCCATCAGTTAATCGCACATTCTTTATCATTCAGTTTGGCTACCAATCAAAGTTATGCTTGAGAAGAACAAGGACAAAAAGCAAGCAGGATCAGGAGTACAGTTAGATTTCCTTACACTAACAACTATCATAAATTATTTACTGAACTTCAAAGCTTTGAAACTGATGATGAATATGGTAGGAAAAAATAAGATATGTTTGTTTACTATAAATTATTTATTACATATGTTTTACAGAATAAGATGAAGAAAATAAAAATGTATTGTGCTCATTTCACTAAAATTTACTGTTCCATTTCACTAAAAATTACTATATCCATTCAGGGATTATGCATTAATTATTTGGTAATTTTGTAATAATAAGACATAGAAAACCTGACAAGTTAAGGAAAAAAGGGATTAAATGCATATTTTGCAGTAAGCAACGTACATCTGTATATGCAAAACATTACTCAGGACTAGGGAAAATGAAGTCCTGAATCAAAATAAACTACTTATATAAGCCAACTCAAGTAATAAAACATTTAGAACCTAGAATACAAATGATAGCTGAACTAAATTCAGTTGCAAACTAGACAGATCAAAGAATTAACATGTCAGTCCCTCTACACAAAGCAAGAACCAAACCAGCCATTGAAGGTCCAAATTTTCTAGTGATTTTAAGTAAATCTGGAATGCCCAGCTGTATGGCTGTCTGGCAGAGAGCTGCTGGTTGTACTGTGCCTTAGGTCAGACGTGGCAAACTTCACACTTCTAACCAGTGCTGTTTGTAATAGATTGGATGAAACACGTTTACAAAAGAATCAATAAATGTAAAGACTGGAAAGAAGTAGAGAGGCTTGCAGGCTTGTACCTATTGTCTGGGGGAATTAGATGTCAGTTTGAGCACTATAACTCCAACAAAGGTTTCCTAGTTTTAATTTACTAGAACACATAATGGGCTATGTAGAAGCTGGGAAACACTCGTCTGTCCGAATATATTACTTAACAGTTTAATTAATGTTACAAACATTATTATAGTCTGGCATACTCCTCTTCTGCTCAGTCACTCCTACTTTGCAATCTTATCATCAAAGGTCATTTCTTTGTGAGGCTGTTCCACTAACTCTCAGAAGCAAGAAACAATGCAACATGCTCAAAAAATGGATCTAAATAAATTGCAATACACAGGAATGCTAAAACCTATATAAATGACTAGAGATACACAGCCTTCTAGTGTGTCTCACACAGCATATACATTTGCATAACTTAAGCACTTCTACAGGTTAGCTATATTATATCCCAAATACATATCTTAACAAAATTTTCCATTTGTAAACTATTGTATAAAACAAATGTATAAAATAAGACAAGTAAATAACTGTTGGCTACAGTGAAAAGAAAAAAAAAACCAACAAAAAAAAACTGAACCCAACCCAAAACACCACCACTAGGATTTTCTAAAAATTTCAAGAAGACTGGCTGATGTCAGAAAATATAGCTCAACTCTGGTTCACAAAGTATCTTTCCTGAGGTTGTTCAATTCTTCAAGTCGTTCTTGTGAAACACAAGAACCATACACTTTTCTAATTAAATATTTCACAATTACTGGATTTTTATACATCAGCTTAATCTGACTTTAGTTCAAATGTGCAACCTAAATAAAAAAGATACAACTTTTGTATTCCAATAAAATAAATAAGACATAAGGTACAGTTTAACACCATGCTGAACTTCAAGGGTTACTTTTGATATTCACAATACATTTCCTCACATTATCGATATATAAAGTAGAAAATAAGGAAACAAAGATGAACAAACCATCCATAAGCTTCTCCGAATAAACCATATGGTCTAGTGTTCCAACAGACAAAATGAAATTTTAAACACAATAGGATTGTTTAATGCCATATTCCACTGGGTAAAATTGGATACAGAAGGTTGGATTTCTCCATCCCAGGTTCCCTCTTCAAACCACAAACTGTTCATGTGCAGCTGATAAGTACAGTATCTCTGAAACTCCCTTTATAACCCAATGCATACATTGAAACAATCACTGGAGTGCATTTTTTCCCAGGGAAATGCGCAAAGAACCCAATTTCTGAAGACAGAAATGTATTCTATCACAGGGTTTTGAATAACAAGTTATTGAGTTCTTGTTCTATCATGATGGGAAAGTCTCACTTGGGACTTTTTGGTTCATTTGACAAGAAGTTGTTATAACTGTAAAGGCAAAGGTATACATATATCTACATTACAAAGAATGTCCTTGTTACCAAGAAAGACTTTGTCAATATTCCTAACCCCAGACAAAGAAAAGCATAATGTGTATTCATTTTTATGTATTAAATGCTCGCATGTTCAGATATGAGAACATTGCTCTATGTGTCTCACTGCATGCTGGTGGATTTGGTTTCCATCCTGTCAGCAACAACCTGTGTGGTTGATGCACTCACTTGTGCTTCAGCTAGTACAAAGTACTGCTTCACTACATCTACAGCAATGCATATTTAGCATCCTGCTTTCTTCTCATTTAAATCTACTTTAACAACTTGAGAGCCTTGTCACTTGGACAGCCAAGGTCATGATTTTTGAAGAAGGTTCACTGCAGACAAACCCCAAAGGGATATACGAGTGTCTCTTTGTCCAGTCACATCAAAAGAAAGTTTTTAAAAGGGTTAATCAATGCTTTAAAATAAAAAGGAAGTGTATTCCACAACAGAAGCTCCTGTTTATGCTCCTCTGGGCTGCTCATTGTAGAAATCTAGTTGATAGAAATTGGAATGAAAAGCTTACAACCAGCTATTCCTAGAAAAAAAACTGCCTCAGAAAAAGAGAGCACACAATTAACCTCTTGGTATATGCTTTATCCTTGGTAAATGATAGCATTCCACAGTGCGGTAACATATTACTCAGTTCCTCCTCTGAAAAGAATCTTACTAAAATTTATATTTCAGCATATTCCTTAATTTCTAGAATAACAGATCGGATTTAACTTAAACAGATTTATTTAATAAATTAAGTAATTAAGATGTAAAAAAATAAAATCAATACTTCATTCTCTTGTTAAGTCCTACCTTCCCCAGTAAGGAGAGAGTTACCACCACCCCTCTATAACTGATGAGTGCCCAGCTTTTAAAACTGAGGTACAGGGGCTGGCGCTCCAGTATTTTGAAAGCAGGCAAAACCCTCTTGAGTCAATAAAGTTTTTTTACAGTGAGAAACTTCAGAGAAATACTGCCCTGGCAAAAAATGTGATTGACCTCGCCCCAACCAAAAACTAGATTCCCAGATATACAGTCCTATAAAATCCACTATCATCATGGTTATATAACTGAACAAATAGTTAAAGTACTTTTTCTGCTGCCAGTGAGAGAGGGAAGAAACAACTATTTAAAATATTTGCCAGCTAGAGGTGGGGGAAGTAGGAAGTTCTGCACTCCAATGGATGAAGGGTAAAAGGTATGCAATATTGGTAAAAGATAAGCACAAATATTGCTGGGTATAGACATCCACAGAAACAGGAAAACTGTTTTATACATGGTAATGTCAGGTTTCTTAAACACTACTCTTATTTTTCCAGTTTCCTTTCACTTCCCTTCTAACACGATACCAAACAAACGCTTAATGACAGCTTACCTCTAAAGATAAAGAAATAGTTGCCTGATTGTTGCCAATGTCTCACAGACTTTCTTTCACCTTGCAATAGACTCCTATGGAAAATGGAAAGCCAATTATTGAAGCAGAAACAACCAGAAGTGTGCTCTCTCTCTAACATAAAATTACAATCAGACTACATATTTCTTTAAATATTTCAGTGTAAGAAGTGTTCTCCTCTACGAGGAGAAGAAAGCAGTCCAGCAAGAGCTGCAGGATGAAAGCAGCTTCTTTGGTTTATGCTCAGGTTCAACATGAAGAGAAAAAGAGGATAAGGATTCAGTGGCCAACAACAGAAAGATGAAGCAGTCGGTTCCTACTTGCTAGTTCATCCAAAAACCAGTAAGCATTTAGCACAGGCATGGGCAAACACTGGCACAGGATGCTCAGAGAGGTCACAGGATTCGAGACTCAGCTGGACCCGGCACTGGAAAACCCAACCTAACCAGGCCTGCTTGGAGCTCATCTAGGAGATGAATGAGAAAACCTCTGGAGGTCACTCCAAACTCAAATAATTATTCATCAGAGAATAATTTTTAACCTTTTTTTTCAATATAACAATTATTTCTCATTTAATTTTTAAATATTAGAAAAGAAATAACTTTTGTTCTGTCACATTCCCCAGGAAATTTCCAAGCTAGTACAAAAGCAGATTGATTGCTTTGTCTAACTATAAATTTTAGGGTGTCATTAAGCCACTCCAGAGAATGTTTCCTATTTTAGGTACCCCTGTAAAAAGTTTCTTTTTTCTTCCCTCCTGTATGAATCTCTCTGTGGCATGTAATCCTGCTGCAAATCTTAATTCACAAGTAGATTTTCTATCAATATATTTCCACTGTTAATCTAGACTACAATGGCAAAGCAAAAGAAATATGCACCTAGGAGACAATCCCTTAAATTTAGCACTAACATGACAAATTTTTCTTTCCACAAAATTAAACCTGTCAGTCCACATCTGTTCATGAAGAAGGAAACAACTCAGTATTCCAGCAACTTCTATTCCAGCAACCTTTCAAAACAAAAGTCTAGGCTTACAATACTCATCTCCAGTATAGGAGTCATTAACATAAACTATCTCTTGATTCATGAGCATCACAGCAGGCAAGACATTACTTTCTCCTATTCTGCACTTGCAGCTGATTTTTCCATGTTTATGCTGTTCAGATAGACAAGTAGTAGGGCACATTCAGCTGCAAACCCCTTCAGAAGCACACCTAACACTGCTTTAGATTAAACACTTGCTGTAAGTACCAGTGTGGGACTTTGTGCACAGAAATCCACACAAACATACTGCTGTTAAGACATTAATATAGTTTAGCCCATTTAAGAGATTTTTGAATGCTGGTGCCCAAGCCATTTGTCATACATACATGGTACTGGTACAGCTCATCAATAGAATTTGTAACTTAGCAAGACTGAAAAGGCAAGCGTGTGGTCCAGAACAAGAAACATGGCTTGCTTATGCACAATCAGTTATGGAGGATGGAAAAAAAAGTTTTTTGCTAATGATGCATTAACAAAGTATTCTGTTTTTAAATACCATGCAGCCCACTCAGCATTAACTAGTGCAATCCTCATCTGAATTGACAGCATTTATATAAGTACCATATCTCATCAAAGCCTAACTAAAATTTTAGAGCATTTTCTTGACCCAAATGGTACATTCTATTTTTGTCAATTACATATATTAAAAAGAAGGAAGCAAATTAAGACAAACTAGCAGAGAAAAAAGTAATCTTAGAATGTTCAGATAGTTTCTGTGCTGTAGAAACCACATATACAAATGCCAGATTTTCTTTAAGTATTTTTCTCCTAACTATATATTAAACCACCCAAGGGACCCTATGGTGGTAGCTGTCCTAAGGAATCAATTTCAACTCTTGACACAAAATACAACATGCTAGGACACTTAGCAAAAATACAATTATATTACAAAACATTTTAGCTAACAAAGATATTAACTTTTCCCATTTCTCTTCCCATTTTACAGCTTTATCAGCATTTTAAGGAATCAGATTGTCATTTTACTGTTTTCCAAAAATCTAAAGACAGTTACTTAACGAGTGAAAACATTTGTTTGCAACCCAGAGTGATCCTCACATCCCAAGAACCCTTCAGATAAAGTAGTTCTGTCAGGATTCTGCAAACAACTTTTTTTAGTGTTTATCATATTTTCCGATTTGCAACTTATCACTGTTTATTTTTCCTCTACCAGAAAACACCCAAACCTTGGGTCTTATCTATTAGTCCTACTGTATAATTTACTGCCAGAAAGATAAAACCACGTAGTTGATCTGCTCACATCTCCAGCTCAGAGCTACAGTTCCTTATCACACAGCTTTATACAGCTTAAAGACTCAATGTGTACAAGAGCAGTAGCCCAAACCAATTACTGTGATATCAACTGCTAGATTTTTCTACCTAAGAATTCCAAAACCCACTCCTCAACTTGGATACTGGTTACTCTATGTTCCAGCTAAGCAATAGAAACAAGGCTATTTCTTAGTTCTCCTGATCTATGTTTTCAGTAACTGATTTCTGGGAGGCCATGTGAGAGAGAGCATGTGAAGCTTGGGGTTTGGTTTTTTGTTTGTTTGGTTGGTTGGTTTTGTTTTGTTTGTTTTCTTGGGTGTTTTGTTTTTGCTGGGTTTTTTGATGGGGCAGAGGTAGGTGTGGGATTTTTTCACTTCATTTTTTTGAGTGTTTTGTTTCTAATTAAAACCTTTTCCTTTACAGATAAAAGTAATTGTTTAGCTGTATTTTTTCCATCCCATATCAATGCCTTTTAATCTCTTACACTATTATTTGTAATTCTTAATCTAATTTTTCCTATTAATTTTTTTTTCCTATAAATGCCTATTTATCATCTCTGGGGCATGTCAGTGAATATTTCTTTCCCCCAATATACCTGTTCTCACAATGCATCAAAAAGCAGAAATCTAAAAGTAATCTGACATGCTTAATTTTACCCAAATAACTAGTAAACATTGAATGAGCTGATATTTAACATTCCTTTCCATGCACCTCAAAACCAAGAATGTGGTAGATGCAAGAAATACAATATCTTGAAATTGTGCAATCTGCTTTTCAAAATATGGAAGTCTTAAATAGAATTGGTTTTATATAAATCTAACATCACCCTGAAAACTAACATCTCTACCTGAAAGGCCCAACATCTGTTACTAGTCCAATGAAAGTACTGAATAAAGAGGCTGCCCAGTACATCTTGGGGTATGTTTCTATCACAATGAAAACAATTTAAAATTGGAAATAATGCTTATTTACATCATCAATATTCTATTCTTGATTTTTTTCTTATTTGTAGTTTTTTCTTTTAAAGTATCTTAAAATGTTTTTGAACAGCTGGTTCATTTTCTTTGGTATCTATATATTTGGAATTTTATACCCAGAGTTTTTCTAGAGTCCCAAATTAATTGACACATTTTATTTCTAAGTCACCTACTTACCAAAGAAACATGATTACCTCATGTTAACTAGCTACATAGTAGCAACGTGTTAGGCTAGAGACCAATTATTCCAATTATCTTAGACTGATTCTTAACTCCTGATGAAATCTCCTCTTGCAGAAGTACATACTGAAAACACTGCTGTTTTTAAAGGATAAGCCATACAGAATATTTTTGTGCATTTGCCACGGGCAAAAAGTATTTTCTTCTGGACAATTTGATCTTGGACCGTAATTAGTACACACAGTGCATGTTTCACTCACAGATGAATTTGGTAAACAGAAGCAGAAAATTTTCTGAAAAGGATTTTGCTTTAAGATCTTCTTTTTTTTTCACTTACTTGGTCAGAGAATACAACTGGACACTTACAGCACGTGATGTATTTCATTGCTCTCCTCCTTTGAAGGGCACAGAGCTGTCAAGACCATGGGGAAGAGCAATAATGGATTTGTAACCAAGAAGTACTTTGTCTTTGGGAGACCACTCAGAAAACATTAACTACACAGCAATGGCTAAGAGGACTTTGTTGTCTCAGTAAAAATGAAAGTATTTTTGCAACCTGTGACTTCACTCAAACTCTGACCTTATGATCAGAAAGTCAGAGCCATGTGCATGACTCAATATCTTTGGTCAGATTCATGATACAGCCTCTACAGTGAACCACTGCAAGGATGGAAAAGACTTTCTGGTCAAAAACTCAGGTGTTTGTGGGCTGTGCTGTTTATTCTGCTGTACCATCAATTTAAACCTTATTACCTTCAATTAACAGCTGAAAATTACTATATGCACATATACATATACACATACATTAATATGAACGTACTGTGTGGCTCAAGCAACTACTTGGCTTAAGTAACAATGTCACTGAATTAAACAAATCATTGTGGCATGCACTTTGGTTTCATTTTTAAACCTTTTAGTATTCATTTTCATGAAAGAAATGAAAGTAGGTTTTTACAGAATACATAAAGGATAACAAAAAAAAAAGTGCACACAGCAGTCTGCTTTATTCCACACAATTGGCTAATCTTTGGTACAAAAGCGCCGTTCAGATGTTAATCAGTTCAGATACACAGCTTTACAATAAGAACAAAAAGTAAAATAGAAAAAGTAGTGAACAGAAATGTTTAAGAACTAGAAACAGCTAAAAAGCTCTTATAGCCAGATAGTCCACAGTCTAAGCTGCAAACCTGCCTTAGTTACCCTACAACCATATGTGATTATTAGCATTGTGAAATTCTGTATATAGAAAACAGAGCAGAAATGTCTTAATGTACAGCAGTGCTAAATACATCAAAATTAAGCACTGACAGAAAATCCTGAGGTGGTATAAGAGGGTTTTTTAATAGCGTAAAAATACAATGAATAGTGGTATTATTTGTATAAAGTTAGGAATTCTAAAGATAATAAAAATAAGTCCGTTTGTTCTAAAACAACTTTGAAGGAAATTATAAAGGCACCTCTTTGACCCCCAGAAAAACATATAAGCACACATAGAAACAATTTCATCCCCAGTCCCCCTAAAAAATAACCAAAAACAAAGCAACACACCCAGACACTAAACAACCTGTCATAAAGAATCTGAGTCTCTTCAAAAAGCTTTTTAAAAATCTTGCCTAGCAAAGGTAAGCAGTAAAAAGGTACAGCTAAGCACTATGCCCATATCACTCAACACTCTCTATCCAAACCAATGACTGCATTTTTTTTCACTCACTTGATACTTTTTCTGGTCACTTCTTGCATCCTCCCACCTGCTCCTGCACAAACCTTGTTTAATAGCTGAGATCTCTTGTCATGCACGGCCGTGATTCTAAAGGACCAAAGGCTGAAACGCATCCTCCCACCTGCTCCTGCACAAACCTTGTTTAATAGCTGAGCTCTCTTGTCATGCACGGACGTGATTCTAAAGGACTAAAGGCTGAAACAGGGGATATCAAGTACTTTCCTCCTACTAGCTGCTCAGCTGTATGGGGCTGATATCCAACATGTACTTTCACTACAACTGAAAAAATATGTTACCTTAAAGTAAAATAAAACCCAGACTTCTGCAGCAGAGAGAAAAATCCAGCTATTTTTTGCTGTGTGAGTCATCCATTAGATTCAGTTTTTAATCTGAGATCAGTAATACCCATAAACTTAGCCCATGCAAAACAAGACAAAGAAAATAACTCAATTGTTTGAAAAGAACATTTAACAGAGCTACCCAATTTTAAAAGTCTGTTTCTTGAAGGCAGTTTTCCACTCTCTTGCAATACTGTATCACTGTTTCATTGATATTTAAAATATGCAGGCTATTGTCAGCGTGATGTTTTTTTTTTTCATGGCAGAATGTGTGAGGCTGACACTGAAATATCCATTTCTTATATTTAATCCTTCAAGAACCAGATTGACCTCAAGTTTCTACTTGGGAGCCATGACTTTCAGCTTCACCATCCCTTGGTACTTGCTACAAAACACCAGCCAACAAAAACAGTAACAAACCAACCTCCTTGAGCTTGGCTTCTTCTAGGATTTCCCCATTAGGAAGTTCCATACATTTTCTTCATCTCAAAATACTTATTCTCAAAATAATATAAG
The DNA here is from genome assembly GCF_014805655.1 of Passer montanus. NCBI lineage: Eukaryota > Metazoa > Chordata > Aves > Passeriformes > Passeridae > Passer > Passer montanus. The sequence goes on along the minus strand of NW_024360941.1, from coordinate 11,350,767 downwards.
TTCATTTTTCTTCCATTGTCACATTGTTGAGTCTGCTCTTGATACAGACTGGCATTTTTTCAGTTCCCAAGTATCCCTAGGACTTTCCTGTCTTACCCAAAACACAACAAAAATCTCCTCCATAAGCAGGCTTAAGAAAATGTCAAAACTGACAGTATGACTCAAAGATTTAAAAAAAAAAATGATGGGGGGGAGGAAGTTTTCATGCCTTATTAATACTTATTAAAAAACTCTCTTGTAATTACTGAGTTTTGTGCAGCACAAAGGAAAAATTAAATATTGTTGCACAGTCTGCTAAGCAATTTTTATATCACCAAAACCTCAACATGCTACAATAAATTTTATTTGAATACAATTTTTTTTTGACAGATAAGAAGGTAATGCAGAACATTTTGAATGTTACTAATTTAAATCCAATAAATCACAAAACCTATCTTTTATGAAGAATTCATACTTTGGAAACAAAATTGGTTTTACAGATTGAAAAACAACCACTTAAAATGTTTAAAGTTGTATATTTCATTTTGTGCACATTTCAGCCCTTTCAAATAGATAATTTTTGTACTGCAGTCATAACTGGCTGTTGTCAGTTCTATATATAAGCTTTCTGCTTACCATGCATATATGTCCTTTCAAGTGGTTAAATTGGGGATCCCACTTTACAGTACTCACACTTAAAACAGTTTAATGATTCTTAATATTAGTGACAACATGTTTTAAAAAAAGAAAAAAAGAAACAACAACAACACCCTGAAAAACACCACACAAAGAATAAAAAAAACCCCAGAAAATAGAATACTGCAATAGCCCCTTCTGTTATTTTTTATATTGCATTACTTATTAAAAAAAAAACAAACCCAAACCATCATCTCTTAAAATTTAGATACTAAATAATCAATCAGTAATAAACAAAATAAATTAGTCTCTGAGGTTTAAGATACTTCTGTCAAAGCCTAAATATTTAGAGAGAAGGTCTGACTGTCAGATTTGATTCTCTCAGCTAAACTCAAATCACAAAATACTTGGTCAAACACATTTATTTTTTGAGTCACAAGTGTTCTTCTCTTGAGGTTCTGACTGAAGACTTCTCCACTTCATGAAATCAGGCTAAAGACAGCTAGAAATCTGCGCCAGATGAGCAACAAAAACCTCCTTTTCTCCTCAAATATCAATGATGCATTTATTACTAGCATTTCCCTCCTTTTTACCTTAAGTCAAAATGGTTTATCATTTTCTCTCTGATCAATACATTTTAAATAAACTTTTGTCCAAGTCCTTTCCCTCAGGCTAATCATCACAAGTTCAACCTTTCCTTGAACACTCCATAGCAGTTGTTTTCACCTAACTGAACTCAGAAATTTTTATTTTAGTGAAGTACAACGAAAAAGTGCATCTCTTTAAAGTTCATTTTGAAATCAGGACTGTGATGTGTTTCAGCAGCAGCAGCAAAATAAGGTTGCACAACTAAATTTCTAAGTGTATTAAAACAACTCCCTTTTTGTTTTGGTTAGTTACTCTCTAAGTTTTCTGAAATGGTACTGACTGTGTTCTCAGGACCCACCTTCTGCTAACACACTATCAGCTACTTGTAACTGGGGCTTTTATCAGAGAAGGATTGCAAACCAAGATGCATCAGGTAAGCTTCAACCAGCCTATTTAGAGTAGGAAAAAGTAGCAGAAATTATAGGAAAAGTGTCAGCGTACTGTATAAAACACTGCAGGTCATAACTAATTCTCATGACAGATGGTGACATTGTGATTGGCAGGTGGCAGTGAAATAGGGCCTCAGCATTTACAGAAGGTAATGGGAAACTTCACAGACCATTTGTGCTGAAGATGCTGGCCAAAGCTGGTGGAAAGCCATCACCGTCATGCACTGGAAAACGTCCACCACAGTCCATGCCAATAGCTCTAGACAACTCTTTTGAGAAGCCACTGGCAAAGGGGAATTATTTGGACACACCAGGCTCCTGACTGCCCAAAGTACTGACACAACCAGCACCAAACTGTGGGCCAAGTGGTGTGTTTGAAAGGCAAAGCATTCCTCCTGCCTTGGACACAGGAGGTGCATCATCATCAAATCTTGACCTACACGATTAATTCAACCCTTGCTCTTAAAAAGATCACTGCTTGCTCCTTGCTTGCTAACGATAATGAAAATATTAAGATGTTTATTTTGTCATTCAGTCATTTCTGGTATTGACAGAACAATTTAGAGAGGAGGTAGCTCTATCCTAAAGGGCTTTCCCTTTCAGTAACTTTAAAATCTAGCATAGAGTACAGAAATTTCTTTAGTATTTACCTTTTACTTTGAGATATCTTTGGCGTGGTTAAACAAGAAAAAGACCAAATCTACAGAATACCATGAGCACCATGATGTCCTGTTATAACAATCTCCCAACAAATATTTCTATTTCATAATAAACACTCAATTTTAATTCCAATCCACAAATTATTTTTATTTCTGTTATATCCTTGTCACTATTATACAACCTCTTAAGTATTGCTTTTAGTATTTACAAGCTTCACACATCTGTATTTAGAAACATTCATGTCTTTTCATAATCTGTCTTAAGATTTGAAGTTTTTTCTTCTTAGCCTAACCATTTACTGGTTTACCTTAACCATTTTTTCTTCTTAGCCTGACTGTTTACTGAGAGAAACAACACTCAATCTGTCACCAATTTCATGCAATTATCTTCCCCATATTAGACCTGATTAGCTGTTAAATCAAATAATTTATATTTTTCTTTTTGAAAACTTTCAGTATAATTCCACTGCTTACGTATTTCAGATTTTACAATAAAATGTAGATAAAAAATTTGTAGAACAAATATAGTGTTCTTAAGGTATTCCTAATGAGTCTCTTCTTTATTCATGTGTGCCAGGTACAAATAAAATCTTGAAATTCTAAGGAAAACATAGCAAATGTTTCTGAATTTCATGGAAATACCCTGCAACTTACAAAATGAAAAAGATAACTCAGGGTCAAAAGACAGCAACAGAAAATTGTGATTTGTGTGTATGTGATTGAAACATCTATAAAATTAAAAACTGCAAGTCAGATAACCTGTATCAACAGGAAAATCTAGAAATGGTAATAAAAGTAATCACTGTAACTTTTTAAGTCACTGAAGGACTATACACAATAGCATAGCGTATTAAGACCAAGAATAATCTCGTATCAAGAGTTTATTAATACAGTATTCTAGTCTAAATAAATATATAAAGATATGAATTACTTACAAAAAGTAGAGGGAACAACTATTTGCTCATCAGGGGAATCAAGCAGTGATATATTATGTAAGTACCCAGAATATCACACATCTAAGTTCTGGAGTCAAACTGCTCAGATCATGCAAATTATGTGTTTCCATGTAAAAAACCCAAAAGGTAGCTGATAACAAAACTGGAAAAATGCTGTTGTAATACATTCATTCACAGAATCTTGTGATAAAAAAAGTATTCTAAAACATGTCTCTTTTACTTGAACATTGTTATTTTCATGAAGGTCTGTACTTTGTTTACTCACTATTCAAGTGCTAATCAGGGAAGAGAACTCAGGGCTATCACCTCTAGCAGAAAAAAATCACTAATAATACTTCCTGTTTGCAAAATGCAGTGTGAATATTTTGAACAGACAGTCTAAGCAGGGCTCACTATTTTTGTAGCTGTTCCATTCACTCCTAAGCTAACCAGGTTCTGTGACCCACTTTCAACAAGACTGAGAAGGACTTTAGTAAAAAACAATACCAAGTTGTAAAAGCTGACAATTCGAATCATCAGAAAAGGCCAAACCAACCAACCACACACACAAAAAAAAATTCTATAGTTTTATATGGAAAAAGATAACAATAAATTTGTTTCGATTTTGATATCAGTAGGCCTGAGCTACATTTAGAACATGAGACCCAAAGTATGCTCATTTAGTGGCAATGCTTTCAGAGTGAAAAGCTGGTATAACAGAATTATATTGATGCAGTCCAGGTAAGTCTGTTCTATATGCTGAAGGAAGTATTTTTAATTTTAACAACGTATTATCATGCCATGTATACATAATGAAATTTTCATCCTGATATTAGATCTATACTCACATCCTTTAAGCAGGAACACATTTTTACAAATACTGTCCTTTCTTCAGTTCTTACACACAAAGATCAAAGATTTCTTCAACATCCCTCTGTGAATCAGAAATCCAAACCAGCCCTGCAATACTCTTCAGTTTTCATTGCAAGAAGGTGCAACACTCGGTTAAAGTCAGTAAAATCCAGGACCATGCACTAGTGACCCTCTGAGGTTTCGGTTCAACTTGGCTGTACATTGCAAGTGAGTTTGACTGAGCAGGCCTTATGTAAATGGATGGACTTCAATAAAAGGCAGCCTTAATGTATTAATCCAAGGCCTGGGGTGTTTTCAGAGCAGGCTGGAGACAATCCCAGACACCTGGCTTTTGAAAGACCACCAAGGGAATATGCAAGGGGAGAAGGGGAGCGAAGGTCAGTAAAAGCAGCCTGAAATAAAATTTAACTAAATTCAAGCCTATTTTAAAGCATCTGGATCAGCAGCCTTGAAAGTTTCTTTATAGTTATCAGATGCTGAAATATGCTTTTCTATCTTAAGGATACAAAATGCTTCCCAAAGCAATTCATATTACATGCTTCAGAATTCAGCAAGAAGCACTACCTGGAAACAAGATGTTTTTAACTATAGGGTCAGGATGCATTTTGCCTTGGCAGCTTCAGTGTTTACTTCCAGTCTCTCTGGAAAAGTGACAAAAGCAACTGTGCCATTCAAATTGGGGAGATGCAAATCTGAAGAGCACAGACTTGGCTATCAGATGGAAAAGCTACTGCTCTATAATCATGAACAACCAGGGGTTTAAGCTAGACTGGGCAAATGAAAAGACATCAATATAATCAGCTATCCAACACTCTTGTTTCATTCAACTGTCTCTTCTCTTTTCCCACACTACAGTGTAAAGTAGGTTCTCCAGAAACTGCCCATAAAAAAAATTCAAGCGAAAATCAGTTCAATCTTATTCTTTCTTCTCTTTTTGACTATTTGTTTTCTTTGTAATGTTGTTTTTTGAGGGTTTTTTTAGGTGCTTTTCCTGGAACTCAAGTAAATAGGAACAGACAGAACACTCGCCTTTTCTTCTTTACATGATTCTTTGCCTCCAATTTATTATATTGTGTCCTTATCTATACATTTCTCCATGTTACCTCCCTTCCACAGAATTGATTTTCAGTTACTTACCCCTTTTTGATAAAATCCTGACTCCTCCTTTCCCCCTATCCTTTTGCTGTTATCCTCTCAGTTTCCTACGCATTCCCCATCTGAAGCAGACATTTGCTTGCCTGTCTGGCTCTGCCCTCTGGCAGCTCTGGGAAGTGGCCAGTGGCCATCCCTGTCAGCTCATGACCAACAAGCCATCCAGCACCCTGGCAGCTCTACATCCACCACAGCATCTGCTGCCTCCCAGATTGCTGACCCAAAGCCAACAACTCCAAAACCAAAGAAAGGATAAGTGGGAAGCTACTGTGAGGCAAGGCCGGTGATGGCAATAAAACGAAGCTTTTGGAAGCCTATCAGAACTATCTGGTGCACTGCCATCCATCAGCTCCCAGCTTGCTGTGGGAAGAGGGTGCCACCTGGTGCCCACTCCACCCTCCTCTAGCAAAACTTAACCTGCTCCTCTGGCTTTTCTGGCCATTGCTCTCTAGAAGGTCACCTACTTTTCTATTATGAGTCCTCAAAACTTAACATATTCCTATAATCTCCATCTCATGCAAGTTTTAACAGATCTTGAAACATTTTCCAACTTATTAGACACTGAAAGGAAGAAAAAAAAAATGCAAACCAAATCCATACACCTAAACAAGTCACCAAGTAGGAAATGCCCACTTACGTTCTCCAGCAGGGGTCCCACATAAATCAACCTGATACTTCTTGCTCAATAGGTAACTACACAGCAGGCCAGGATCCTCGAAGGATAGGACAAGAGGAAATAAAATCACTACGTCTTTGCTCTAGAAAACCTGCTACAAAAATTAAGGATTTTCTCCATTACTTTGCTCTTGATCTCTACTACACTACACCCAGCTACAGCATCATTTTATTTCCCATGGTGCTGCTCACAGCTACCCCAGCACAAATGAAAGCAAAGGCAGTTATATTCTGATTCTCTGGGGTAGATATTTAATACTTTCTTTTCTGTACAGAATACTTAAACTACATAAAATATAAGGATCATACTGAATCTAAAGTAGAGTTTGCAGAGTTGGTGGAGTTTTTTTGTCGTAGTTTTTTTTTGTGGTTTTTTGTTTGTTTGCATTTGGTTTTTTGTGGGGTGTGTGTGTATTTGCAGTGAATAAAACCTTAAAGGGAGTACCCTAACTGGCTGGAAGACCCTCTGAGACTGTCTCTGAGTTGGAGAAGAGATACATATTTGCCCTTTTCTTATTTAAAGCACTCAGCTGAAATTCAGCTTCATGAAATGTGAATGCTTTCTATTATTCTAGATTTTCACATCTCTGCTTTCCTCGTCAGTTCAGTGGCTGCAGCCTGGAAAATGTGCACAGGCTCCAACAATTGGCAACTTTCATCTTCTGAAACTGTTTAGTACTAAATACAATATTCATATGTCTGGGTGAAACATAGTTAAAGGAACAAAAATAAAATCCTCCCTATTACTTATTGCAAAATGGAATTCATACTTCATTTGTCACATTGAATTGAATCACTTTTTATTTCAGGACTCCTTTCAATTTAAAGACAAAACATTTCCAAGTATTTATTTGCACTTGGACTGGTTTTTGATGTAGAGCAGCTGGATATTTTGTGCCATTTCTATATCCATCTTCTAAGTACAGCATCTTGAGTGATAATGGGAACATATTTGACTTGGTTTTATTATTACATTTGGGTTGCAAATGAACTTCAACCCATTGATGCCTAAAGAGTGTTGTTTTAAAACAAGGTTTAAAGGAGACTAGAAGCAAAAAATAAATACATATATACCACTTTATTATCAGGAAGATTATTTTTCCCTTTTGTTTTGATAATTCAAATATTTATAGACTAGTTTCATTGGGGAAGAAAAAAAAAGGCAAACCAGCAAGAAAAGTTGTATTTTCCATACTGTTAACCTAGAGATTAACTTATTGTTATTAGAGCTTACAATAGCCTTTCACTGAGGCCCCAATATAATGCTATTTAACAAGTTGGCACGTGCAAACAAAACAATTTCAAGATGCTACACAACTGTGTTCTGCTTTAAGTTTTTAATTCTTTAATTATGCACACATTCACACTTACACATAAAGTATTGAGCTCTATAATTACATGATACCTGCATACATAAGCATTTATACACACACAATTATGCATGTGATAATACTTCAACAAATACATATTTGTCCTTATAAGATACTTTAAAATATGTGAGATCATTTCAGTACAATTGCTCTGGAAAAAAAACCAAAAACCCAAAACTAAAACAGAATTTAGAACTGTACCCCAATCATTCCTGTAAAATAGAAACCCTAGAAGGGAAAATGACAAGTTAAAGTTAGCAGGCATATCATATGCGTTAACAGAAATACCTACTTTTTTGAGATTTATAGGGTGGGTAATTGGAAAAGCAGAGAAGTCACTGAAAATCCTATTCCTTAAAGATGAGGCAATTTCTTCCCAAGCTAAAGTACATATTCCTTTTTAAATGTAAATGTTTGAGTATTTCTCTTCTAGTTGTGAAGTCATTTATTCCTCCCAATCAGACCACAGAGTTTCAAAAAGAAAAATATCATCAAATAAAAGGCTGTTGACTGTTCTATTCCTTAAAAAGCACCATTCCCTATGCTCTGATTAGTCATAATTTCCTGACCTATAGGCTGATGAAATGATGAGCAGCTCAGAGACAGCCCTTTTATGGAGGAAACATAAGAACATTAAAATTAATAATACAGGTGAAATTTAATTTAGAACAACATTACTAGCAAGCAAAATTGTAAACCACTGCTAGCAAAAAATAAGCTGGTTAGGGTGGAAGTGAGAACAGAAGCTGCTCCCCATCACTCCACTGCAGCTAATAACATGCCAGACTCTGCATTTATCTCTTGCTTTAATGCTGTTCCCAAAAGGAAATCCATAGGAAGAGCTGTCAGAAGATTCCTTGGCAGGGCAACTTCTTTAGAAATGGCAACCAGCCACATCCAAAAGATAGAAGACACAAGATATTGTTCAAAAAGTACTCATAAATCACTATAATATTCTTTAATAGGCAGTAATATTTGTGTAAATTATGAGATTTAATGTATATATATTTGTTAAAACTGAATTATTACCGTTTTCACACAAACAGTTCCTGTTATATTTTACAAAAGCTAGACCTTTAAAATTAATTTTAAAACAAAAATTGAAAAAAAAAACTAAAAGTCAAACCAGCAAATACTAAGCTCACAAAAAAACAATTGCTGATTTTTTCCAAATCTTATAGGAGTTGCAAGTCCAATATAAAGCATTTTTATATATCTTCTTAATGCAATACATAACAAGCATCAGTGAAAACACTGCTTCAGTCACTTAAAGATTTACACAGTCTATAATATGGTTGACTAATAAGATTCTATTATAGCTACTGATTGAATACTTCTAAGAGGGTTTCTTTTTTTTTACTTGGAATAAGATCAAAATGCTTGCAGATTTCAGATTGCTATTAGACAGAATAATTATATGCTAAACTAATTACAACTAAAGCAAAACCTGACTTACAACTAATTAAATTTTATTGCATGAAAATAAAGCATAGTCCTTATTTAACACAGGGCACAGCCATAACTGTTTACAAACTCACCAGTCTGTGTATTTATTTCCAGTACAATGCCTAGATCACACTGACAAAGTTGGAATGTGCCATGATTTGGACACCAAATAGCTCACTTAATAAAGTAATTCATATACAAGACAATAAAAATCAGATCAACATTCCTAAAACTGTTGCTTATATTGCTAAGAAGCAACTCTAAATGAGACACTCTCCATTAACATCCTATTTCATTTTCATGTAGTTCTTCATTGCAGTTTTACAACATGGATCAGGTTTAAATTTCAGGAGCAGATAAGTAACTTACGAGCTTAAGTTCAATTATCAAGGCTTAGAGCTAGATCCTTTTAAAAAGCCTATTCAGACCTATAAAAATGCTGACGGGCAGTTTCCACTGAATATGAAGTTAGATATTTCAGTTTAAAATCCCATTATTTGACCAGCTACTATATGACAATAGTACTTTTAGCTTTAGCAGAACATTAGCATGCTTGCACAAGCCTAAGTAAATAATCAGTGCTTTAGCAGAAGAGAGCAAAGCAAGAGGGTGTAGACATCAAGAAGGAAGGGTGAATATAATCTCAAAGAGCGGAGAAAGCAGAGTTTGAAAGAACCAGCTGAAACCACCAGACACCAAAGTTAAGCAGGAACAGATTATATCTTTCTTCTAGTTTTACTGACCCTTTCCAGAATGTCAAAAACTATTTTTTCTTGTTACTATTACCAAGCTACTTCTGCTGAGTCCATACCTCTGCTAATTTTTTTCCTGCCCTTCTCCTCTTAGGAGCCAAGGGCACAACCACCATATTATTGGCTCACGTGCTCATTGGTCTTTTCACAACATCCTATAATTTTGAACAGATCTTGTATAATTCAGATGTATTCTGATGTATACAAGATGAATTTCAAATGTAAAGATTTCATTAAATAATAACAATAAAGCAGCAAATATCCTTCAAAAAGATAAAGATGACGTTAAAGATAAACTTAAAGGCAAACTAAACTGTCATTTGTTCTATGTGTAAAATGGCTGAAACTGTCCATCCCTTCAAGTCATGCATATCTAAAATCTGCCTCGCACCATAAATATATTTTATTTATATAAATGTTCTAGTCCATGACAAGTATAAAAGCATCTTGACTTCTCCCCATCATGTAAAACGTCTCATCAGACTGCTCAAACAGAAAACAGAAGGGAATGGGCTAGCACTTAAGCAATTTTATGAAGAACATAATTAGCTCTGGTTTGCAAAGATATCTCTAGTCCTTCCTTCTTTCTCCACATAGCTCATGCTGCAGGGCACGGTTTCTCCTCTCCACCAAGACACCTGGACTTGCACATTGTGCAAATCCAATGCCTTTGGAATCTTCTTCTGGCTCTCCATTTATTCGAAAGTGACTAACAGGTTCAAAATTATCACAGGGGGACTGATACACACATGGCATGACTGTGTAAACAGTTCCTTTAGAAAACCAAGTAAAAACGTTGAAAAATTATTCAAACAATTAAAAACAAACAAGAAAGCGCATAAATAAAGAAAAAAGAGTGGATATATGAAAAGCAAATGAAATACAGAATTAAAAAAAAAAACCAAACAAAAGGTAGAATAAGGAAAAAACCAGAAAAATGTAAGATGAAAAGCAATCACCTAAGTGCTTCAGTTACACCTATTCATTCTGCATGCATATGCTTCTCATGTTTTATCACATTTCACTGAAAAAAAATGCTGGTTTTATCTGAGAAGAAAGGCATTTAACTATTGAATAAGCAGGGAAGTTAATAATGCAGATATTCTGAAACAATTTTATGCATCACTGCATTTGCATAACAATCTTTAAAATATAACCATGATCCCCTCCCTATTGAAGATTTTCATCAACTTGGTACAACTTAACTTATTTGCAACAGCCAGAAACCACAAGGGGCTTGCTACCTTAACTTCAATTTCCTAAAAAATGTTTACTTTCTTCCAGATGGCAAGATTAAATTACATAAACACTGTCAGCAAGTTGAATCCTCAAATGTATTCATTTCCAACACAGAAGCTTCAAAACCATCTATAATTTTGTTACTGATGTTTGGAAACAGCTGTAGCTGACATGGCTGCGTGTTGTATGTGTCAGCGTTAAAGGATTAAATATTCTTAACCCCCGATGGAACAAACCTGCTCTATTAGCCAGACACAGTATAAGGTACATCTGAGACCAGTGCTACAATAGGAATGTCTTATTAGTTCACCGATAAACAAAAGAAGTCAAAGATAATGTATTTGGTTTTTCTCTAGAGAAATGCTGGGGAGATAGCTGGAATTTCACATATACTGGTATTTTTATATATCAAATGGTTTGTGGGACATTTAAGCTTACTCTCTAGCTACAAAAAATATTTTTAGATAGTTTTATTTTTATCAATTTCTTAAAATATTTTTTAAATTGTGTCCTATGAGTCTATAATCAGAAAAAATAAAATAAACCTTTATGTTCCAGTTTTGTGTGGGTTTATGTAAAAACAGTTTATAAAAATGATGTATAACCTTAGTAAATCCAAGTGTATGCTTGTGAACAATCTTCCTTGGGAAGGGTCCTTCATATGATTGAATGCCCCAGGCACATGACTGAAATCAAAACTGTGCTGATGTCTTCACCTAAGTCAGACAGGGCAAAGGTCAGCAATCAACTGCAAAGCTGTGTACTTGAGTTTTCTTGTTATAGGGCTGAAGAAGGGAGCAACAGCTTATGACCAGTAGGAAAAACCCCAAGCATTGTGATAAAACCAGGAAGGAAAGTACACACACTCTGCACACTTTTTCCTCACTGGGCACATATAAAAGTCTCAAAGCCCTGTTCTATACACATTCCTGAGCCTACTATTTCATGGCATTTTCACATTAAGGTGAATAGGAGAGGATGTTTGTAAGTAATGTTGCAATTTCCTTGCCTACACTTGTTTAAAATAACCTCTTTTATAAAAAGTACCAGATCCCAAATAAATTGTCTACACCAATGGGAGGCTTCTCTCCAGCCTGACTGGAAGCAGAGGTAGGTGCCGTTTCTGTGGGAAAAAAAATGAGAAGCAGAAGAAAAAACTGCATACAAGCAACATGATTTCTGGTACTTTACTGGAAATTGTGTGAACCCTTGCAAAAGAATGAGATGATAAATTAGGGCTGCCCTGGAGAGTTCAGCACTTCAACAGATCACATGGAGAGTTTGAAGTAACACCAGAGATATTTTCCTGTCACAGACAACATAGAATTTTTTTCTCTTAAATATTTCCTAAGGTACATTTTAAATTCAACATGTTTTTTCATTAGACTTTCATGTCTTCCCCTTTTCCCTTCATTTTCAACTCAGTTTTGGCTATTGCAAGAAAAGCTGTCCTGCTTGTCTGCTTCTACCCTCCACTAAATACTTCCAACCCCTTTCAGAGAGCTGTGTGATAGGGAGAAGTAAGAGACTCATCTTTTTCCCCATTTGAACTCCACAGGCATTGCCAATCCACCTAATTCCAAACCTAAATGAGATTTAAGATTTCATTTCCTCACTTTAACACATGGAAGATCCAGGTTGTTCCTTTTGTCCCATCAATTTAGGGTATGCCTTGGCAGCAGAGACGCTGAAAGCCGTATTCTGGGGCATTGAAATGAACATCGGCAGGAACAGACTGTTCCATCAATTTTGCTACCACTTTCCCACAGATGCAAGCTGTTCAGTGCCCTGCCATTGGGAGAAAGTTGTCCTGTGGCAAAATGCTATATACAGTATGATAAAAAAACTCCATCTTACTTGATATTTTAGGGGTTTTTGCACATCTGACACATCCCACCCTAACTGTAATGCACCGTAACAATTTGGAGGAAGAAACAGAAGAACAAAATGGTGGAACAGGTTTCTGGAAAATTTTTTTTTCTTGCAAACGTTTACATACTTGCATGCTATATGAATAAGCAAAACATTTTCTTAGTGACATAATACTCTAAAAAGAATAGGCTGGTGAATTACACAGAGTAGCTTTGTTTCTTTCAAATCCAATATATCCCTATATCTCATGTATTTCTGCAATCTAAGGTAAAAAATGATGTTTGCACAAAGTATTTTGAAACAGAAAAATGTAGACTCTGCAGAAGGCACAGGCAACCTGATTTACAAAGAAAACAACACATAACACGACCCCTGTATCAAAGTTAGAGCAGATGCACAATTGCAAGGTCACTCTCCCGTCACTGTTCAGACTAGGTCAGCTGTTGAAGACATATTACTCCAAGCACGCTGGCTGCCGTGACACAGACCTCCCAGGCACGAGCCTACCTTCACACCAGACAGCTTAACTAAAATGTCTCTATAGCTTAGGAAGGTCACAGCATCCTACACCCCAATACCTACATATCTGTGCAATATTAATTTCAGTAGGCATAGAGTCTCACGGTCAGACTTTTGCTTTACCAGACCATCTAGCCAAACACCTCAATTCCTCAGCTCAGGAGAAAGTCTTTTGGTTTCACTAAAATCATGGGGACTGAGCTGCATCATTACGATTCACATGGAATTCAGCAGATTCAATTATCTGGTCCTCAAATCTGGTGAAGTAAGTCTATAAAGCCATCCAATATAATTGCTTGGCATCAGCACCAGAACAGTATGACTTCTCCTCCTGCCCACTGCATTTGTTAACCCCACACTGACTGAGCAAGCTTTTATCTCCATCCTGAACACACATACTCCTTGTGCAATAGCAGTAAGGAACTCCAGCTCTTGGGACCTCATTGTGCAGAGCACAAAGCCCTGCTAGGCAAAGTCTAAAACAATAAATAATGACAACAGATAAACAGGATCACTAGATATCATGTGTTTTCAAGGAATAAAGTATTGCATTGAATATTTCAGTGAAGCTAAACACTCAAACTCTCTAGTCAGACAGACTCAAATCTGGTGAAGTAAGTCTATAAAGCCATCCAATATAATTGCTTGGCATCAGCACCAGAACAGTATGACTTCTCCTCCTGCCCACTGCATTTGTTAACCCCACACTGACTGAGCAAGCTTTTATCTCCATCCTGAACACACATACTCCTTGTGCAATAGCAGTAAGGAACTCCAGCTCTTGGGACCTCATTGTGCAGAGCACAAAGCCCTGCTAGGCAAAGTCTAAAACAATAAATAATGACAACAGATAAACAGGATCACTAGATATCATGTGTTTTCAAGGAATAAAGTATTGCATTGAATATTTCAGTAAAGCTAAACACTCAAAAACTCTCTAGTCAGACAGATGTTTTGTTCACCATTTCAAAATAAGAAAGGCACACGGAAATCAGAAAGCTGCTAAAAATGACTAAAAAGTTGCTAAAGTAATAAGGATTAAAATCAAACTGCCACTGGGTCAGAGTAGCCTACAAAAGGTAAACTGAAAGAGCCACAAAATATTCTAGCCATCCTTATGGACAAATGAAAGCCAGCCATCTCAGTCCACAAATTGTTCATGATGAGCTGACAGAAAAAGACAGAGAAAGGACATCTCTTAGAACCAAAATTCAATGCTTTCTTTTCTGGAGGACACTTCATTCCAGGGCCTTCTTAACAATGACCCCCAGACCAAGCAGTAGGCAAAGATGCAGTTCATGGTTCACAGTTCACTATGGGCAAATGATTCTCCTTCTAAAGACAGCTTAAAAAATCTTATTTCCCTAACCTTACTTTTCCAGGTTGATCCAAGGACATTGGATCAGAGGAACGGTGATGGATGAAACATTCTCTCTTTTCAAGTAAATGGTCCTTAATCTCACAAAGCACTAAAGACTTTGGAATCTAAATGTTTTACACACTACTTGAGTATGACTTTTTCATCTCAGTTGTCATCTGAGAACTTTCGAAACATACAATGAAAACATCACCTTATTGGGAATTCTCTAGAGATGTTTTCCCCCTTTGGAATAATAATCCTGTTTGGTGAGCTGCATCCTCCACCCCATGACTTTTGAACAGCTGCAGAGTACAGACCTGAAGTGGCTGAGCATATATTCCCCTGCTCCAGGACTGTTCAAGCAGGAGCTCAGCCACCTCCACCCTGCCTCCTTTAACCCAGCACAGCTCAGCTCACACTGTTTGAAACCAGGTTAACATTAACTAATCTGGTGTGTAAACTGGTAAGGGTAAAAACACATTAGGTCTCAACAAAACACACCTAAGCCAGAACACGTCTTAGCTTGGATTCACAAAACGAAACAGAAAAATGCCAGAATTATAATTGGTCGTCTTTTGTAAAGCCATATTCCCCTGCTCCAGGACTGTTCAAGCAGGAGCTCAGCCACCTCCACCCTGCCTCCTTTAACCCAGCACAGCTCAGCTCACACTGTTTGAAACCAGGTTAACATTAACTAATCTGGTGTGTAAACTGAAAAATGCCAGAATTATCATTGTCTGGTCGTCTTTTGTAAACATTATTTGGACTGGTTTGTGGGTGAAACACACTATTCTATGTCATCATCTTTTCTTTCAATGCTCCCTTCTAGAAAAGCATAGTCAAGCTCCAAATACTGTCAGTATCTTTATCTTTCAAATACTTCTTTTTCTTGGTAACAGATTATTTGGACTGGTTTGTGGGTGAAACACACTATTCTATGTCATCATCCTTTCTTTCTATGCTCCCTTCTAGAAAAGCACAGTCAAGCTCCAAATACTGTCTCCAAATATTTATCTTTCAAATACTTGTTTTTCTTGGTAATTACCTCACCTCTGAAAAAACATCAAAATTCTCTTAAGTAGCAACTATACATAGGGAAGTAAGCTTGTGATCCAAAAAGGTAACCCAAGTCATATAAGGTCTTTATCAGACTATAGAATTTGGTAAAATACATTCATATTGCTCTTAATGCATATTTTTATACTCTTGAAAAAATTATTCCAATAAGATAATTTTCTACTCATTTTAAGTGTGATCTACACAAATCTGTGAAGTCAACTACCTAACAACAGTTCTGAAACACCAAAACAACAGACTTCTACTACCCTAGTTAATGAACATGAGCATCAGTCCTTAGACATTAAACATTTCTCCTCAATGACTTCTTTATCTTTGATTCATAGCTTTCCAGGGTAAGGTGCAGCTAAGAAAAAAAAGCAGTGAATCTACATTCACAAGGCATAGTGTACACCATCATGGGAATATTTTTGAGGCTACTTAATTTAAGGCCATGCCTGTGCTACCATGTACACTTTAGAACAATCACTGTTTGCACTGATGGCAGCAGCAAGGAACTGATGGTATTAAAATGTGTGAGCTGCTGAGCCTGTCACCTAAAATTACTAAAAACATGTTTAGTCAGCACCTTGTTTCTTCGTATATAAATTACTAAAAACATGTTTAGTCAGCACCTTGTTTCTTCGTATATACCCAGCAAAGTTTTGCAAAGAAATTTAATCACATTGGAACTAGGAAGCAACAGTGGTGATGATTTTCAAACGGAAGGAATGAAGTGAAAATGTCTTCCCCTTTGAAACATGGCCATATTTCAGGACAGGCAACTCAAAACCACAGCTTGACACATGTCACCTTATGCAGAAGTATAGGCTTCCAGCAAACTGTAAGAAAAAATTAATGCACCAAGTCAAAACTAAGGTCAAGCCAAAAATACATCTATAAAGAAGATGAACCATCCTCCATGCCACCTAAGGAGAAGTCAGGTTATATGAGGGTCCTGCTCTTAAGTTTTTGTGGTCCTACAAGCAAATTGTCCTTCATTGCCTCAGTGCTCAGGTCTGTAAAATAAGGGTAACCTCCGCAGGTTTTGTGACATGTAATAAACACCACTTGTAACTTCTATTCATGAACAACTGAAAAAGATTTGGGGTGTCAGTTGTGTTTCAACTTGTACTGACAGCAGCTCTGTCCTCACTGGGGGGACAAGCATGCAAGTCATTAGAGGGTGGGCTCAGGTACCCATGCACACAGGAATAATCTGCTGAATTACATCAGAAACACTGTGCCGCTTATAGCATGAGAAATAAAGAATTTTTTTAATCTATTATATTTAATTTTGGATCTGTTTACTTTGCCACATGATTTTCATTTTATATTTCTTCCCTTTGCATGTGCAAAACTAGTCACATGTGGACCACAATCTGACCCAAAGGCCAAACTGGTAACTGTTTCTCTAGAGAAAAACACAAGTCTAATCCAAAAAGGCACACACACCTTTGGCTTCAGATTTGGACTAGAAAAGAGGTAACAAAGCAGAAAGTGGTCATATTTTTTCCATCCTAGTTTTTCAGTATCTATCATGTTGTAGACACAGGCTTTAATACCATATAATCCCTTTTAAAAGTGCATTTCCAGCCCCCTTAGCAATTTCTTATTCCCAGCTTCAGCTACCAATTCCTTCCTCTTGCATGCCAGCTCTAGCAACAGCACTGTCACCAAAAGACACTTCACAAATGGAGCTAGCAAAGACTAACTCAAAAAAGGAAAAGGAAAATTAACTTTAGGGAAAAAATTTTTAAAAAAAATATATATGTATGTGTGTATGTATATATATGTATGTATCTATGTGTCTCTTTAAGACAAATAAATTCTGGCTCAGCCCAAAGTCATACCAACACTTATGTCAGCACCAGGAACGAAGGAAAAGGACACTTCTGGAAGATGAAAAGAAGCTGCAAGTTTTCCTATTCTCAGATGCATGCCCTAAGCATCAGGCTACAATGACACATCCCCCCCTTCTTTGTCCTCTTCTGATCCAATGAATCTGTTGTTCATGGGTAACAGAACAGCCCCAACAGGAAAAATAAAAGCATCAGCATCATAACCTATAGCTAAGTGATGATGACCTTCTCCAGGAAACTGAATTGTGCTGCCTCCAAACAGCAAGGCTGCACAAGGCATAACCATAAGTCCATCACAGAATGCAGAATTACCTGCTGTCACATCAGGTGGTACTAAAGGGAAGGGTTAAAGTGTGAAAACCCCTATGATCCCTTTATATATCCATGTCTGGAAAGAGAAATAGGTGGGCAGAGGCAAAAGCTATATAAATAGCTGCACCTCCTCTCTTTCGGGTTTGTTTCTCAGACAAAGCAATCAATTCCAGGTTAGTCTTTCCTTGAAAACTTCTAAAAGCACAAACCACCAACATAAGCATTGATAGTACTGACACTACTGACAACATCTGCTATTTCAAAAAACTCAAATACCAAAGTGCATAGGCTAAAGAAATCAGCCCTGTTACATCCTCTGTAAACAAGTGGTGATTGCTGAGACATCCCTCCTGCTGCTGGAGGATTAATGCAATTTGAATACAGAGTAAGGGAAGCATAGAATCACTTATCACAGAATGGCTTGGATGGGAAGGAAATTTAAAAGAACTTCCTGTTCCTGCCCACTTGTGATTGACAGGGACACCTTCCACTAGACCTGGTTGTTCAGAGCTGCATCATCCAGACTGGCCCAAAAGACTTCCAGGGATGGAGCATACACAACATCCCTGGGCAATCTGTTCAGGTGTGTTGTCACCCTCACAGTAAATAATTTCTTCCTATCATCCAGTCTAAACCTACTCTCTTTCTGTTTGAAGCCATTCCTCCTTTTTGTATCACTACAAGCTCTCCTCAAAAGTCCCTCTCCAACTGCCCTGCAAGATCCCTTCAGGTACTGGAAGGTGACAATTAGGTCACCCCAAAGCCTTCTCTTTCCCTGGCTGAATAATCCCAATTCTCTCAGCTTTTCCTCATAGGAAAGGTGGCCCATCTCTCTGACCATCTTGGTGGCCCTCCTCTGTGGGCTCTCAGTATCACTGCTGTTCCTTTTATAAAATGGTGTATATGGGAAAAACAACCCCGCCAAGTAACCATGTGGTCCTACTATATGAATGCACAGACAGTTATTGGAGGGGAGAAGATAAAAGGCAGTCTTGTATTTCAATTTCCTCTCTTTTATTTATGGTTTCTTTTGGTCAGGTTAGTCCCAAATGTTTTCTGCTGTGATGCTGAGCACGAAACAGAGCAACGCACAGAGAGTAAAAAACAGACATTGCCAACTCTTTTCTAGGACCTACTTTCCTCCTGTAGGTGTTTCTAATTTAATAAGTAAGGAAAATGTAGGTGGTGTGCTACTCCCTTTTTTAAAACAAACGAAAAATCCAGTCCTGTCCTTATATTCCAGCCCTACACCTACCACTATGCTGTGGCTGTCTGTTGAACTGAGTCAGTGCTACTACCAACCTAGGAAAAAATAAATTAAAACTATAAAAATTGAATATTAAGCATTCAAAATTCTATTTTATTCTGCTGCTCTGAATCCACTATACAGATAAGCAAACAGCTGAGTTTACAACAATGGAGAGAGCAACAGAGAGGACAGGATGCAATATGCCAATTTTTTATTTCTAAAGGATGCACTGACAGCTTATAAAACCTTCATATGTTAATCAAACCAGCACCTTATTTTTTTTAAAGACAATTATGAACCACCAGAGAGGAGATGAAAGAACAAACAGCTCCTGCAGTTGTCGCCCAAAAATTGTATAACCCATCTTCTGCAAGTTGAAATTGATATCTAACAGTCATTTTCAGCCAGCAGGGAGAAACGGAACAGGGCTGAGTGAAGCAGCTGTGTGAATGGCACAGGAGAGCAGGAAGAAGAAATATTAAGACCAAGCTTGTAGAAACCCTGGTACTTTTGGTTTGTAGGCCATGAAACTAAACTAAATATATTGGTAATATTATGAGAATGAAAAAGTCCACATCTACTGTCTATTTACATTTTTGAAAATATCAGTGAGCTAGGACAGCTTTAACAGTTATATGCAGTTAACCCAATTTTTGCACATTTTCTAATTCAAAATTGTTTGAATTGCATTTAACAAAAATATTCAAAATACCAATACATACAGTGCTTATCTGTTTATGAGCAAATAATGTATAAATGTTTTTCCCCTGAAACAGTATCAATGCAATCCATATTAAAACCAGGAAACCTTCTACAAATTTGAAGCAACATTTGCTTCTAATATGCAGTTCCTCTACTTTAATGTAGAGCTCAAGGTCCTATTTTAACCTGTGGACAATATTCAATCTACAAATCATTGATGAAACAACAGTTTTCAAACATCTATAATGTAATTCCAGTTATGATATTAAAATTTTAATTAAAATTATTATTTAAAAAAAATAAAACCTGAAAATAACAATAGCTCCAGTCAAAGAAACCCTTAGTTTCCACACTATTTTTACATGCTTTCTTAGCTGTTGATGCAGTTTTAGTTGAGGCAGCACGTATGAAATGCCGTCTGTTTAGCTTAAATCACTAAAGTGAGACTACGCTTCAGGCATCTCAAAGCAGAGCTCCTGCAGAAAGTGCCCGGCTTTCAAAGCAGTGGGGAGAAGGTCACAACGTGCCTTAGACCTTCACAAAGATAGCTCATTTGGGCGCCTAATCCCAGGCACAGAAGGTCCCTTACAGGCTGCCTCGTTCCTTTTCCTCCATGGAGTGGGTATGACACTGAAGCACTGCCAAGAAGGTTCTGCAAAGAAACCTCCTTTAGGTTTCACTCAGCTTCTTGGGCTCACTGAGCTGCAGCCCACACAGGATTGCAAGTGGGTTTACGGCAGCTCAGTGTGATATCTGGTGATGTAGCTTTCGTTTAAGCTAAATGTAAGCAAAGCCTCTTCACAGACAAGAAGTGATGGGGTAGTGGACTTTATTTTTTTTTCATTAATATTAAAAGAACTAGTATTGTAACTTGTTACTCTTGTATATTTTTTAACCAACCAAAAAAACCAAAAACTTTAAAAACCCCTACAGATTTGATTCTCATAATAAATCAGTTAATATTATCTTTAATCCAGTGTCACAAAAAAAAAATCTTAACAAAAAAGCTGTTAATCTGGTTTTCTTGCACGATGCTGCCAATAAAAAGCTAGCTATTTTGCACTTATTATAAACCAGTAAACTTAAATTCTGTCATGTGAGCAGTATGTAATAATTAGCAGGTGTATAGACTAAAATTAAGCTAGTTTTTACTTAATAGCTAAATTAATTGTATCAAGTTTCTAGTGCGGGAAAACGTACTGCACTTAACAATGATTCTAACACAGAGAGTCCTCTTTTATGTTTGTGCACTCCAAAAAAATACTCTTGTTAAGTTAATAGGAACAATCTTACACAAGCAGGGTAGAAAAAATATTACTCCTACATCAGGTTACAAAACACTAACATTTATTCATTTCAAATGATTAAAACACAAATATGATGATTGTACTTCTGAGCCTGACAAACAATTATTTTTGGAACTGTAGTAACAGAATTATCATTGGCAACACTGAATTCAGGTGTGACACCCAAATATTAAATTCAACACCCCCAAGGACTGCATGGAGTGCAACCAAAAGGCTTGGAATCACACAACAATTTAGGTTGCAAAAGACTTCTAGAGTTCATCTTGTACAAAATCACACTTAAAGCCAGTATAATTAAATCAGTCTGTTCTAGTAACGAGTCTTAACCTCTAAATTAGGAAGCTGCAAGCAAAGAGCTTAATGGGAATGGTCCCCAGAACAAATACATCTCTGGTCTTAACTGCTAAACCACGCCCAAGAATTGTTTGGGAGTGCCATGAATGAGCACAGATCAAAAAGCCAAAAGGGAGCTCTTTAAGAAGGAAGCACATAGATGATGGTGTCCCAGCACGTGGGAAAGTGACAGCGCTGTGCTCAACGTGGCAGCACAGGCGTAACCTCACTGTGCCCCCTTTCGGACAAGTGCACTCCTTTGTGAGCTTCAGCAAATAAACTGTTATTGGATTTGCTTGTTCCAAATGCTGGGAATGGGGGTGGAAGTCATCCCAAACACATTGAACAATAAGGTTTGACTGAGGATCAGAGTGCAGTCAGCCCATTCTGTGCTTTATGGGCTCTCCATAAAAACTGAGCAGTTCATCAACTCATTTCTAGTCAAGTATTTACCAGAAAAAGAACACAAAGCAAAGGTAGATTTATATCAAAGGTTACAGGCAGAGTGTGTAATCCTGTATCAAGAAAAAAGAAGAAGAAAACGCATGCTGATTATTCTCAGACGTTCCTCTGAAAGCAATGAGCCTAAGCCTGTAGAGCACTGATCACAGGGACAATGCCTATTCACTACCCAATCTCATTGAAGTCCCTGAAACTACCAACTGAACAGATTATTTAGAGGTTTTCAAAACTGGACTCAATACCACCCAATTTCCTATTTCTATCCTAACTCACACTTACGAATTCAGAAAATGAGTACAAGAAAATCTGTATGCCCTATGGCTCACGTGATAAAAACCTAATACTTGTAATTTACAAGAGGAAAAATCTAAAGTACTCACAGGTTATTAAAAAATTAAATAGTCTTTTAATTCTGCACTTTCCTTGAAAAGTAAGGCTTTCAAATGAAAAATTAAGATTATTCTACTGGCATTTTAACTCTACCCAAATAAAAAAAATGATATAATAATTAGAGCAAAGCAACCAACAGTAAATTTTGTATCAAATAAGCAAATACAAAATATTCTGCCCTAGATCCTTGAATGAATTTTAATGAGCGCCGCCATTTTGACTGAATGAATATTTTATTTTGGACCTCAGGAATTCT
Source organism: Passer montanus (assembly GCF_014805655.1). NCBI lineage: Eukaryota > Metazoa > Chordata > Aves > Passeriformes > Passeridae > Passer > Passer montanus. Next base: position 11,328,334 of record NW_024360941.1, on the reverse strand, counting down.
ACCTCCTGATGACGACAAATTATGGGGAGAACACAGGAAACATTCCTACCCACATACCTTTTTTAATTACAATATTTAAAGTATCAAACAATATCAAAACATTTCCTTTAAAGAGAAAAGCTTATGTAAAACCCCAGATATATTACATTTCTATTACTGATCTGCACTGATTAAGTAAGAGCTGACTTATGCAGCTAATATTAAATTTAGAAATTAAATACATGTCCATATTATATGCAGCCTAGCTGGAATTCACTAGATTAAACATACTAATTAATTTGGTCATGGTGTGCTTTGTATTATAATTCAGCATTTATTTATGAGGCCACATATTCAGTTTACTGAATTTAATGTCTGCACTGTTCTTAAACATATCATTAGAAGTGCTAACATTTTATACCATTAACCCTGTATCAATCCACAATTAACACAAAATTATCAAAAGACTAATAAGAGCAGCTATGCATTTTTAAGCTACTTAAAACATTTCTAAATGCAATTATAACTATTTCATGCTAAGTAAGAGCTGATATTTCATTTTCATGCTAAGATACTCTTCACTCAAGAAAGAAAATAAAGCCCCAGCTTTCCTAATCACTTATTACTTCCAGGTTTCCTGTAGAGCACAGTCAGTCATAGTTGTATTTCTGAGTTACCATAGCTTTAGATAGATGGGATTACTAGGTGGGTCTTTTTCATACTCTATCAATACACAAATGACTGGAAAACTTCCTGATAGGTGATGAGCATTTCTGCTCCCAGACTCACTGAGATGTCACTGTGGACTGCAGACCCCTAAGTTTTTTTGACACTTCCCAACACATTGGCCCGTGTTGAAATCACAAACTTCAGCAACTGACAGATGAATGAGGGGAAAAGGACAAATCCTCCTGTAATTTTGTACTGTACGTTTACTAAGTCAGTATTGAATGGACAAAGTACATGTGCAGATACACATCTATATTTTAAAAAATCTGCCTGGAAAGCTTTTCATTCATCTGCCATTAATTTACACTAAACCTAAAGTAATAATATTGAAGATTAGACAATCCAAAACATGTGTGCATGTACACATATTACCAAGATGTGAAAAAGACGGCTTCCTACCACACAATATCAAAGGACTCTTTTCTGCCTAAATTTTAAATTTTCTAACTAGTTATGGATAGAAGGAAACCAAATTCGAGGATTTCACATTTATCAGTCTGATATACCAAACACAACCTAGAACTCCTTAGCACTCTCAATTACCTGTTTATTTGTCTGGAATAAGCTCACTCACATTTGCAGAGGTCCAGCATTTCTCCAGTTCCTTCATTAGTTTAAGAATACAACATTTCTGCCTTCCAGCATGGGAACAATGGTGAACAAATGGTAATTTAGTAACTGCTGCCCCAACAAAGACTTCCTGCAACTCCGCCTTTGTTGCTAAAGTAATACACAAACACTCCCAACTTGTAACCCAGATTTCAACCAGCTGATTTGTTGGAATATAGTATCTTTCCTCAGTTCCAGTTGCATAGATTTGGATGCTGCCACTCAACCTTTTGACACTGAAATCAAAAATCTCTCTTAAAAGGAATAGGGAAACCTCAAATACTTGAATGTATTCAGTAGTATGAATAAAGAATGTCTTTCTTAAAAAACTGATTTAATAAATTAATTATTGTCTGCTTTGCCAAGTTTACTAACAGAATAAGAGGTTTTTTTCTTTTAATGGAAAAAACCCATCTGAGCCATGATGCTTTTGAGGGGCACTAAAGCCTATTCAAATAAGCCATGTATTTTACAAAATGAAAGAAGTAAACTGCTTATTTTTTAAAAAAGGAAAAAAAAAGGTAAGAGTTAAAGCAAAATCTAAATTGAAAGTGTTTAATGAGCATAGCCCTACATGTCATGTCCCAGAAGGCAAATGGCAATGTCTTCCCTGAGGTGAGTAGAGCTAGGCTGGTTTGCTTTAGCTGGGCATGTCCTAGCTGCACAAACCTTCACACGTTCAGCCTTGAAAACAAAATTACCCCACCTAACCCAGCTTTCTATAGGTATAAACCATAACAAAGCTGAGAGGAAAAATATTAGCAATACAAATTGGTTTTATTTTTGTTAGAGAACTGTGATATTATTTGCTTTTAATAAGCTGCTTTACACTCATTAGTCTCAAGTATTACATTGTGATATTTGAAAATAAATTAAGAATTTGCTGTGGCAAGTAACATTTGATATATTTTTGTTAAAAACATGTATTATTGCTCCTGTCATTAGAGTACAAACTTCTTGAGATAAGTGCTGGTCAGTTTATTTATGTGGAACCCTAAGCATAAAGTTTCTGCAGAATTTCTTTAGAAAGGTCAGACAAATGTTCAAAGGATTATAATGAGAATGGATGAGGCCTTTGAAGGACTATGCAGTCTTTCATTTGCTAATCTAAAGTAACACTTATTAGCAATGATGATTTCTTCAACCACTACATAGCCACCCCCCTCGATGAACCAGTCAAAGTGTATCAAGGACTTCTATGATTCAGGAATCTATTGCTGTATTATAATAAATCACAGAGGTGATTAATTTCTTTCCCCCTCCTCTAAAAATTCTCACATGCAACTTTCTATTCAACTCCTGCCAAGAAAAATGTTTTAAATCTGTATTTTACCAATTTTACCCTTGACAGTTTTCTTTAGACACTAAAAATTGTCAAGACTCAAATAAGGAAATAAGACACATTAGTTCCTTTGTACGTTGGCTTAACCGCTGTCAAGAATACTATTAGAAATTCAATACAATGTTGAAAAATAACACCACCAACACAACTGATTTCAACACAACACATTCTAAGATCCACACCAAGATAGCTTTTACAATAATAACTGCTGACTTTCTGAATGTTTTTCAATGTTACAGGAAAAATTGAAGTCATAATATCTTAAGATTTTTGCAAGCTGCAATTCAGATGCAGAAGACACATGTAGATCTTAACTCATGAAATGTAAAGGTTTATAGAATACAGATTTTAGACCATCATTATAAAAAATATTCTCCTTTCTTTCAAAATTAATTATTTGAAAGAGTAAAAATTTCTGCAATTATTCCAGGATTTTGCCAGGGATGGAATGGAGGGATGTTGGGGAGAATAGAAAAAGAATAGAAAAGAATAGAAAAAATAGAGACTCTATTATCACATAATTATAATCCATAGCTAGTTCATGTTAAGATTTTCATTTTAAAGATTTACTAGCAGTGTGATAAAAATATAAAAGTCAGGAAAGTAACCAGAAATAATTTAAAACATCTTTTCTCAAGTTGAAAAGTTTTCCTTTATCCACAAAGATTGAATTTGCATTAATGAACTCCTACTGTAAAAGTGAACCAAAGTTACTATAACCTTTAACACACATTTCAGTTATTAAGATATTTTGACACAAAGTTCTACTACAGCCTCGAGTACATAACAATCCAGGCAATTTGCTGATTTCAGTGGATTTGCACAGTATGTTAATCAGTGCTGAATTCAGTACAGCACCTTGCAGTTTCTAGTTCACTGTTTTGCTTTCAATGCATCTAGGCACTAATGTTTGCAATTAACTTTTTTTGTAGACACAAACATACACACCAAGTATCAACAACCTCAACCTGTTACAGACTTAATTTGGAAAATTTAAAATAATTAGGTCACCCAGGTTTGAACTTACATGTTGAATTTCAGTCTAAACTATAAAAGCACTCCCACTTCTTTTCAAGACTCAGCATATATCAGCACAAAACAGTTCCAGACTTAAACTACCTTTCAACCTTATGTCATCTAAGTATCAGCTTGGCATAAAATGTATTTTAAAACAAGAGTAAACTGCCCATAAGGTGAAAGTATGGAACACGCAGACAACTTGCATCTAAGAAGGCAACCAGAGATACAGTTTGTGTTGTACTCTCCATTTTATTACGTTTAGGATACTATTCCCTTCCTACTTGTTCAGTAGCAGATATTTCAGTTGCAATATTAAAATGAACCTGTACAAATAATGTTTATTCCATAAAGCCAGACTGAACTAAAAGGTGAGGAGCACTTAGAGGCTGGTATTCATAAACATTTTGTAATTTTATTACTTCTGATCTGCATAAGACCAGAAATACTTTTACGCAATGCTTCAGTCGCAACATTCTGTTACTGTTTACATGCACACTTGAACTAAAAGACTAATGTAATTAGTCCAATATGCAAACTTAAAAAATTTACTGAATGCAATTAGTACATCTTGCAAGAAACACATAACTAAAATTTAGATTTAAATTACTATCCTCATAACAGATGCATACACCTATATCTTAGAATTGTTTACAATTTTCAGAGGTTTCTCACGTGTGTTTTTAAATTTGGCCTTTTTAAACTTATTTTTCTCTCAATATCGAAGAAGCTTTTTCTTTTTCCTGGACTTTAAATGTTTATGCATCACACTCAGCAGCAGTGTGTGACCATAGCCTAGTGGTAAAGAATTAAACAGTGGTGAAGCTGAGACCAAAGGGTGCACGACAGAATGTGCAAATATCTCACTAGCTATTGAAACAAGTACAATCCTTGCTACTTTTAAAAGAGAAAAAATAGCATTGGCATGTATTTCAATAACTATGCAAGCAATATGCAGTTGGTGTGCACCTTGTCATCTAAAACTAGCCTTCTGAGTCTTGATTTCAAATGCTGAAGCGATTCCTCCAAATAATCTAGGAGACATGCATTGTAACAGCACGTAGTGATGCACAAAGACACTGTCTGTGCCTCATACCTGTCACGTCAGAATGTCTGTGAAACCCAGCACCACAGTAAGGAACACTATTTAATATAAATGGTTTTAGGTTTTCATTTTAGGATTTTTGGAGTGTGTTGGGTTTTTTAGCATTCAAAAAAAAACCAGCACCGCATTTTTTTCTAACTTCTCTGTCGAGCTTCAGTCAGGCCACAGAATGGGCACCGGAGTCTCCTGACCCTGTACTCAAACTCCTGGAACCTCTAACACTTGTTTCTAACAAATCACCTCTGGAGATAGAGCAGGCTTCCTATCAATCACTAACAAGTTAATTCCACATAATAAGGCAGGTTCGGATGCAGACTGATACATTGTGAAATGCTGTATCTAAAATTGATTAGAATAGCACTCAAAATGAATGCAGCCCTCCAAACCACTTCTTTGCTCAGAAACATTAATCTCACTTATAAGGAGAGCTTCATAATGGTAATGCTTGGTATGAAAAAAGTATGAAATAAATCAGGTTTTATAAGACACAGCAATTAATCAGTTTTAGAACGAAGGAAAGGTTGTTAAAGTGGCACATTTTTACAATGGTAACTTCCTTAAAGCCTCTATTATCTCTAAAAAATTAAATGTTTAGGGCTTCCTTTTAATTGCTCATCTGACAGTGTGAACCCCAATCCTAACTCTGGGTCCCTGAAATGTTTTCTACAAGCTAAAATTCTCCAAATAATACTACTCAGTTAGAAAAATAAATGCTTTCTTTTAAGACACTCTTCAGTCTAAGAAGAATCACAAATCACATGCAGGTATCCTGAAAGGACTTATTTAACTAGTTAGCCTGGGGTAAAAAAATTATTTAATCAAGCCAAGAATTTTCTAATAAACACTCTAAAATTATTTCTGATAATATTTTTTGTCCTTGATACTGCACAAACTTGCAGGTGATAATCACGTTATCACTACATTTACTAAAACAGTAAACCTAACAAGTTTCCAAGTCTTCATTTAATAGAATGTATTTTCTACAGTAAAGTTATTCTTAAAAGGAAATAATATTATATAGATATATTAATCTTATTAATAATCTCTAATATGTAGTAGCTCAAATCAGCCTCTAAATCTTACACAAGCGCAACTTACTTGCATAACATTTTGGAAAAAAAATATTTTAAGATTTCTCTATAAAAATTTTGCTCTATAAGAATGTTATAGTTTCTCTTGCACACTGACAGAGAGACGAGTTTTCTATAATAGAAACAGAGTATTAAGTACAGTATCACTATAAATATCAGAGCAGTTCTGACCTGAAGCCTTAGCATCTCTGCTCTTTCATGTCTATATAGCACAATGCCCCTTCACAAACAGCACCTGATCCTCCGAGTTGCTGGGCACTCTCAGCTTTTATTGGGCCTAATCCAAAAGTGATACAAGTTAGTGGGAGTTTTTGCATCAATCTACAGGGGCATCAGTCTGCACAATGCTCACTGATTTTAACTGAAGATAAAGGTTCTGAGTATCTTACTGAGCCAAGACTATAATCTGTTAATTGTTGGGGCTAGGAGATGACAAAAAATACTTCCAGGCTATTATTTCATTTTCTAATATCTTATGGGGCTTTTATAAAACAGATGTTTATTACTGCAGCCATTGTGTGCTCATTTGTAACTTTAAATCTAGTTTCTATTAATATATCCTTTCTTCTATTTTTTAATTTAAACAGAGAATAATTACTCCCAGCTCTAAGAGATTTGACTGAAGTACCAGTCTTAACCTGCTAACTGGATTATGAAAGTTATTTTCATTGTTTTTCCTCAAAACATCTTAAACAAAAGAATCTCAGCGGGGTCAAGTATTTCTTATACCAAACAGCATCTTTTATCTCAGTGTTCAGTCGACTGAACCCCTTTCCATTTTTAATCAGATGTATGCATCTAATATTTCTGTACTGTTGGGTTTTTCCCCCTCCCCTAATTTACTAGACCATGTAAAATAACCCAGCATGTTCATAGTAGCAAAGCTTCAGAATTGTAAGCTAATATTTTTCTCAACCTGTTATATTTTTCCAAAATTTGAGTGATACAATTTTCATGTATATTTACACTTACATAGGGGCCCTTTTTCCAAACTATTCTTATATTATACCAAAGTACATTTTATGATTTTTTTGCCTGCATACAATATTAAACTAATCTCCTAAATGTGAATGCAATAATAATTCTGAATAGCACTTAGATCATTTTAGAAGGGAAGAGCAGTGGTATTTTTCAGAAGGTGTCTTCAGGTGTTTTTAACTTTTCTGTAAGACCATAGATGAACAACATTTATACTTCAATTTATTCTTTACTAGACAGATTTTTAGGATCCACACAGCCACAGAATATCACTACAACTCTTCAGCAGTATGAAGCAAAATACTTTGCCTGAGGAAGTAAATATAAAATGCAGTGGTAACAGTCAAATAAAACCAAACAAGCATTGAACTAAGGCTTAGCTTAAGAGACACATGCTATTCAGAAAGGAGAAAAATAAAACTGCCAAAGTTTTCATATAAAAATATTTTATATCTAAATATTTAAAGGAGACTACGTCTACACGATATGTTATGGAAACTGCTCCTATCAAAAAACTTTTAACAGTCTGTGAGTACATCAAGACGGGAGTTTGGGGGTGTTCTCCTTTTACATTACTTTGCTTAAAAGCAACTTTATAAATAAAACTTTTAAGTCCACAGAACAGTGGATCTGCTTCCTACATACACGTGAAGAAAAACCCCACCAGACACCAGCAATGTTTGGAATTTCGCGGGGGAGACCACCCCTTTCTCTCCCCAAACCACAGTGACACACGATTTCTTTGGTCGCCATGTGTTTTCGCTGCACAGTAACACGATTTTCACTACAGTTTATGGACTAGACCATTACAGATGCGAGCCTCAGAAACCCGGTCCTTCAGCAGCAGAGCAGGTAGAGCCCCGGTGGCAGCTCTGGAGCACAGACCACCCGGCAGCCAGGCTGTCACCGCCCGCCGCCGCTTGACAAACGCGCCGCCCGAGGACGCCGGACCCGGCGGGAGCGCCCCGCACACCCGAGGTGACAAACACCAAGTTCCAAACCCACCATAAACTTGCTCGGACTTGCTTTCGCGCCGCTACGCTCACCGGACAGGAGTGCGGACACTTCCGTTTATCTTCCAAAAGTGAGGATGCCGACTTGGGAAAGCACCGAAAGTGCCGCGGTGCCCAGTCCCGCCGCCGCCGCCGGGAGCGCGCTCAGCCCCCCCGGGAGCGCGCACACCGGCAGCCCCCGACCCCGCTCCGAGGCCGCCGAGGCCGCGCAGCGCTGCTGCCAGACCCAGACCACTCCCAACCCCCCGCTCAGTTTTCCGCCCGGCACCGCGGAGTTTCCACATTAAGTTGCATCCCCGGCCCCATTCTCCTGCTCCCCCGCGCCCGCGCAGCCCTACCTGGGGCCGCGCTCCTGCCGCGGCCGCGCGTCCCGGGACGCCCCGCGACTCCCGCCCGCCGCCCGGCGAAAGTCCCGCCGCCAGCGGTGCCGCCGTGGGGGAGGTGGGGAAGGGAGAGACGGAGGGCCGCAAAAATCTCCGCCGCCCCCGCGCACCAGCCCCCAGCCCGCTCTCGTCCGGGCGGAGGGCAGCGGCCCCGGCCCCGCTGCCGGCCGGACAGCGCGGAGCGCAGCGCGCACTTACCGCGGGCACGCCGCGAGCCTCGCCGCCTCCGCGCCCCGGCAGCAGCGCGGGGGAGAGCGGCGCACGCCGGCACTTTGTCAGGCCGGGCGGGCGGGAGCGGAGGGCGGGCGGGAGCGAGGGGAGGGCCGGGGGCCGGGCGGGGGGAGGGCCACGAGTTGCTGCCCGCGCCCCGCGCCGCGGGAGCTTACGCGTCCCGCGGAGCTCACTTTCCCCGCCTCCTCCCCCGCCGGGCGGGCAGGGAGTTTGGCCCCTCTTCTTGCAGGAGGGGAGGGCGAAGGTACGCGCACAGCGACGTGCCGGGGGGGAGGAGCGCGGGGAGGAGCCGCCGCCGCCGCCAGCACCTACTTTCGCCGTAACGCGGGGGACCCGGCCGAGGGCCCCGGTGCTTCCTTGCGCCGCCCCAGGCCGGGACACGACCCACCGGGCTGCGGACTCTCAGCCTGCTGCCCCCCGTCCCCGCCGCTCGCATGGAGTGCCGTGGCGCGGCTCCCACGCTGAGCCTAATCAGCGCATCCGCGACGCCGGTGGTGATTTAGGGGTCATCCGCGAGCGGCACTTCAGGCTGATGAATGGCTCTTGGCCGCTGTCTGCCCTGATGAGGGTGGCTGCGTGCCCCTGATTGCAAACACTAATGAACTTACACGGCTCCGCTGCGCGTTCCCTCCACCCGGCAGGGCATGAAGCATCCCTCCGCTGCATTTTGTTTTCCGCGGGGACCTATTTATTTTTATCAGGGGAGGGAGAGAATTTGGGAAATAATGCGCAGCTCCCCCGCAGCAGCGCACCGCGCCCGGCCGAGCAGAGCCGGCGCCGCGGGCAGCCCGCCCGCCGAGGCGCCCGGCAAGGCCGGAGGGTGCCGGCGGCGCTCCCCGGCCCGGCAGCCCGCCCCTCGCACGGGCACCCGCAGCCCCCCCGCCCGGCCTTGCCGCCGCACCCCGGCAATTTTCGGAGTTGGGCGGGAGCCGGGTGCCGGGTGACCTGATTACAGCTTAAACATCTGCTTTTAAAGCCGTTTCTCCGTGGTGTACAAAGGCGCTTCTGCTTATTTTCCTGCCTGACTCCTCAGCAACCTCTCGGCTCAAAGTAGTAGCTGTAACTTTTCGCACACTGAGATGTTACCTACCTACCTATCTAGGACCGGTCTCTTTTTACGCCTTTATCCTTCTCTTTTAAACTCAAAGGCGTTTCACACACGAGATGCGAAACACACGGAGAAGTTAGACAGATGAGCAGCTTTGAACGTTTAGCTGGCTACCCGCTGCAGTACTTTGATTTTCCTAACTTTATCCACCACATCTCTGACTCTGTAATGAAAGATGCACGACTTTGTTATCTTAAACGTTCCCAAGGAAAATCCCTATATTCCTCTGCCTTGAAATAACTGGAAATAGCTCCTAATCATGGAAACGTTAGGGCAGATGTAACCAACAGGCATTGCGAGGGAGCTGTCTAGGATCAGTCCAGCAGCTTTTTCTCCCATGCCCGTGTTTTACTCCAGTGTTTTTCTTTGCATTTGTACTTTGCTGGGCTCGACCCGAGAGACAAGGTGCCTGGGTATATAAACTGATTCGATAGTGCTGAGGTCAGCATGTGGGAATTACAGCAGGTACCACACACACAGAGCCAGCATCACACAGCCCTGTTATACAGCAAATGTAATAGAAAACCACAAATGTTTCAAAGTCTTTTTAAGTCAACAATCAATGTGTAATTCATAATATTGGACATACAGAAAGGGAGAAGAAAAAAAGTATTTTATAATGGCAATGACGTCTTCATCCCCAGAAAAGTAATAAAAATAACTACTTTTAAATAGAGGTTTGCAAAAGTATTTTAAAGATACAACAACTAAACTAATGGATTTAAATGAATACTCTCTACTGACTTTGTGGCTGGCTCTGAAGTGGCGGCATTTCATTTCAAAAAGTAGGAGCCACACAGACCGCGAGAGAGAGAGAGAGTTCTGTGCAGATAAGTGCACAGACAATACAGGTAGAACTGGAATCATCATGACCTTGTCTTTCAAATAAAGTATACTACAAAGAGTTTAGTCCTTACAAGAAAGCACTCGAAGTGTGAAAACGTGAATTGCACAAAATTCATTGTTACAAAACGCCTATAGGTAGGCACACAGGAACAATCAACCCTGAACTTACACCAAATGCTGTAATTGTTGTTGCATGTTATACAAAATAGCATTTCTGCTAAACTACAAGCCAATCTTGTAGGGTCTTACTTTTTTGTCTTTTGACTTACAGTGCTAACACAATATTTAAAGCTATATTTTGCAAATGCAAATTTAAAGCACTGTATTTTGCAAGACTACTTCATCTATTTGCAATACCTTTGCTAAATCCATTCATCTAATACTATTTTTAACTTTTTACTGCCCTCAAATACACTGAATTAAGATCCTGCTTTATTATAAATAGAGAGATAACATCATGCCTTCTTTGTGTAAAGCCTACTGGATAGACAACAAAAGTCAACTACTTATTGATACACATTTGAAGTTCTTGAGCAAGACCAAGTTATTTTGGCACTCTTAACTTGGACATCACTGAAGCAGCTTACCAGGCTTACCAAAAGTTAATTAAATTTCAGCCTTCAGAGTTTAAGTTAATTTGATAAGTGTGCAGGCACATCTGAGTTAGAGCTTTGTAGGAAACTATCTTTCTTATGTCAACTATTAAATGTGACTAAACTCTAAAATCACACGGCAGCTACTCCTTACTCGTTTGGATTTTTTGGATTTCCAGTAAACTCACTATTTCAGTACTGAAAGAACAAAAGGGTATACGTTCCTCATCGACTTTGAGATTTTTTTTTTTCCAGATGGGACTATCAGTAAATCTTTTTGGACGGTAGGTGCTACTGAGAGGAAAGAGCAGGACGTCCTCCGATGCAAGACATGCCGGCTCCTGCACTAATCTACCAGTAACTCCAATAGACGACACACATTCAAGACATTGTCACATTCTTTACCAACTCCCTAAACTGTTCTTAACGTGTCCTTCCTACTTAAACGGTAACTCGGGCTTTGCCAGGCTTTTCGGCACTTTCTGGTTCCAGGACTCCACGCTCTTTAGGATATTCGCACGTCTGAAAAAAACAGATCTCAAGGTCTCTGCATTGCTAACGGTCCTGGATCTACAGCTCATGGAGGAAGAAATTGTTTCTAACCATCCATTTTCCTTCGGGGTAAGAGTCAAGATGTGCTTTAATGCAGCTAGGTAGGGATTGCCCCTACGTAACGGAAACAACTAGCAGCATTGCCCCGTGTCAGGATATTTCATAATCACAACCCTAATTAAAAAAAAAAAAAGTTCTCCTTTCCACTCAGTCTTGCTGCTTGGTCATCACATGGAAACAACTGTCCCCAACAGTTCGCGGGGCCAGCTCCGCGGCTCCCGCTCCTGTGCGAGCCCTGCGAAGGGACCGAGTTCGCAGCCGCTCGGGCGGCCGCTTTCGAGCTGTCGGCGGAGCCGCCTCGCTTCCCTCCGCGGCTGCCCGGGCGGGACGGCTGAGCCCGCGCAGCTCCGGCGCCGCGCCGAGCGCGCAGCGCGGCGGGGCCAGGTCAGAAGGTGACGAGCCCGCCGTGCCCACGCTCTGCCCTAAGCCCCGGAGAGAACCGCAGCGCTCCTCTGTGGGAACGGGAAAACTTGGGGAAGAAGGGGCCGCCGGTGCCGGCCCGGCGTCAGGGGGAAGCCCCAGTGCGCGGGGGCGCAGAGTGCCGCAGCGGAGCGGCTGCGGACACGCGGAGCGGCTGCGGACACGCGGAGCTGCGCTGGGCTCGCTCCCTCCGCGGGAAGGGCTGCGCTGTCTCGCCCGTCTCAGCGCCAGCAGCAGATCGAGAGGCACTTTTTCCCCGAGTATCGAGTTGCGGTAAAATTGTAAAACAAATATTCTAATCTGATCACTGACAAAGCCATAAAATTAAATAGCTGTCTGCAGAGGGAAATATGTCTTAATTACCTTAATTAAAGCAAGATAGGGCCTTACACACGTTCATTTTGAAGCCACTAAATGTACTGATTATCATACAAATCAACCTTTAAATGGGGGTCATGCTTTTCCACTACATTAGTTTGTGTTCCACTGCATAAAACAAAGCTATATGGGAAGCTGACCTCTGGTGAAAATGATGCACTTCAGCTGCACAAAACTGCTGACCCTCTTCATTGGGTCCTCAGGAAAGAACCTGAAGGAGTTTGCATACGATTTGGAATACAAAAATGCCTTTCATATTGTGTTAACACTGCATTAGGAACTACTGCCTGAGCTAAACTTATGGCCCTAAACCGAAGCACATAATCATTTTAATCACCTTGTATTCATAAGTAGGAGCCATCACAAAGCGCCGTTGTTGCCATCATTGTGTGAGTTACTACACAAGCCCATGAAAAATATAAGATTTGTTTGCTGGTATAACACTTTCTCAGCAACTATAGCTGGGTGCAACTATCTATATTTTCATTTAGCAGGAGGAATGTAGAATATTTATAGCAATTTGGAAGTCAACACACAGACCTCATACGTACATACAGAAGTTTATGTAATTAAGTCACATTCAGAATTTATTATCTTTACAAGAAGGAAGAGGCCTTGTTTTACCTAAGCTTCATAGTCATAATTAATATTTTTGTTTTCCTTTCTAACTTTCTAGCTAAAAGACATATTTTAAAAATAACAAGAAATCCCACCAGAAAAATGTTCAGATTTAGGAAATGTACAGAAAAGATGATTTAAAGAAAAGCACATTATGCAAGGAAAAAAGAAACCAAAAGCGTTTTTCTGTTGTCTGGTTCTTTCCTTTTCTTCTTCTCCTGTGCCATGTACTCCTTCTAGCAGAAGACATCACTAACAAATGCAGTCTGGGAAAAATACCTCTCTAACCAAAAGCCCTAATAGCAATCTGCAATCTGCTATTTTATTGTGATAATTTGGATGTTAATTGCTCTGATGTGCCGAAACAGAGATTTTATTAAAATACTACTAGTTTAAAAAAAATATCTTAGGCTGTTAGTAGTAAAATATGTTGTATTCAAGATGACTGCTTTCATTCCTGGAAGACAAGAGTTCAGGCAGTGGAGTGGTAACAATCTGTGTTTGTTCCTGTCTGCTCAGGAGAACTGTTTCTAATTGATCTGGCATGGAATTTAGTTGGAAATGTGTATGTTGCAACCTAAGCACAGTCCCTGTATGCTTTGTAAAGTGATCACCATATGGGCCTTATTTGAAACATTTGAAGGTTTTAGCTATTAACCTTGTTTAAATTGTGCTGTAAATTCAACCCTCTGAGCTTAAAAATATATGTAACTGTGTGTAGATCTATTGATATATAAATCTATATGTGTTTACATGAATACAGACGTACATACACTCACATATATGCATAAACACACATCTACACCCATACATACAATCTGACCATTTTATGTATCATGAACATGTGTCAGTCATTTGCATATTATTTCTTATTAATAAAGGTACTAGTTACATATTTAGAAAATCTGTTGAGTAAAAATATTGTTCTGATACAATATTTCCACTGATGGAAATCAGTGGCTGATGTTACAGAGTCATTTTATCTTGCTGTTATTTTAATATTTGGGAGTATTTTTGCACTAATTTTTTTGTGAAAAAGATATGCTCAGATCTATTTTGGCACATCAGAATATTTTTAAACCACCATTCTGGTATCACAGAGATTTAATTAGGAAAGCCCAGATAAATAAGAGGAAAGCTGAAGTTCTTTCACAGAAAACTCTCAGGAGACAATGGGTAACTGTGATTCTTTCAATCACAGGGACAATCATCATACTTTAACCCTCAAAAATCTTAATAGTGATTTCTTCTTCTGAATGTAAAATGAATGGTTAGGCTTTGTTGCAGGTAACAGTACTAAGTTATGAATGCTGATAGCCTTCTTGTACAGCTTTAAATTACATTGAAAAAGATACAGTTTCTTTAATTAAAAAAGCTGCACTGAACTAATCCCTCTAGCTGAAAAAAGAAAAGTTTTAAGCAATCTCTTTCTGCTCTGGGAGAGAAAAGCAGACAATACCATAACAGATCAGAAACATAAGCTATAGTGTGCAGCCAGGAGCACAGCAGGGAACTGAATACTGCTCCGACTGTGTCATTTTTTAATCCCCCATCCCAGTTTTCCCCGTCTGACCTCATGCTGAGATGAAGTTATCACAGAAGACAGCTTTACTCTTACCAATGAATCCAACCCTGGATCTGTATTATCCTCAGCAGATCAAAACACCGCTTTCATCAAATAGCATTATCTGCATAAAAGGCATGCAATTGCCTGATAATTTCACCCAAACTATGCTATTCATTTAAAGGACAAGAAGAGAAATGTAATTCATTCCTTTTTTCCCCCTGGAAAAGCTAACTTATACTTCACTCATGGGAACTTTTCTTTTTTTAACATGAGATCTCAAGAAGAGGTCCATTAAAAGTTTCCCTCTGGTTTACAATTAATTGTTAGAGTACCCCTGTGCCATGTGAGTGACACAAGTGTAGTTATGCAGAAAACTGGCAGGGAGAATTCACAAAGCTTGCTGTAGCCATGATACTGATTCCATTAGCCATGGTCCTGCTAACCCTAATAATCAAATCATATATGGCATAATTGTAGCAGCCTACAAATAAATAGTAGCTGAAGGTGTTTACAGGACTTTGAATTTCCATTTGTAGGAAAGTCTAATAATTTTGCCCTAGCTCAGAAAGACTTCACCACAAGATCCTGAAATATCTTCGCTAATGTATGTGTTGTTTATAAAAAACATGTACATATATTAAAAACTCATGCTGGTGCCCTGTCTTCCAGAAAGGAAAGCACACAATGCTATGGCTCATTGGTTTTATTGATACACACAAAACATTGAAGTCATGATGGAGGTGGGGCAGAGTGCTCCAAGTGAGTGCTGTTACAGCATCTTTTGTATTTGGACTATTACATGTACTCTGCTTGTGAAATTATTCTTGGTATTTCTCTGCTTGTAAAGGGCTCATGCATATATCTTCCACAATAAAAAAAACCCTCAAACCTAAAAATAATGTGTTCTTTTTAATTTTGTTTCTGTTTTCTAATATTTGTCTGAAAGAGTAAAGATACTTTTGCGTTGGATTCTTGTGTTTTATAGATTGTTGGGAAGAGGTTTTCTTGTTTCTTGAATAGCAATGTTTATGTTCAGCACCAGAAATAAACACTGATTTATATCTGGAAAAGGGAATTCTCCCTTTCTTTTTCTAATAGTACAAAGCCCTTGGAATGCCATGGGACTGCAAATACTAAACTGAGTACTTGTTGTGGCCTAAATATTGCCTACACCATACAATGACAGTTACTTTTCTTTGGGACCACTGGACAGGTACTGTCCTCTATTCAGAGGATAATTTTTTTTCTCCTAGCATGTCTTTGATACTTTTTAAAACAGGAGTTCTTTGAAGTGGCTCAGAGGTTTGGAATCACAGGAGTTGCCTCAGAAGAGCCGGATTATTGAGCCTTACACAGGCACATCACACATTTACCATGGGGCTACAACCTCTCTGTGTACACACAGACCCTATGGAACTTTATACTATAAAAAAATACCAGTTAAGTTCACAATTTTCTGGGTCTTTTCAGCTTCAGGACAGAAACTTTTTCTCCCCTTGATTTTACAAAACCTTTGAATGTTTCAGTGTTTCTTTATAAAATTAAAAAATATAAACATATATATTCAGTTTCCCTGCCAAGTGTTATCTTACTTTTTAATGGAAATACTTTCCTATCATAACTTATGGAGGACGCTGCTGCAGGAACTCTGTGTCTGAAAGCTTGTGTCCTTTTTCCAGCTAATCAGAGAAAATAACTGTGTTTTTTTTTACATAACTACTTCTCATATATTCTCAGAACATCTCATTTATGGCAATATAAATAGTGTATTATTATTAATATTATTAAGGATTAATATATGCAAGTACATATGGGTTCGGATCTGCATTCATCAGCATTATTTCCTATTTGAACATTGTTTGTAGTTTTTATTATATATTTCCATAGTAATGGAATGCAACTTCTTATTGAAAGATTTTTTTTTAATGATTTGTTGTGGTTGAAATGGCTTGTACCCCTAGGCATTCAAAACAAGAATCTTGTGGGAAAGAATAGAGAATGGGCTGAAAATGCTGACTTCCATTGTTGAAATGGTATTATGCTACACATGTTGGTATAATCACCTGTAGTGCCCCACAGGCTGTTAGCAACTACGGGGTCTTCCATTTGTGAAAAGTAGGGCAATCTGATGATGGGGGAACTTAGGAAAAGGAGGAGTGCTAGTCAGAAAGCAAGATGTAAGCTGCCCATCCTCCAGGCTTCATAGCTCCTTCTTACCTACAATTCTGTGGAGCAAGGGCACAGATAAAGGGTAGGTCAGCTCCAGAACCACAGCCCTGCCCAGGTACCACGTGTGAAGATGGTAGAGTACGATAACTCCTAATTTACGAGGTAGAGATCTTGTTTCAATCCTTCCCTCTGCTGCAAGACAAGTGATATTGTGGCAGCTATAACCAAGAGTTCTGTCAATATGGCATGTTCACTGCATCACAGCCTATCAGCCTTACCTTTCAAAAAGTTACAAGAAATATAATACAGAAAGCCAATCCTCTCAAGAGAGATTTCCTTCTAGGAAAACCAAGGAAGTGACACAGGAAAGCATTGATAAATACAGACTGCAATCAAAAACTTTGGCACAGATATCAATATTGATGCCTTTGTACCAACTTTGCTAGACCAGAACTCAATTTTTAAAAATTTATGCTTTATCAGGATGTACAAATTACCCTCATTCTGGATTTCCAATTCTTTTATGTTCAGCTGTGTTTAATTTTATGGCTTGAGAAAAGTTCATAACACATTAAAAATACAGGGTTTTTTGCTTGTTTGTTTTAAAAACTGAAATAAATGGAATTGAATATATAGAGTTCTTAAAATACTGGAAACTAAATATGGAAACTCCAAATGTCTTTAGTAATACAAAAAATTAAACAAAAGTACAAAAAATAAACAAAAATTGTCCACAATATAATTCTGACCTCAAACAGCAGTTCAGAACAGAATTGACTTCAGCCACTTAAAGTGATGTAAACCAGGATGCCATGATATTAATCTCAGATTCAGAACATGACTACCATATGCACAAATATCACAGTTTGACTAGGTCTCTGTAGTCTTTTACATATTTCACCTCAGCATTAGAGAGCCACCAAGAGTTGATACAGTTTTGAGACTGATACAAATTTTGACTTCTGTAGTCCCTCCCATCATATGCTTTCAACCTTCTGTTTGTGTTGTCTTTCAGTTGTCTGTTAAACACAACCTATATTAGTTGAGGTGATGTTGAAATACCCACAACTTCTGGATGTATAAGTCCTTTGTTTGGAAAGAAATGTATGTATGCATTTTTTCCCAGAATTTAAATATAGAAGAATAAAGTAGAATGGAGGATAACAACAGAAACTACAATTTTGCTTTCTCTAGCTTCATATTTTCAGCTCTCCATTCCTATCATAGCAGTGCAATATTTGTGCTGCTGATTTCATGGCAGTGTAATTGCACGGAGCATGTCTGATTCTGCATTACTTCTCCTGAATTATATTGGATCAAGATCATACCCACAATAGTGCATTCATCAAAGCTTTTAATAGAAGACAAAAAGGCAAGATCTTTTAAAAGCCAAAATTTTTATCAGACCACTGAACACCTATGATGTATTGATATCACAGCAAGTCCCTGAATTCAGACAAAAGGGTTGAATCTTAGAAAACTTAAATCCCAGTTCAGTATTAATGCCAATTCTAACATTTGCCAACTCAGAGAAAAGCTGTACCACCATTCTGTGAACAGGACTTGCAACAAGGCAAAATGGGAAAGGAAATAGTTCTAAGTAGCTTCATTTCACAACATAAATCTTGGAAGCTTTCTAAAGCACACAGCTATAGTTCCTATTTCTTAAATATTCAATACTTGTAGAAAACTAGTGAAACCCTTTGCATATGCACATTATAAAAATACAGCTTCTCTGTTCTTGCACCAGTCATAAAGAAGTGGAAAGTGATAAAGAAGCAGCAGAAGAAATCTATAGCTCATGTGCTGGCAACACTGAGCTCTGCATTTATATTTTTCCATTATAAAATAAATAGTGCTCAAAATAATCTCAGAACAATACACATGTAGTGTCTCTCAGAAAGAATAATAAAATGGAAATTTAAAAAAAATAGATAAAAGCACCTATTGATTCAGATTTTATGTGGCTTATGACTTTCTCGAGTATAGCTGCAAAGGCTGTATTTGTACAGCCTGCCACTTTGGCCATTTTGGGTACTGTGGCAATAGCACTTTCTTCCTCTGGCAGCCTCTTCTCTAGTACCAAACTTAAGCTACTCATCTTCATTTTAAGAATCCTCCAATTGCCCTTTTCCATCCTGCCAGTCACCGCTTTCTTCCTGTCAAGATCTCAACACCCATGTCAACCTGGCATATGATACCAGTAGCTGTTGCCAACTCCTAAAATTTGAAATGCATCTCTCTGCTTTTTTTTTAATTCCCCCCCCCACACACACACACAATTCCTCTCATACTTGGGAGAAACTGTTCTCAGGGATGTTCTTTCCCAGGATAAGCTCAAAAAGCTTGGACAGTATTTCTGGTTGTGCTGACTAGTGCTCCTTGTGCTACCGCGCTGCCATTAGCTGCACTGCCTTGTTGCTTTTGTTTAATGCTTGGATAGTGAAGTTCCCTGGAAGCAGGAAAAGTCTTTTTCCATTTATGCTACATCTAATGCAGGGTGTCTGAGAGCTCTCACAGTCTGAGTGCTCATCGAAGCCATGGCAATACAAATAAGTAACAACACTGCCAATAATCAAATTCACACACCACTTCCTTTGGTAATTTGATAATAGGTTCCATGTCTCTGCTGATAATATTCCTCATTTTTCTGCTTTCTATATGTGTAAGGACTACTTTGGCTTCAGGAAGTGCATCCGGGATGCGCTAATCCTCATGTAAATTCCAAGCTATTTTGACACATATACTTAGCACACCCTAAAATAAGACGCGATATGCAAAGAGCAATGAGATTTTCATATCCATCAGTAATCAACCAATGACATTAATAATCAAGGCTACCCATGTAACTGTAAGTCTGTATCCTGCTTTTAGATATAAGGATATTCTAATGATCAAATACTTGGCTTTTGTAGAGGCCAGTCTTATTTAGAAGAAAGGTAGTTAATCACTATTTAGTTTTATCCCCTACAATCAACAGTTTTTCCAGATCTTCCTTACTACATATCTGGACATGTCTGTCTAGAATTATGCATTGAAGTAAAAGGAGTTGGACTTTGATGATCCTTGTGGGCTCCTTCCAACTCATGGCATTCTATAATTCTATGGAATTATTGGTTCTGTCACAGGCAGTTCTGTACTACTGTGGACATGATGTTTTTGTATGTTACATAGAAAAGAAGCCTACTGGGGCCCAGAATTCAAACTCTAAAATTGTTTGAATAGCATAGAAATTTTGTGTACCTAATTTGAAATCCACAAGTAGGCCTGAGACAGAAAGCAGTGTGCTGAACAGCATTGACAATGCTTCTAGAAAATACCTAGCCCAGCAGAACCACCTGGGAACAGTGGGCTTGAGCCAAACCACAGGAAAACCTTTAGCAGATGCAAACTGATTGCTGTGTTCTTCAGGTGACAAGTTATGTTCCCTAAGCAGGAAATCACCTTTTGCCTTGCAATCCATCACAAACATACAGTAATACTTTCCAACTTAAGGAGAAAAGATTCTAAGGAAACCCCATTTGGCACAAATTGGTGCTTCATTTCTGTAGCAGAGTCACTCTGTGCATGAGGCAATTGTTTAATTAAATCATGTAACACCACCACAGGCACCCACAGTTTGCTGTTTCTGACTTGTAGAATATAGATTTGCAAATTTTAAAATTAATTTATTTTATGCTTATAACTTATGAGCAAAAAACAATAAAAATGAAAAACTTATTTGATGGATAAACACTAGCTCTCACAGCAAGTACTAATAAATGTTAGTCCTTGGTCAACAAATCAAAAAAGAAATTGATATGATAGTAGACTAATGAAAAGAACCATCTCTTTATTCTCTTTCTATTCAGTCTCAGCTGTCAGTTTCTTTTAAATGCTTAGCTTTGGAATATGTTACAATAACATAAATACCAAATTTCAGTTGGAATGCCATTCTTAGGGGGAAAAAAGAAACAAATCTGAAAGCAAAATGCTAACCAAAGTTAAACAACCAAATTGAAGGATGACTTTTCATTTTTGACTTGGGAAAAAAAAGTTTGCATTAGCAAACTGAT
Source organism: Passer montanus (assembly GCF_014805655.1). Lineage (NCBI taxonomy): Eukaryota > Metazoa > Chordata > Aves > Passeriformes > Passeridae > Passer > Passer montanus. The sequence goes on along the minus strand of NW_024360941.1, from coordinate 11,307,491 downwards.
TCACACTCTCTTTCCCTGGTAACTTTAAACCTCTCCATTATTCTGTTTCAGTTCTACTTGAAACAGTACTCTTCTCTCTTTATTTTTTCTGTTTGGACATCAGACTAAATCAGTGATCACTCAGTCAGTTTCTCTGAGGACATCCACTAGGTCTCCCCAAGTACATCCCCTCAGTTCACACATGTCAGACACAAATCCACCTTACTTAAGCTCTGGACTTTTTTCCACAGCTTTGTCCACCTCAAATTCCTCTTAATGCTCTCTCATACTTGCAATACTTTCTCTTCAGATTTACACTTTAATTGACCACAGGAGATGTGTGGGCATTGGCTCACTAAAATATGACTGTGCTGGGACCAGCAGACAGACTACAGTTGAAAAAGAAATCTCTTTTTATTTTAAATTCCACTGCTCATCATCAAGTGTCCTTTCAGAAACTAGACAGAATGTCTGAGATGAAATTTTTCAAATTTTCAAGTAAGAAATACTTAGTTCAGACAGTATCTTCAGAAACCTCACCTTCCAAAGAAGACATTTCCTTCCCAGCAGGGGACATTATCCAGTCCTCAGCTCCACTGTACCTCTTCACTGCTGCTGGTTGTCAGCTGGTTAGGTTTGCATTAAAAGAAATTTCTACAGTGTACCGGTATCAGGGAAGTGATTCAATTTAACCTTGGCTCTTTGAGTAGCCCTTGTGGCATCATTCTAACCCATTTAATTTAAAATAACCAGAAAGTGAGGGGAAGATTTTCTCTGACTATTTTAGTCTTCACTTAACTGCACAAAAGTGACTAAAAATCTCTCTTCTGCACTACCTCTGAATGTTGCAAAATGGGAGGAGGAGGCTAGCAGAAAGTAGGTTTAATTTTTAAATGTAATTCTCAAGAAAAGGAAAAGAAACATTTTAGGAAAACAGTCAAATTTTTGAAATGTTGTATTCAAAACCAGTTGGTTTTAAACCTTTTTAGGCTATTTTCTCATTCAGCTGTGCCAAACATTTAGTACTGAGCTGATAGATTTGAGACTGCTTAGTTTGTTGCATCTTACACATTTTCTAAAAGATGCTTCGTAACTCAGCTCACTAAAGGATAAAATAAGTTACTCTTTTGAATATTTTATGTATAATCTCTCACTATCCTGACACAAACTTTCAGTAGAATATATTGCATATTATATGAGATACAATACTCCTAGCTATGTTTCTACAAGTGGTAGAAAATAAGAAATAGAATAATATATATTCTATACATCATTGTTAAAATGTTTAGAAGAAGTCCTGAATGAACAAGAGGAAAAGTATCAGCGATGCTTACAATTCTGAAAACAATGTATCTAACCACATGCTCAAAATGCTAGTGTTCAAAATGCTATGCCCTTCTCTCTGCTTTTTATTCTCCTGATCCTCCTTCCTAGTTTTGTTTGGCCAGCTTGTTGCTTCGCCCTGTGCTTGTCAAGGGAGAGAAATGGACGTTTTATTATGGGGTTTTCTTTGATTAGCTGTGCTGACTTGTGTGTCTGAGCACAATCATTGATGAAATTAGAGGAAACATTCCTTGTCATAACCAACACACTGGCTGATTTTCACACTAGATTGAATGCTGCTTAAACTTGGCCTCCCCCCACTTATGTCTGAATTTTCACATTATCTGTGGTACAGCTTATTGTAAAACAGATACCAGGATAACCAGCATGAATCTTAACATTTTTTACAAAAAAACAAAAAAACAAACAAACAAACAAAAAGAACAAAAACCCAAACCAAACACTTTATAAGCAGGGAAAAAAATCTAGAATAAATAAATAAATAAATGAATCAATCCAGCCTAAGAGAAAACTAACATAAGTTAGTTGAGAATTTCACACTTAGGTTAGAATAAAAAAGCATGGCTTTACTAACCTCACTTTGTACCAGTTACTAGTTACTTCACTTGTACTAGCAGCAGCTTTAAAAAATACCTAATAAAAATCTATCCAAAAGTTGTGCTGTGGAAAGAACCAGTATTTAATTTTACCTTGCCATGGGTCAATCAACTATTTTTCCTACTTCAAAACATTTTTCCTAAGTTTATGGGAAGGAATTAGTCACCTTTCTTTGTTGCCATTATATAGAAATGTCAATTGCAGCTACATGCCTTTCCATCAATGCATTAATAACTCATGCTTGTGTATTTTTACAGTATATATTACCATTTTATAATGAAATGTTAAATATTTTACTGGTATTTGTATTTTACTGTGATTTGTACTTAGCATTTGAAGAGTTTCTATTCACGAGAATATTTTATTTAAATGAATTTTTAAAATCACCCATTGCTTAAAAACTGTATTGCTATTTTGTATACTTATTGTCTTCCTTTCATTATGGTGATCAATATTTAGTCTGTTATAGTGTAATATCATGGATAGTGTAGGACTTTAATCCACTTTTTATTTTGTAAATTAAGGACAGGTTCCAGACCTCTCTTTGCTGGAAATCATCTCCATTCTAACTATATCATCAGTTGGTGAACTTCTCCCTTACAGAATAACCACTTTGATAGAAACTTCTCAACAATAGTATTATTGCATTATTTTCTCCAGTGCACTCTGCTACATCTGTTCTTACCTGGATATCTTAAATTCTACCTACTACCCATTATTACAACTGAAAAAAAAGAAAAATTATACACACAAGAAGTCTTACTGAATCACTTCTCTTGACGTGTGAATTTTTAAAATCTGAAATTAGCTGCTAACTGAAATTATACTGTTGTACTTCACACTACACAGAACACAGGATGCTTGCTTCCATGCTCATAGTTAAAATATGGAGTGTTCCTCCTTGGCTCCTCTTACTGCCAACACAGCTACGATCACCCATCAGGCAGGCTTTCAGCACTTAGAAACTTAAAAGGCTAGAAGTCACGCAAACATATATTGCAAATGCCACGCTTTGGTATTAACAAAACTCAAGATCTAATTACAATTTTCCCCCTCTAATTGTTTAATGTACTTTCATTATATAAGATTTTTGTTTATTGTTTGAATTTTTCACAACTTGGGTAATGAAAATTAATAAAGCACTGCCCTTGCACATTCTTTGTAGCGAACATTAGGATTTCATCAGTAAAACGTGATTAAGAACAAGAGTTTTTAGTGGTCCAAAAAACCTGATGACAATATTTTTGTTAATTTTTCCTTACATTTGCCTTTTTGTGAAATCCTCTTCTAATAATACTATCAACATTTGTCCCAATATAAATATATTTTTAAATGCTGCATAAATCAATCTTAACATTAGAAATGATCACATTTATTCTAAGACTTTCATTAGATAATATGTGCTTATATTTTTTACAAATGTACAGTTTCTTCTCACTGTCAGCATCCTCTGCCCACACTGGCATTTCCCACAGAGAAGACCAATTAATGTCCACTGTCATTTCAGTTATTGTATTGTACAACTACTTAATCATGTTCCAGCCCAGAGATTCTCTATAATTTCTTCTCACCATCCCCTTCCACGGTAGTTAACTCTGATGAAATTCTCATTTAGTATTGAAAAGAGGACTTAAGAAATTAGAGCCTAAATCCAGTACTCTCAGCATAAGATCTCACACAACACTCATCACTACATTGTCTAATCCAGTTCTGGGTCAAAGTGACACCAGATTTTTTTTGTACTTTTATCTTAAAAGATTATAGATTTGTTGACCAAATCCAATCACAAATTCATCCAATATTATTCTCAAAGGCAAAATTCTATGTAATAGTATAGATGTGGTTTTGAAGATGGGCTCATATTTCACAGGACAAGTAGAGGCAATACTTTAAAAACAGACGCCCCCAAAATCAAGAGATACTGTTCATTCAAATCTATGATTTAAAGTGAAATCCTGTCATCTGACTTCAAAACCTAAAAGACTTTGCAGTTACCAGGGTGGATGTTTGAGTAATTGTGGTGCAGGTTATAGAGATTCCAGAGATTTAAACCAAAGCACGGACACATGACGTGCAGTCACATTGGTGTGAAAAAAATGCATTGGCTTTCTGTTGTTAAGACTGATAACAAGTCTTTCTTTTGACACTACTTGTAAAATACCTTCCAGAGAAGTTCCTCAGATAACATATTTTAACAATTCAATCTGAAGCTATAAAGACATGGTTTTTGAAACATCCATACTGAGATAAAATCTTTAGGTTTTTTTCTTTCCCCCTGGGCAAATGGTCCTGTATACTGCTGTTACTTTGATCAGGTGCTGACTACAAGATACAAAACATTATTATTGGTTCCAGATTAACTAACTTGGAACAGATTGCCAACTGCTAAATGCTGACATGCAATTAAACCAGCACTATCTGTGTTAAAAACCTACTTTATAGATGTAATAATAAAGATTGATAATAGAAATGATAATGTAAAAAAAAATTCTCTAGTAAGAAAAACTGTAGGTCATATCTCAGAAACAAATTATTCATTGATCATGCCTACTTTTTGAAAGATCCAATTTTGTAATTTCTGAGTTCTGAAATAATACTTTATATTTTCCCAATTGGTTCTATCTTGATTTGAAAGTGTCCTAGTGATAGATATTGAGAAACAAGCTCCTCAGTCAGGAAACCCCTCAGAAGCAGCAGGAAAAAAAGATGGTACTTTTGTGGGATCATTGTATCTGAAAAGAATAGATTGGTATTCAATGATGGCAGAGCTAAGGGATTCTCTTTATATCCTGACTTCCAAAAGTTCATTTTTATTATCACAAAATAACTTCATAGTGAAGCTGGAATTTTTTGTACTTAACTTCCACTAAAGGACTAGAAAGAAATGGGCACTATGTCCCAGCACTGTTAGCTATTTCAGAAGGGATGAGCTGCTTTCTGTGATTGCTGCCTCTGTAAAAGCTACAGAAGTTGTTCACACAACCAGATTGAAACAGATTAATTATGAGTAGACATATGTAAAATAGGACATGAAGTTAGAGACAACCACCCTAAATAACTGGCCTGATATAACACAGAAAATCTGAGAGGCAGAGCCAAAATCTCGAGTCACTGCTCCCTACCAACCACATTGTAACTGCACATACTACCATTCCAAAGACAAAATCAAAACACCTCAAGTTTAAGACAAGTAATGACCGCCATTGCGATGGAATTATCAAATCAAAGATGGTCGTAAGTTTCTTATCACTTAAACTTCTGCAAAGAGAGCTCACTAATATATTCCATGTATATTTTGGGAGTTATTCTTAGGGGTTTTTTTAATAATCTACAACCTTAAAAAATATCACATCAGTACAAAGCAGTTCTGGAAGTTGCAAGTGACCTTAAATACAAATTAATAAAAAATAATATAAACAACTCTTGTGAGCTATATTTCTTTTTAACCTTTTACTTATTCTTTTTGTTTCATAATCCAAGTATTAAAAAGTAAAATAAATTGATCAAAAATGTGGCTTTCTGCAGAAGAACACATATATGAACAAATACATTTATGTGATGCTATTTCACTAATCTTGCAATTCCATGGGACTGCACAAAAAGGGATTTTGTCCATTTCCCAAAGGCTTAGCAGGTAATGCTCTGCAGTGAGGTTATGCACATTTAATTGTTTATATAAATACCCAGTAAGACTTTTTCTGTAAGTGTGAAGTATTACGAACAAGCCAACTGAACTGCATTTAACAGATGAAGCTACATTTGCCAAAAGAAACCCCCTACATTTTGTGATACACTATCCCTTCATTGCACTTGTTTGTATATCCACTAATTCACAGATTCAATAATTTGTGATTGTGCTTCCAGTTATTAGTGAGAAATAGTCCAGTTGAACAGGACAATTACTTACATCTCTGTCACATCTGAAGTAATACTTACTGCTTTGGACATAGCTGAATTTTGTGTTTCCTAGCAGTTGGATTTATAGTAACCTATCTCTGTCATCAAAGGATGGAGATATCTATATCTACATAATCTATAATTATTATTTCTTCAACAATTATTTGCAAAGTTGATGCAGATTTCTGCCCAAATGTGTACAACTACGTAATGAATGCAATTATTAATTTTTTCTTATATACAAAAAAAGGTCTTGGAATATAGGTCAAACCAAGGAGTCTCACTATTTAGGAGAACACATCCCCTCCTTCCCCCAAACCCCATGATGATATTAACATTTTATTTCCTATAGTGGTCTTTTCTTTATGTTTTATTTAAAATGTTAATGGAGTGTATCTGCAATTCAGATAATTTATCCTTAAATCACTGTTCTCCAGAATAATGCACTGTGAGCACCGTAATACACAGGCAAGTCCTCTTAAAGAACATGCATCAATTCTCTTCCCTTATGAAGCACACTGCAAATGCCCTCTAACAGGGCACAGCAGCATTACATAAATCATCTTATATGAAAAATTAACATGACATCAAATATTTATAAATATTAATGTGTATGTTAATATAACCAAAGCTGTAACAAACAATCATAACCTTGCCAAGTTTCTTAGGACAGGCGCCGCTGATAATGATATCCATTATCTCTGGGGGAACGCGCAATTATGAAAGTATACATGGGATGCTATATTGTTATCTGCTTTTAAGTTCATCCATTAAACACTCCACCTCACACTGGATGTTAACCCTCCCCTTAGCTCTTTGTCAGGTACTATTTTCTGTGTGTTTACACATCCATGTGAATGAAAGATGAACAGCTCCTAAATGAATACTATTTCCCTACTTCATTAACACATGCATCTAATTTCATATCACACATTCCTTTGCTCTATGGCAATTACACTTTATAATATCTGATATGCACCTAGCTACCTATCTGTCTGTCTATCCATTTATCCCTCTGTCCTGTGCATAGCATAGCTCTCACAGGAATTTGCAAACTCTTTTGATTTATCTTTTACCATCCTGCATTTATGCTATTATGATTAAAGGCTTGACAGTGTTTCCAATGAAAATTTTAATATTTCTGGCTTAAAAATAATTCCATATAAAATTAGATTCACACCTAAACATAAAAAAAAAATTGGAATACATTTAATTGTAATCAAATTTGACCAGTTGCTAGTAATTTCAAGTGCTTTTTATTATCATTGCTTACCTACCATTGCAGTGACATAAAATAAAATTTTGAGCCCACACCACAAAATTAAATGTGTTTCTCCAAGAGACAAGACTGAAGGTTTTGCAGCTGTGCTTAGCACATGTGAAAAAGAGATGATGTCCCAGAAAAATTCATTCAAGTTTTAAGATTCACACCCGAGGCTGAGTGATGCTGATTACCATTTACAATGAACAATGAGTTGTACCTCTTTTTTAATATACAGATTCAAATACACAAGAAGACTTCCCATTACTTACTTTTCAAAGACCACAATAAATACAGATTCAGTAAAACCAGTCACTGAAATACTATATAGTGTGAATATCCTTTATCAGACCAGAAAAATAAAATCAAAATAAGCATCTTCACACAATAACATTCTCTTCCCTATGATTATTACCAGTACTATTATCAAGTGTGAATATAGCAAAGCCTATTTTAGAATTGTTTGAGAAAACAGGCTTTTAAAAACAGGCTTAACAGCTAGAATATTACTATCTTTATTTCACTGAGGAGCCAATCAAGGTACAGAGTAGGTAAAAGACTCACTCAAAGTGGGGGACAAAAGGTGTTTAGCTCAGGCAGGCAGCACCTGGAAGCATGGACTGCAGTGAAACCATGTCCAGTGCTGCTGTCACACAAACCCAATGTCCTCCCAGAGTGATTACTTGTAAAGGCTTGTGCATGATAGTTGAATATCAGTCTAATGATGCAGCTTAGATTAGCAATATTTTTAAAATCTGGGAACACTTGGGTTTAATTCATTCAGCCAGGAGAGCCAGCAGCTCCTCAGGGAGGAAGTGAAAAGTGCTTGCTTTTTAAGAACTACCTGGGTTTGGTAGTTTTAATGTTTAAGTAGTTCAGTAGTACAGTCGCTTAAAGTATGTTCTTAGTTTCACATTGGTCACTCTGAAGTGGAAAAAAAATGAAAAGAAAACCAAGGACTTTTTTCTTTTTTGAGAGGAAGCAGAATAAAATAAAAGTACTCGGGTTTCAATGAAAACATGGCCTGGGGAATTTTGCCATTTTAAAATAAGAATTTAGACTGTTCTAATGATAATTTTAAATTCCCTTTTTTGTTGGATTGCCCACTTCAAAATAGGGAAACCAATCCTTTCTATTATATTTGAAACAAGGCGAAACCAAAACATGAGCCTGAATTTCGAAAAAAATTACGAGGGACAAACTTTAACTAGGCGAAACCAAAACATGAGCCTGAATTTCAAACTTCTTATTTTCAGGGGATTTGTACCTTTAAATTTGTTTATCAGCTCCTAAATGACAGAGTAGTAATAATCCTAAACTAATCCTGGGAGATTTAGGTAAGTTTTTCTCTCTGTCTTTTCCCACTTCTTCCATTTATTTACTTATTTTTTAAGGGAATGGAGGTGTAGTATAAGTTCAGGATTTAAAGATTTTGATTCAGTTACAGATCCCTGGAAAAATTAGGGGGTTTTCCCCTGAATTTTATGGATAAATGGGATTGTTAGCAGTTTTACCAATGTGAAAGCTCATTTAATTTTTGTTTATAGGAATACTTCACAGTTTATGCCAGTTGAAGTTTTTATTAACCATTAAAGTTTAAGGTATAATTATGCAAAGATAAACTTTTTAAAATAAGATCATTATTCATACATTTTATGTTTTTTAAGATTGCAGATAAGAAAAATAATGCAATGCACATCTCAGATCAATTGTATTATAGTCTTCAACACATTTTCAGCACATTGTGAACAGAAGTTTTTTTTAAATAAAAAAGGATAGAAAATATACATCATTATTCTATGTATCAAATGTAAATCTTTGCATAAATCAAAACATACAGCAGCATAGGCACCAAAAGCATCTTATTATTTTCATCTTTGTCTCCTGCTAATATTTGAGTCTGCCAGATGTATTTGCCATTCTAATATTACTACTTTTTTGTTATAACCATGCAGTCATATATTTATAATTCTTTCTTTTTGTAAAATGGGTGTCATTAGTGGATCTGTAAATTAGATGCAAGAGATTCAAATTGCAGAGCCCATGTTATCTCTAAGGATCAGAAAACAAATTTCACAGAGTGTGAAATACAACCCCTTTTCTCACATAATGATGCTGATCTGAAGAGAACTTTTTGTATATGCAGTTTTAAATTTCCACCTATAAAAAGTCAATACTTGTCAAGAACTAATATCACCCTTGATTGAAGTTAGAAACCAGCATTGTAGTTGCCCTATCACATAAAATCACCAGTAGAGTTTTTCTTAAAAAATACTTCTGTAGTTCCTACCCTTTCTTTCAGAGTACTGAAAATGGAGAGTCAAAACTCTTTGGTGATTTACATACAGTGACATCTAATTCTCACAGTAAAACACGGGAACTTCAATTTGGTAGCTCCCACATGTTCCCTAGTTTTGTGAAAGGCTAACAGCTAGCTGAAATTGTTTGTTCTGTCCCATAAGAAAACTAAAAATTGCATTATATTCTTTCTTCTAATCGAGTCTCTTTTAATGCCAGAGTCCTACATAATAATTTCCACATGAGGAAATACCATATTCCTATACTCTAGATACATGCTAGATTAATGCAGACATTTTACATAAAGAAATCCTACTTTTACATAATATATACCTCCTATATTCTTTTATTAATATTAGCCATGTGGAAATATAAATGCTTTATCCAGTTTTACTGATAACATTCAAAGTTCTTACGTAAAAAGACTAACTGGAAAAGTATCATTTAAAGAATGGAGATTAAGTAAAAATTAATTATTTGCAAAGTTGATGCAAATTTTTAAATCCACTTACTTTTAAAAAGAAGGTTTGTTCTTTCTTACTGATGCAGTGATGATTTTAAAATTTCTTATTAATTTCCCTCTGAACAAAACTGTGATATTTAAAAATAAACTGTATACAATTTATACATTTTTAAAAATAAAAGCTACAAAAGTAATAGCTAAAGATACACATATTATCTGATCTGCCTGCAATCTCTTTTCATTGTAGCATTGGAAAGACTGAAGCAATTTTTCATACAAGTATGCACCACGAAAAAATACTGGAAGCTCCTTCTGAATGAAGAAGGCCTCTATTAGCCTTTAAAGATCCTTCAGAAAATGCCACTGAACCTATGGGCTTAAAAAAGAGAATAATGCTAGAATAATGTCCTATTCTAATGTGGACACTGTGATACCTGCATGACTAATTTAGGTATGACAAGAGCACAGATTATTCGAAGCACGAGGAGAAATCTGGATTTCACTTAAATGAGTGGAGAAACAGTTGGTCTTTTGCCATAGTGGACTGTGCTCAAAAATCAGCTAAAACTGGGCTCAGGAGTGAATCAAGGATCTAAGGCTGATGAAAACTAAGCATGTTACCAAGGTGACATACTTCAGCTTGGTGGCACAGCTGTACCATTACTGAAATATCCTAATTCAAACAACCTATGGTGTGCTGTTGCTCAAAGACAACCAGCTTTCTCCACCTGACAGACACTAAGTTGATGTAATGGCTAACAGAAACAACACAATGGGCAGAAAAAGATGTGTGTTTTCCACAAGAAGGAATTAGGATAGGGATGAGAAAAAATATTAATTATAATGACATTTTTGATGCCTTCCTCATATTATAAACAAGCTAATATTGTACTTCTATATAATTACATTCCTAATTGTAAAACAATACTTATGAAGTTCTTAGTGCCAAGGAACCCTCTTCAAGAGGGAGAGTGTTTTCAGAGAGGCATGAAGGCCTTAGTCATAGAGATTACCCAAAGAAAGGGAGATCAGCAATTTATCATCTGTAAGGCAGAAGATTTATTCCTGAAGAGCTGGGAGGCTGGACATAGGCACTGGGAGACTTCAGTTACAAATAGGAGAGCCAAGGGCTGTACTCCAGCTCATTAACATACATTGTACCAATCTCTATTCTCTTGCTCACAGTAGTGGTTTTAAATTTTAGCTGTTGCATTCCATTAACACAAGAACTTCGTTACCCATAAACATATGGTGAAGTAGAGGTTAGGTTTGTATACTCAAGGATATAGCAATCTGATAAATGAGATGAGATAGAATTCACCTATGTTTCTTCCTTGATGGTTTTCTGTTTCCCTCTTATTTTTGGCAGCATTTACTTAAAATATTTCAGGCCCCAGACTTAGTAAGGTAGCATTTAGTACCATTCAGAACTTGACAGTGGTTGGGGTAAGCACACATTACAATTCATTTTGTGAACGAGGATCTTTCTCAAGGCATCCAGAATGAATCTTTTCAGTCACATTCCTACCTGGGTGGGATCAAATGATTTGCTGATCATTTTTTTGTTGTAAAGCCAGCATATAGTAGAAACAGTGTAGAGAGAAATATTGAGAAATTCTTTTGATGTAGTATTCATGAAGTTAATATGGTTTTAATTAAAAATGGCTTAAAATTAACAAAGTGAAGTATTTTGTTTCGGTTTGATTCATTTGTGGTTTGTTATATACTTACTTCCACAGCATGACTAAGACTTTTCAGCAGATTGCAATGGAATGAAAAGGATACAGAATCCCCAAATTTATCTGAGTCTCACTTCATCAATGTTAATGACATTTCACTTTTTTCCTTTAGATCTGAATTTGTCTTTTGTAATTTAGATTCATTTTAGCACTTGAAGATATATAAAAAATATTTTCATTTGAAAAATATTTATCACAGCTGTTGCTGACTCAACCCAGGGAAGGGCACTGCCCTTTCTCCTGCAGCAGAGATGGTGATTCAGAAACAGTAAATTATCCTGCTGAGATGATGAGTTTCTGAACAGAAGTCTCCATCAGCCAGCCAAAGCAGCTAGCTAGAGTCCAGATAGGAAAGTAAACAGAATTATTGGGGAAAAAAAAAGGAGGAAAAAAAAAAGGAAGGGAAACTAGATTGGATCTAAAAAGCAGTATTAATAATGCATAAGAGGGAAATACACACAGGGAAATTTCTTCAGAGCCCAGCTATATTGCCTAGTGACAGACTCATTGTTACCAATACAGCAGGATTTCCCCCCTTCTCCAAGAAGGTCATAGTTTAAGTTTTTACTGCAATCTGAAGTAGGACTATGTCCATATTTCCCCACATCAGCCAACAATAGCAACACTGGGAACATGGAGGGGTTGTGGCAAAACCAGAGGCAAATTCAGCTGTTGTGGGGGAAAAAAAATAAGCAAGCTACAGGCTAGGACTTGGTTGAAACTGGAAATGAAATTCCCAGAAAACTCAGGAATCTCTGAAGTGCAGGGTTGTCAAAGACTCTTTAACCACACGCAAGCTCTCTTAGGCTGTACACAAAAAGCATGTAGTAAGAGAGGCATAACTAGAAATATAGGATTTTAAAATTGCTAGAGTAGCTCTATATTTGAAACAGGGTTGGAGAAGAAGTGAGGCTAGGACTTGAATTTCAGCCTTAGTGGATTAAACTCAGCCCTGTTCTTAGGCTCACTATACACTGCCTGCACCTTTGCACAAAGACTATTTAAACATCACTTAAAAATTAGTACTTGCCTCCTTTACAGCCTTCTTCTACAGCATTAATTACTTCATGAGTTTCAAGAACCATCTGTGATTTGAAGCATTAAGATACTATGACAATGGTCATTTCTACTGCTGTACACACACCAAAATGCAAGAATGCTTCTGTCTCTTTTGTGGGACATTCATAATCTCTCTGTGTGGCTGTGCAGTATCATATAGAAGCTTGATAAAATGGTAGATGTGGAAGCTACATTTAAAGCTTCATTTGTGCAATCTTCGGAATTAATTAAAGCAATAATAATTTCTATGCCCTTCCTCCCACCCCCAATCCACAGACTGAGGAAATAAAAAGAGTTCTGAAAGTTTTGCAACTCTCAAAACTCATGAAAACACTGTTCTCAGCAGACCTGTAATGCATCAGGAGTATAGTGTTCAATCTCCAAGCAATTTCTCAGTGTCTTGGAGTATAAACTTGATCAGGAGATGAATAATTCTTTAGATGCTGAAATCTGTTGGGACTACATTGAGCCTTAAGAATTAAAAATAATTCTTCTGGTGGATGTCCAGAAAGAATTTGGATTCTGATTCAGTATTGTCTTCATGCATACCACAGCACAAAAGTACTAATTTTTATTACAAAGCAATAAATGGCATCTTTTCCATAATAACCCTGACAAGTAATTTTCTATAGATTTACACTTGAGATCCCTGGATGAAACCCTTTTGCAATCAGCACAATTATATACAAACAGAGAAACTCAACATTTCTTTCCCCTATTGCTCAGCTGGTGAAGTTGTGTGTGGAGCACTGCTGATGTTTCTCTATGCTTCCATCAGATTGAGCAGTGCTGCAGAGGTCAGCTCGGAGCATCACAATGACCAAGTACAAGTCCATGGTAGCCAAGGTCACGCAAAACTATCCCTGCATTGAGAGCTGTTTTGTCCTCCTTGTTTATTAATGCTGATCTAGCCATACTAATGGATTTAGCTCGTAGGGGGCTGGGCAAAGAATGAGAGCTGCTGTTTCTCAGCTTCCATTCTTCATTAATATCGTCTGCAGCTACAGCATACTGGTACAGTACACACTCAGAACTTACAGGACAAAGGGCTCCAGTGCTTAACAGGCACATGCATTCATTTTGAGAATCCAACACACTCTGCAATGTGTTGCTGCTCACGGATATCAGCTGTGGCATTATACGTTAACAAAGGACTTCTTTCAGTAAGATCTCTTCAGACTCCGTCATCTCAAAGTGACAACGTAAGGACAGATGTTTACTACATGAAAAACAGGTTTATTTTAAAAAAACAGTGGTATATTTAGAACAAAAAGAAAATGTTTATATGTCAGGGATGCAGTCCCTAGACAGATGTTTACTACATGAAAAACAGGTTTATTTTAAAAAAACAGTGGTATATTTATAACAAAAAGAAAATATGTTTATATATCAGTGATGCAGTCCCTCTGCTTAAAAAGCTTCCAGTTTGTTACCTAAGCGCTGCAGAATCCTGAGTCCCACAAGAAGGCCCATTACAAGCAGCAGAAATATATAGATCTGTCAGGTAAATCTGTGCAGATAAACATCTCAGACTGAATACTTATTTTTAAAAATCCGAGGAATCTTTGCATATGCAGTGCTCTGCATTCCTGTCACTACAGCTAGGTAATTGAATTTACTAGCCAAACCCCTAGAATGTTCTTACAGAAATTCCCAAAGCAGAAGTGGTAGTTCATAATTTAATTCCCAGTGTAAATCCATATAAATTATGTGTTTCAATGTTAGATGGAAAAAAAAAAAAAAGCCAAAAACTCCTCAGACCCAAAACACTTCCCCTTGAATATCTATTAATTAAAAAAAAAGAAAAAAAATCAGGGCTCTCATATACCTGAATAACTCCACATCAACAGAGAATAAACTCTTAATCCTAGTAACGGCATATAGGCAAGTGGGAGGAGAGGAGCACTCTGGTGATGAAAGAAGTGCCAGAGAAAAAAAAGGAGAAAAATATAAAACTATACTAATTAAAAAAAGAAAAAAAAGAAAAAGCAATTTGATGAGATGGCGATTTTGGAAACCACATGTTATCTGAATGGAAACCCACCAAGAGCAACCTGACAGTGCCTGCAAAACAGGTTCTATTAACAGAGAAATAAAATATAATATATAAAAAAGAAATTGTCACATGGAACTCATTGCAGTACTCAGTATGATAGCAGTGGTTCTGGATAGTCCTTTACTAAAAGAAAATGTTTAATTTCTGAGAAAATTAAGACAAGATTGAATCTTTAATTTTACATAGTAATAGTTTAATTTTGGATAGTAAAAAGGTGCCTAAAAGGCAGTTAGAAAATTAATAAATAAAACTCAGTTTGGTGTAACTTGATTTTACTAAACAATGGTGGAATTGTTTTCCTTTTAGAGTATTGCCATTAAAAAAATTAATTTATGTTTACTTTGTTCTCATTATGCTAAAAATTTCTATTTACTTACTAACATTTTGGTTCTCTCTCTAGTTTGTCGTGTAATTTTCTTATTCTAATTTCATCTGTTATCTGAACACACACAGATGTATATTCAAATTTTTACTTGTTTCACTGTTGCCTGTCGACAACAAATATTTGTATTTAACTGATGTTGAGTATGTGCAATATCCAATATTCATATATCTGATGGCCTAAAATGTTGATATAGTCTAGAAAGTTTGGTCAAATTTTAACAGCTTCATGCATCTTATTGCAAAATACATAAAATTGGGAAAAAAGAGAAAAAAAAAGGATCAGCTTTTAATTCCATGTAAAACCTTACCACACATGTGTAGAAAATAAACATTTCATATGAATTGCATTTCAGTGCTTTGCAAACTAAAGTAATATATGCTTTTCATTATTTTACTAAAATTAAAAATGAGCTTACAGAAGTATCTTTAAAATTTCATATTGTTTAAGCTTGTTTGGGCACGGCAAATCATTTCAGCATGATGAATGCCTATGCAGCAATCAGAGATACTTATAGATCCTGCAACACTTAAATTCCGAGCTAAGAGAAACAAATACTTTCATTTTTATGTAAGCCATTATTAGAATTTACTTCGAAGAAGTCTGACATACTATGTCCTATTGCTTTAATATAAGCTATGTATTAGAAAATAGGTTTTTCTCTGTGTTGCATGGTATTTGCAGCAGTACAAGCAATTGCATAACATTGTAAAAGCACAAAGAGGTACAGCCACCATGGGCAAAGTGAAAGGATTTTTGACCTACACTTGGACAATCTAAAGAAAAAGGACTACGATAGAAGACCTTGGGAAATCCCACTAAAAATATCTACAAATGTCTTTTGTAAAACAGTTTTTAAAGCAGTTTCTATTTTTATTTGAGGGCCACATAAGGAATTTTGAGTTTTTGAGTTTTCCTTCGTGGCACTAGGCATTAGCCCGTTAGCTTACATCAGTATAAGCACATTGATTTCCCTGGGATCCTGAACCTTAGCGCAGAGACCGCTCAGGACCGAAAGACACCTGGCATTCATCACCCAGGGTGGGCAGCTCACCACCAAAGTGAAGGCAATTTGACTACCTATTACAAATGCTGGAATTTCAGAAAGCACTTCAGAGCTATAACATATTATCCTTTAGTTCTTCTCATTTGTTAAAAACATCTCTTTGCATTTCATATTGAAAGAAAAAAAAAGCACTCCAAAGCAATCGTTCACTGGAATAATTCTTCATGCCTTTAGACTACACTAGAGATTGGAAAGTTGCTCCAGGTTTGGTCATCATCTCAGATTGTAGCAGTCTTTCTGAGCTCGTCTCCAAGAGACTTTTCATTTACTTTTGACTGATAAATTGATGGGATTTTTTCTGTTTCAAATATACATAAATATCTCAATTTTAAATTAAGCTCTTTCTGTATTTTCTAGAGGTAAACTTAGCCTTATTTTCATAAGTTTCCCTAAAGCTGCTTTCAGGTTACCCAGAAATGCTAATATATCCTATTTATAGCATAGGTTGTTTTCTTTTCATGTATTTGTCTATTTGGTGGTGGTCTATTTGTGTGTGAAAAACAGTTTTAAAACTAGCAGTTGTCTGCTAAACAGAAAAAAAATTATTTTTTCCAAATACATATTATGTATTACATTTAATACACTAAGTTTCTTTGTTTTTAATGGAGAAAAAGTATGAAAAATTTAAGGGGAAAAAAAAAGATAATGCTTTTCATTTCTTTTTCAGTAAGCCTTAATGTTAAACTAATCATCAGGGAGCCAAATGGACAAAATTTCTTTCATCTTGGTGTCAGCAATAAACAAGCAATTATATCCTTTCTTTTTGGTAGACAAGCACTTAGAATAGGAGTGGACAGCTCCTCTCACTTAATAAAATAATTATTTATGTAATGGTGGGAGAAAAATGTCATTCCTACATTTGCTTTTCTCTTTCAGCCAACATATTTCGCTGAGAAGAATATATCTCAGGGAAAAATAAAACGTGGAACTTCCTGCGGGATACATCCAATTTGAATGTTGTTGGAATGACACCTTGATATTTTATTACAGGCACACTATCTCTTATTTTTCCCCCTAGAGGTGAGAACTATCTCTTTCTTGTGCTATCCTCAGTGACTGTCCTTACACACTTGTGTGTTAGGTGACAGAAGTGACTCCTCTGCAGTGCCTGAGCTTTACAAGGAAAAGGTATTCAAATGGTGGTTCTGTTCTCTGTGGTTAGCCAAAGGATGAGCTGTATCCTGCATGATTTTCCTCATTTCAGGGAAGCAGAGCCAGCAAATATATACAGTGAAAAAATCTACAAATTAAAAAAAAAATCTGCTATTCACTATCCAATTTTTTTCTCTCAAAACAGTCCTCTGTGCTGCTAGAATAGAGAATGATACTTCATGTACAGGCTGTTATCTGACTACTGAATCAAATTTCTCATAGATCTGCCTACCGTTTCTAAGTACAAATTCCTAAGCCATAAGCTGAAAGCACAAAAAAAAAGTTTATTTGTCTATTATTTTCAATAAAACTTCAATCTGTGAGAGGAATTGCAGAAAATTTGCCAGCTATACTAGTGAAGGAATATTCTTCCTTTATTTTAAAACCAAAGCAAAGGAATTGAATTAATCCAGTAAAGTACGTTAACATAAAAACTCAGAAAACATGATCTTTAATGTTGCATCTCACTGTAAAATCTAGGCATTTAGAGGATCTTTTTTAAGCATTGTGATGGTACACAAACCAGCTAAAATACAGCTTTTGCAGTCAGCATACCTGAAACACATGACTATAGACAAACACATCCTGCATATTACTTCTACCCTCTTTTGCATTTCCCCCAGAAAATTACATAGAGGAAGATAAATGGACACATTTTATCCACGTATTTATGTTTGGAGAATAGTGATCTTTTAAGTTAAAAATATATTCAGAATATTGCAGATTTGTAAATAATAAATCCTTTGATCTTGTTCATTGGCTTTTTATCTGACTCATGCTGAAGCTGTCAACTGTTACACATCTAAGAAAACATCATCATATGCATTCACTAGAATAACAGAACAGACTGAAATGAGTAGTTTTAGATAATTTAATTAGGTTATAGGGTTTTTAATATAATTCAGTAAGTATGTGAACTTTTAACTTGTGTTAACTCAATTTCCTCATGCTTTCATTTACCATTTGTTGAGGACATTAAAGTGATTAGCCAAAGCCCTTCCAGCTCTTAATGTTCTCAATAAATTCTGGTTTAAATTGACTGTCACTTTCTCGCTATAATAAAGTAGGTATTTGACATCTCAGAAGGAAACTGACTACTGCCTATTACATTTTCTTGAAGCATATTTTTCTAGTTCCACAAAATCAACAGAAGTATAGTTATACTAAAGATTGTAATGAGTAGCAGAGCAGGTAGATGAGGTGAACAAGTACATTCTCAGAGTCCCATAATTCTGATTCTTTTGGGAAATTAAAATGATATGGCATGCCTTTTGTTGACAAGCTATACAACATTATAATAGTATTTAGTTGTTTTGTTACCAAGTTATTAGCAGTTTCTGAACTCCCTCAGAAAATATCCAAAATATCCAGCTTGTTACCAATAGTTCACTGTTCTGCAACACAACTACAACAGCAGTGGGTTTTTTTTCTGTTGGGTTCAAAGATTAGTGTGGGCCAAGTGCCTTCAAAGCCAATCTGCTGAACTGCAAAACAGCACACGATAAACTCCGCAAATTTATGTATAAAAATTTCCAAATGCTTTTCTGTCTTTTTAAAATTTATTCAAGTTATTGTAAGATATATCCATTACTTACTTGGTCAAGTAAAGATCAGGAATGCCATATGGAACAGAAAAAGAGGAGATTTGTAGCCCTAAGTCTCTCACTTCCTTATCATACTATGTATTCATATCACAGATGTGTATCTCAAAAATATCTGTATTTTGCAATCATGGCCCACAGAGCACTCAGACTGTGTAGGCAAATAGTAGTGTGCTAAACCAGCATTTTCTGAGAAAAATTCTGCCTTCATATGAACTCGGCATATTGGTGAGGTTTTTCCCACTATGACTTTTTCTTTCATTCTATTTTGGCTCCCTCTCTCCAGTCTTCTTTCTCAAAACTCCAGTACACCTTGATCTGATTTTCTGCCTCATTTCAACACTTGTGGTCCTCCTAATTAATCTCAGATTTATTTTTCAAGACAACTCATTTTGAAAAGTGACAGTCTTTTGTCTTTCCCTCCTGGTAACTAGATTTTGCTAATGCCAACTTGAAATCTTCTTAAGCGTCTTGTTCTGGGTTCTCCATGGATTCAGATGAAGAGCACAGCTCTCCTCTGCAACAAATCCTTCCTCTACAGATTGTCTTAGCTTCTTTTGTACTGTGCTATTTATCAAGGCATTAATGAAGCATCACAAAAATAGGAGCCTCCAGTGCCTATGTTCACACTTGGTTTCCAGGACCCTATTGTTCTAAAACACTGACCTCAATGGGAAAACTTGAGTGTTAAGCACTTTTCAAATATCAGCACTACTATAAAAGAGGTTTCAATCTGGTCTCAGAGCCTAAACTCAGGTTGCCTTTTTTTTTTTTTTTTAATTTTTCAGAACCCTGCCCTAGTTTTTCCTTGTGGTAATTTCTTTTGAAAAAGTACTTTGACATCAGCAATTTCTCAATCACTCTTATACCATTATCCATTCCCCATTAAAAAATATAAATTCCTATTCTCTCACAAAAAATGTTTTTATATTCAATATTTTTATAGTTCCAAGCTTATTTATTTTTATGTGAGCCATTTTTCTTTCACACCAATACAAAAGGATCTGCCTTCTGACATCTATCTTCTCTCATTCTTAGCTTCATCAACAATAAAATTCGTAATATTCTGTATGAATAAAATGCAACAAAAAGAAATGGTCTTGCGTTTTGTCGCCCCCCCATGTCGCCCCCCCATTTTAGCTCATACAGCTTTAACCCAGTATTTATCCAAAGATTTTGATATTAAGTAGCTGAAATTTCACAGAGTAATTATATAAACAAAAGAAACACTATTTTGAAATAAATCTCTAAAATAAATTCACAACATCGAAAGGAATTTGCACATAAATTTTCATAATAGTAGACTTTGGGAACATACAAGTCTTCTAACTGTCTACCTTCTGTATTACTGTAGTAGACCAAAAGAAAGTCAGACTTTAACAAGGCTTCAGAACATTGTGTTTATGTAATGAAGTATTTAGCACAAGGAGGAAGTAACAGAAAAAGGCAATTTACCAGCAAACACAAAAAGAAATTGCATTAATGTGATCTGGGTGCATAGATGATAATTTTTATTTGCATGGGAATTTTAGTTTTGGCAGGATTATCAGGCTCAGAGCATATATAAAAATAGAATTTTTAAAATATATTAGGTCAAATTCTGGATGTGCTAAAATTTGATAGTGTCCTTTCAGCTTTTTTACTTACCTATTTATTTTTATTCAAATTCTCCATGTTTTGGCAGCAAGCAGAATTTTTAATTGCTGTATATTTTTAAAGCAACTTAAAAAAATCAGTCTAAAAATTGCTTTAAAACAATAAAATGCATCACATTTTAAATTGCTGACTGCATTCATCAACTTAAGCTATTTTTTTCCATTTTCCACCACGGTCCTGTCATTTCTATTTTAAGCAGAAATAAATCGGACTATCAATAAATCCTATATTTTAATACTCAGAACATGCACTGCAATTGAAGAGGACTTAGAGTTGGTTTTTTTGATCGTTACTACGTAATTTGTTTACCTGGATGGTCCATTGTATCTTCAGATCCGAGTGTAATTTTTGATAACCTGATCTACTTTCAAAGGATGAAAATTACTTTCCTGCAAACCAATGAAGCATGTAACATCTGTAAAATGGTATAGTTCCTGCAGTTTTTCAATAGCCAATGAGAAAAGTATGCTACAAAGATATTTGGAGGCTTTCTGTTCCTGGTGATCCTGATGCCTGGAGTCTGTCTAAAGAGATCTTAATAATTGTAGGGATTCAGAGTAATTTCTGAGGACAGAGTTCTGATGTGAAGACACCAGAACTGATTAAGTGTAGAGGACACAGGACTCACTTTACAATGGGAACTACACAGGAGACTTTTAGAAAACACCTACCCAGCAAACAAAAAACTCTGCATAATGTGTAAGTGAAAATGAGCTTGGATGACACGAAATCTGTGAGTGCAATGTTTATCAAAGAGGAAAGTGCTATCCCTGCACTACTGAAAAGCTGAATTATTTAATCTTAAGAGGTATCAAGTTTTGTACCAATAACGACTCAGCAGCTTTCATGGCTTTATGCAAATAGAAATATACAATTAGTTATCAGAAATGAGAATCCTCATGAGATGAAAGATGTGCTTGAAATACTGCTGCATACAAATCTGACCCATATATTTCACTATGAAAATATTGTTAATAAAGTATACCTTGCAAAGAGCAGGTATTACTGTATCAAATAAAATGATAAAATGTTCCTGAGTTCTGCAACAATGCTATAAAAGAACTGCCCTTCCTTTTACAGCTTCCAGGAGGTTTGGATAGGTACATTTTTTGGTGTGTAAGACAGAATATAAACCTTAAGTATTTTGAGGCAAATCTTGATGATCTTTCTGTCAGGAAGAAATTATGCAAGTGTAACACACACTTAGTAGTAGAGTGAAACATGCTGCTTAACAATCACCTGCCTGTAAACAAGATGGGAAAGGGAGAACAAGCTTTTATAAGGAAATCAAGCTTCTTTCTAAAATTCAAGTAATTACTTCATGTCTGAATAATATCTATGACTTGAGAAGGGAACTATGATCTACCATGTCAGTTTCAAGACAGCTGCATTTTCTCTTTTAAAAAATGATGGACTTAGTATTAAAATCCTCTAACATATTTATCTATGTATTTGGCTTCTGCTATGCTTCCTCTTACCCTCCTGACATTTCAAGAGTTCTCTGCCAGGTCTTACAAATGCTCTCCACTAAAAATAGCTGCTGACATTAGCAAGGGGCATGCACTAATCACATTCAGAATAGGATTTGTTACATACACTTATTAGTGCTTTATAATTTTTGTGAACTTCAGATCTGGTTGTTAAAAAAAATAAAGGTGTAATGACATTCCATAGCCGCATTAAAACAAACAAGCTATTAGAGTTGAATTTTTTGATGCTAATATGCCATGTTGGAGTTCTGAGTTGTTTGGTTTTTTTTTTTTAACTGAAATACTTATTTGCCTGTCCAGTTTTCAGCAAGTGAAGGCAATTGCAGGTCACCTCATTATCTGAGCAACTCAATCTCTAAAGGAGAAAATCATGCATGTTACTGACTAACACAAAACTGACTTCTCCTGAAAGATGGCTTCTCCTCTCTGACAAAGGGAAATAGAGGCTTATACATTAATTTCCTGCATTCATAATCTAAAGGAATTCACCTTCACCCTAGGGCTTCAGAAGCCCCTCACTTCTACTTGTCACATGAACTCTGAACTATAATGTTGCTACAGGAGCTCTGCCCCTGAGCCTTGTAGCTCTATCCAGTTGGCACACCCAAATTGATTTTGGTTTGGCGTGGTTTGGATCTAGTTGTCTTACATAGGGATGGAAGAAATTTTTATTTTTTAATGGCTTTTAAAGAGTATGGTGCTAATCAGTTACTAGGAGGCTGGGGCCTGTGCCCACTGGAAAAAAAATCCAGTGGTTTTGCTCCTATACATGGGAATTTTCATGCATTCTCCTAGTGGATACTGGTACTTCAGTAATGTGAGGTCCTGGTTACCTGTAGTGACCAGCTTCTAGGTTATTTACCTGACACAAGGGAGAAAGAGCACCCAAATAATTGGCAGACTGGCTGAAGACAGTATACATCTGCTGTAAGATGTTATGGAAGGAGTCCTGCAACTTCCTGCACAGACACCATCTAATATTTGGTATATTAAATTAATAAACTTCCAACCGGCTATTCAGATCCATCTGTTTTCAACTCAGTCTTCTGCATATCTTAATCAATGTTTCACACAAACATTTTAAACAAAAATCACAGATATATGTAAAAACTCAAACACTTAAATGAAAAAATCATGACAACATTTCTATAAATATTGGAACAAATCTGCATGCCATTTTGTAAAGAAGAGCTTTTAAAATTTTTTTCCTGAAAAGACCTAATTCTCCTCTAATCACATGATATGCCTAAGAAACCTGATGCTATGTAACTGCACTGAGCCTAAGGTGACCAGGGCAGACACTGGGTGCCATCCAACAGGAAAATTCCTACTCCATGTAACACAAGGGGTTACACTTGCACACTGTCAGAGTTTGCTGCTGTATATCTGGTCAATAATGCAATATATCTTTTAAAAAAGCCTGCTTAGGTAATAAGGGATTGTCTTTCTTAGCTCAGGGGGGAGAGGTAGCATAGAGGAACTTCAGGTTACTTAAGACATAAATATTTAGTCCATAATGCTCGTTCTGCTGTGGCATCTGTCTATACTATACTATTGAAAACAAACAACATTGAGTACCTATTAGAAGAGCTGAAAACCAATTAAAAATAATAAAGGGTGGGTTTTTTTTTTTTTAATCAGGAGACTATAGAATACATGAAAAAAGGAATACCTGCTTTCATTACATTCTTCTGACAAACATTTTCTCATTTCCCCATTAAACAAAAAAGAAACCTTATTATTACCTTGGTCTAAAGTTAGAGTTCCTGAATTATAATATCTCATTTGCTGCAGAACACATATCAATTACTAATTCAGATTCTGAAAAGTGAATGAATTATCACATTCTTAAATGCATTTCCCAGGAGATTAATACACGTTTAGTTTCCTCTTCCCTAGATTTAGGATACAGACCTTCCTTCCTAGCTGTGCTCCTTCAAGAGAAAAGATATGACTTGCTCAGTCACGTAAATAAGATGTCTCAGTGCTGTTATCTGAAAGTGTTAAGAACTACCATAAAAAAGAAATCTGTCACAAAGAGTTAAACTGGAGGTGAAAAATTGTATGTAGTCTGGAACATATGAGACATCATTTCGGTTTTGCATCAGATTCTGTCTGTATAAACAGAGTTGAAATGCAAATCACTTTCAGTTGAGGTCTAACTGGAGAATCTTCTTGATGGAACTTATCTCAAAATCATTTGAAGTCCAAAGTGTCTATGCAAAACCATTAATCTCAGAATGTGTCTAAACACTATCCTGGAGACAGGCTGCAATTTACAGTTCCCTGTGACAGGCAAATCACTGGTAGAGCCCTGTCATTTAACCCCAATGATTTCTTTGGTAGGCATGGAAAGAGAGGTTTTCATATTGCCCTGTCATGGGAGGGCTACAGAATATGTCAACACTGTATAACTTAACATAAAAATTAAAGCAATATACAGGCTTTGCAGTTATGACAAAAGATCAGCAAGGTGGGATTTCAGATCAGTGCTGTTGATAAAAACTCTCTACATTATGAGAGTTTTGGCATTTTGGGTTGGGGGAAATATGGAGGAGTTTCTGCAGCAGGTTTTTGCTCTATGTATTCTAAGTGCAAGACGCTCTCTGGTTTTAAATAAACCCACAGTGCAGTTTCAATTTCCAGTTACCTAATGGTGCATATTTGCTAGCAGTAGAGAACACCAGCATAATGGTTTATCTGCTCAATAAACACAAATCTTGTCAAAATTCAAAAAGTCCCAGCTGGCTTTGATTATGCTTATTTAAAGAGAACAGTCTCTTCAGGTTTACAGGTTAGGTGCTTCTCTTTAAAATGTATTTCACCATCACAAATTGAATTCTATGTAACCTAGAACCCATCTTAAAGTGCACAGGCATTCCCAAAATGTTTTCTATACAGTATTTTCAATTGCCTTCACATATATCTATTTAGAAACTGTTCTGCAAAGCACAATGAGCCAAAGCAATTATTTGCTTTACTTTTGCACCTGGTACATTACATTTGCATTTGAAAAAATTGTTTCAAGATACATAAATGAGAAATCATACTCCCCACCTGCCATCATTGCAACCTTTTTTGTGTAGTGCGCCAAGTAATTACATTCCTGTTGCGTACAACTCTTTGCTTACACCTGTGTTCCTGGAACATTACCTGACAGATATCACTGCTGCGTGATACAAAAAATGAATGCCAGAGAGACACACATGGAATTCCCAAAAGTAATCTGGTGCTTCCTAACTTGACTTGCTCTGATCTGCTTGCAGAAAGACTCTCATCAACTTTGAGGGATATATCTGAAAGTTACGGAACTGCATTTTCCTTGCAGGTCAGAACTGGCAGTAACTTACCAAAAAAGGAAATTTGGGGAAGAAACAGGCATTCATGGGTGCTTAGGAAACCAGGCAGTGTGGCCTCAAGAGTGCCTGTAGGTAGAGCCAACCCAAGGAGACACACTCAATGTGTCCTAAAAGCTGCACACTTCTCACACAAGTAGAAACTGATGCAAGGATGAAGGAACAAATCCAGGTATTGGAGGGAGGAAGAAGAGGAGAGACCTTTAGTTCTACTTGTCAATGACTGTGACTTTCAAACATATGTTTTGATTTATCTTCTTTATTACTCACAGACATCCATAATAACAAACCTGTTCATTAACTCATCAGCACCTGAATTTGATCTATCAACACTGATAAATTCTACTGGACTACGAGATTCACTACGTTCTACTGAAGTCTGGTCAGACACTAGTAAAAGTTATATAATTTTAAGATATTCTTAGATTTAAACAAAAGAAATGTTGCCCACACACTCACAAATAACAGTATAGTTTGACTCAACCTACAGCAATTCCATGTTTCTCTTCTCTGCTGGGGGAAAAATATGTTTACGGAGCTCCTATTTGGAAACTCTCTGAAATTAAACTCTGCTCCAGTTATGAGAGTAAAAACAGACTAAGGCCTTCATCCAAACCCCATGAAAGCAACAATGGCACCAGCAGGGGGATAGGAGCCAATGTGTTTAGGTTGAATATCCAGGTTTAGTAGGCAGAGCAAATTATTTAAAGGAGGAATAGATGAGGAATAACAAGTATTTTGCAGTAGCAATTACAAGCACATAAAAAAACCTCTGACCATTAATTCATTAGCATCTGCTCATTCAAAGCTCATTATCCTTGATTAATGATAATAGTATTTTTTTTATATTTTTGAAGTTCGTTAAACTATCAATACCAACTTAGATGATCACAAAGTTAACTACTAATTTAAAAAATCAGCAGCATTGTACAACAGGTGAGGTGTTAGTACCCGTAAACTAGAAAAAATATTATAAATTTTATATTTGTAAACAGTTGGTTCTCATAGCAACTGCCTGGAATTTTGCCTTGCTCAGTGAGCTTTGTACAATGTACCTGAGTCATGTAAAACCAAGTTGTCACACCCTGCCAAAAATCAATACTTTCTTCAAAGATTGAGAGCTGAAGATGGTGTGTAGAGAGACTGATAGCACTTTTAAGTGATATGGCTTACAGAAGTCACCTATTAGCATTTCTGCATACCGGTGTAATCCAGACTCCTCAACTTTGATTATCATCTTTGCAAAATATTGCAGTTCTGAGTCTTCCCTATGAAAAAGCACTTAGTGTTGCTGAACTCTGACAGAATGTTCACTAACCTGGACAAAAGCCCATTAGGGCCAAGGCCTTTAAATGATTTTAATTTTCATTTTGTAGACTGTAACTCCTGAGTTCTATCATTCCATTTTTCACAGATTTAGGTTTTCTGTGTGCATGAAATTCCCCACCGTAACCTTAAATTATTCTGTCCTTCTGGTGTTCAGTGATGGTCTCTGAGGCTTGAGCTTTATTCTCCTTCAGGGTTCATTCTTCTTCTAAATACTCATCATCCATTGCATTCTATAAAGAGAGTTCCCAGCAGTAGTTTTTAAAATAAAAGATAAAATGTTCAGTATCTGAACATTTAAGGCTCTAGTGTCAGTACCTGGAATGCCTCCTGTTGACAATGATGGTTATCACTGGGGGCAACTGAGATCTGTTCATTCTGAACTGTCTTCAGAAATCAGCCTTATCTGATTGTTCTTTCAGATCAAAAGAAATAGGAAGACAAAGTAAGCTGTGCATATTCTTTCACTCTGCACTTTGTTGTTAAAAAAGGAGGAATCCCACTAGGACCCATAAACCACTTTTAGATACCACTAATCTTTGCTATGGATCTCTATTTTTCCATTTATTGCCAGCTGACTTACTGGATTTTGGTATTTTAATGACATAGCGCACTGTTAGGAATTATTGTGAAAAACATATAACAAAATCTAAATAGACAAAAGAACATTTATTGCTTGAAGGGAAGTGACATGTAATTCTCAGCATTTACAGCTGAGATTAGACCACTTTTTCCACATGACAGATATGTATTCAGTAACAGAAATACTTGTGAAGTCTCCAAAATCACACCTGGAGCTTCCATACTCAGGCATGGTTACCCTATTTTTAGATATTTGTGGAAGGTAGCTTCTATTGCCTCTAACAGCAGGTTCAGCCTCAGTCACTAAATTCATAACTACTTTCATCAACTGCACAGTGAGCAGATCAGGGGAATACAATCCTTCACTTTATTTTTTTTTCTTTTAAAAACAGCATAGTTAACATTGTTGCTGACTATTGGGGTGTGAAACACTATGTATCGAAGTTCCACTTAAAAAACCCAAATTGTAATTGAACTGTGCAGTCACATTGAGCTTCACATGTGCTGGAGCTGCAATTTTTGGGGACTTCCCCAAAACTCAGTAGGACCCTGTTGAAGATCCCTAATTTTATGCAAAAAAGCATTACCAATGTGACTGGTACATAACAAATTAATAAATAAGCATATATTGTACACTGTTTTGTAGTGTCTGACAACTATTATCGAGTACATTACAATTTTAATATGGGATTTTGTACATCTGGATTTTGATACTTAATTTGTATACTGCTGAAAAATTCTTGGGGAGTGTCAATACAACCAACCATTTCCCTAATTTCTAGTGAGTTTCACCTGGTTCATTGACTTGTGTCATTGAAATGATCTCTCCTTATTTGTTTTTCTCTATTAAAGGGAAAATCAGATCAATCACCACCTTGCTGACACCCATAAAGCTTCTGTTCACCTTTCTGCTTGTCTTACTGTAATGTTAAAATGAATTTTGTGAACAACATAATTTGTGCAGTAGCCTCAAGCATGCTGAGCTAGCACAAAGCCTCTTCTCAATATCTGAACTGATATCTGAACCTGAGACCAGTTTGCCATCAACTCAGAAGTATAGCATGCATGAAAATGTCCTTCCTCATCACTGTTAAATGAAGACTATGGCTCAAACTTCTTCAGAGTTTCTCTGGAGGTCAAATTTCCCTTTCAATCCACCCCTTCCTATAGAGATTATAAAACTACATTGAAAAATCAAAAATTTAAGTGTTGTTTCGTATTTTACACAAAATATACAGAAACCAAAATTTATTAAGACAGAAGCAGAATTCTTGGGGGGGGGAAGCCTTTTGTTCTTTAAAGAAAAATACTCACTTCATTCTTTCAACAAAAATTGAATTCTACTAGCTTCTGGTTCAGCTTGAAGTACCAACTTCAAGTTTTCTTGATTTCTATGTTTCCTGACTTAGCTTCCTCAGGCTATTCAAGTCTCTTTCAATAGACCAAATACAAAAAAAATCACAGTAGAGAATCTATCACAAATATGCCTTAAAAGGTTGTTCAAAGAACCATAACAAACCACAAGAAAGATTTTAGTCTCTTGAAGGAAAATAAAATGCTTTTTTGAAACAATAGTTCATTGGCTTGAAAAGAATTGTTCTTTTTTATCTAGTACACTCTACAAAACGTCCATGCCCTAACTAGTTCAACTGCATTCACAACATATGACAAACCCCAAGATCTATTTGACTGAAAATATTTTTCCTGAAACAAATGCAGAATTTTATACGTAGAAAGTAGAACATTACTATTCTACTATCCAGTTAGTATAAATTTTTTATACAATGGCAGTGACATTATTTTCTTTTTCTAGATTTTAGCACCCGGGATATTTACTCTCTGATCCTGGACTGAATAACATCTCTATTAATGACAACAAGCCATAGAATAAAAATCAAGTTTTGCCAAACAGTAATAGGTCCTAAAAGATAGTACTGAAAATCCTGGATTGTGCTGGTGCAGCACTTCCCTAGTGTTTATCCCCACTGCTCTGTGCTCTAGAAGGGAATCCATGGTTTCGCCTGTAATCTCTGCTAATGCACCAAAGGAAAATCCTACCAATAAAGACAGAAATGATTCCTCAGGAGAAAAGCAAGTTTTCACGTTTTAGGAGGGGAAAAAAAAAAAAAAAAAAGAGAGAATCACAGTATAATTTAGGCTGAAAAAGACCTTTAAGATCTTCAAGTCCAGCTGTTAAACCCAGCACTGCCAAACCTACCACTAAACCATGTTCTTAAGCACCACATCTCCTGTGGATATAGTTTCCAGAATACTTCATAGTGAGTCACTTGATGGCCTGTATGCATTAGGGCATCCTGCCCTTGTGAAACAGCACTATCTCTGCAGCTACTGTCTCTAGCTTATGGCTATGCCAGCAGGTTGTGCTGAGTCTCAAGAGTAAGGGCTAATATCCACTTTCTGCTCCAATCCCAAGAGGTTCAGGATCTTGATTTTATGGCAAAATGTGTTTTAGCAGCTGGTTTCCACCTGAGTTTTACAAAGGAAGCATCTCTTTATTCTGCTATTAAATGGGTTAAGTTAGACATGCTCAGGAACTGCTTAATAACCTGAAAAAATTAAGCTTGTTACTGATCAAACATCTCTGGCCACTTCTGATTCAAAATATGATGCTGATTGTGATGATAATAGACTAAAATGTAATAGCTTTAATATCTTCTTTGCCTTGAGAGATTGAAATAATAAATTAATACAACTCAAGAAGAGATTTTTAACAGGGGCTATGCATTGGAGGTACACCAAATTCCCCATGACTAAGAATGTTAGAAGAATTTCCCTTGATATGGTGGAATCTGACCAGGAGAGGAGAATCCTGGCTCCAATCCACATTTCCTAAAGTATTTACACAAAGCACTAGAATAAATCATGATCCTTCCTGCTACAGCTCAGAATCTGAGGATATAGAAGTTTTTCCACTTTCAAGGAAATACTTTTATAAAGATACAAACTAGCACCATCACTAATCCCATCTTTGATTTTGAATGGGAAGAATGAGAAATAATGTGTTTAGAAAGGCAATTATGTCCAGGAATTCAGGCCTGTGAGACTCCCAGGCTGAACTTGATTTGCATCACAGGCCTTCAGAGAGGGACCTCAGCTTTGATGGCAGAGATTTCAAACTCTTCTTCAACCATTTCCTAACCACAGCTGAGACTTCTTTCTTTGAAAAATAATTCCTCACATTTGCAACTAATATATCAAACAGCTCAGTTTTGTGCAAAGATGATATAAACGTGTAAAAATATAACAACATCCATCCAATGACATGGTGACTGACTGATTACTGTGAGAAGACGACAGTTCAAAAGATTGAGTATGATACCCGTTTAGTTTTTTTTTGAGGACAACTTGAAAAAAATTATTTCTCTGGGCATGCCTCCCTACAGCTCATAAATATAGGTAGCTTGGCAAAAACTTGATAGCAATGTTAAGTAATCATACCTACATTTAAACAGTAATCACAGAGATGGTTAAATGTAGAAAAAAGAACCAAAGCAAACCACAAAACAAAAGAATAAAGTAGTACCCAGGGAGCTGGGCCTTCTATCATCTGGGAATTCACCTCTGGTTCTCTTATCAACAATGCAAGGATCTGCGATGCTATAATATTTAGTGCACAGAGTTAAGTTACAACAGGAGAGAGTAAGTCACTGTAATCCTTACCTACTAAAGGAAAAATTACACGGATATCCAAAAATTTGTATGATATGGTGGAAATCATAAGCTCTTTGTATTGGGGTGAGAACATTGCAATCTTAACAGACACTCAACACTCATGTACATTGTCATGAAAGGAAAATCAAGAAAGAAAGGTTGTGGCAATAATAACTTCTGCCATAAAACTTTATTATTGCAACATCTATTAAATATTGAAACCTCTACTAAAAATGCAACCTTTAACACAGCATACACCATTTGACTGTCCTGAATACAACTACTACAAAATGCTAGTATTTAAGCCAAAGAGAAGTTGAAAATAAATGATCAATGATAAAAAAGCAATGATAAAAACTGTGAGCAAAAATTTAAGCCAAAGAGAAGTTGAAAATAAATGATCACACAAAAAGCAATGATAAAAACTGTGAGCAAAGACTTTCATTGAAAGTAATGTTTTGTACAGAGTTATTAATTTTAGTTTACTATTTACTGCAGTAAATGCTCATAAGAATGGTCTGGAAGAACAGGTATTCAAACATAGTAAAAACTGCAGGACTTTTTAAAAATTCCTACAGTTGAGGTTTCCGCTGAGGACTTACACTATCAGGAACTGCTGACAACTGCAGAAACACAGACTTACTGGGAATAATGCTACAGGGCCTACCTGGCCAATGAAACAGAGCTGGAAGTTATTATGGGGAGTACCAAAAGAACCCCAAGAAGAACCAGGTGCATCATCACAGGACAACTGCTGCACCAGCAGCAGGAGTACTGAGGGGTTGGTCACATCATTCAGGACACATGAGGTTTCAATAGTGTATCAACGTTGGAAATCATTTGAAGCCATTACCTATTTATGGCTTCAGGTGTACTGATGTAGAAGAAAGGAGTTCAATTGTATTCAAACAAACAAATAAACAAAAGAGTTAACTAAATCACAGCATAACTGTATATATCTGATTCTAGCTTTGTGTAAGAGAAGTACAACCCGTCTTCCATATAAGTATTTGTGAGATTCACTCAGCAGGGTATGCCACTTAGATGGAAGATACAGTGGCCTGGTACTTCCTCAGGGGATCATAAAAATTTTTAAAAATTATCTTCTGGAAATAAAAAGTGAGTTTACTTAGTGTTAAGATGCATGCCTGTATTGCTGTTCTCATGTGGTCAAGATTATTCCCTTTACTGAGCAGGAAGGATACAGTAAGTTACTGATGAATTAGAGAAAGCTGCAGTAGGGGAGATTTAGATTTTTAAAATCAAATTGGATTCCTTTAACCTGTAATGGCCAAATGGACAATGGAAGAGAACATATTACATTGGTCCATTTTACAAAAACCTGCTAGTTTTAGCTTTCAGGTCCAATCCAGGGATATTTGTGCTTCTACATAAAAGCAATTCCGAACAGCAGCAGGTACACATATTACAAAAATAGTATTTTAGTTTCTCTTTCATAGGAACATTACAAAACATAAATTTGTGTTGGTTATTTTAGTTTAAGTACATATTCCAGGGTAAAGGAGAAGCACCTTCAAATATCTCAAAAGAATTAAAATATATGACCTCTACTCCCAAGTTTTACATATTTTATTATCCCTTCCAAAGTGGAAAACAGACTAAATTAAATACTAAAAAAGCAAACAACTAAAGCAATGTATTTCAGTAATGTAGATATTGTGATCATATGTCTACAGCAACAAATAGCCAACCAACAAATATTCTTAAGTATTCAGCTGAACCAGAATTATATATACAACTTAGAATAAATGGTGCATACCTGCCGTTCTCTATGCTCATTTCAAAATGGAAAGTATATATAATCTAATCTAATAATATATGGTCACAAACCACATTTGATTCAAACCAAAACAAATTTAAGAACATGTCTGTAAGCAGATTTAAAAATATTTGTAAAATGGTATTCTGGACATTTTTAGTGCTTATTTCTCTTATGGCCATAATAAGCACAAAGTAAGATTAATTTTACTGATTTTTCTAGGAAAAACACACTTAGAACCTACAAAGCTTTGTTAGTAAAAGCTGTTTTACCTACCAATACAAGTCCTACATTCTGACAATAAATAAGGACGACTAATACTGCATAGAGGAAGTACATGGAAACATGAAAATTCTCCGTCCCTTGCAAACCTTCATTTCAATATTAATTAGTTAATACTTAAAAAAAAGGCCAGCAGATACTGCCAAGAAGAAAAGCTGTTTTACCTACCAATACAAGTCCTACATTCTGACAATAAATAAGGACGACTAATACTGCATAGAGGAAGTACATGGAAACATGAAAATTCTCCGTCCCTTGCAAACCTTCATTTCAATATTAATTAGTTAATACTTTAAAAAAAGGCCAGTAGATAGTTCAAGATGTAACATTAGACCTGCAAATATCTTTTCTTGGCAGTATCTCCTATCTCACAGTTTCATGAGTAAGATACCATACCCCTCCTTACTTATGCCATCCTTTTGTCAGACACAGAAAAAACTTCATTACTCAGCAATTACAGACACACTTAAATTAAATATGACAACATAACTAGGAAATGGGAAAGGGATAAAAGCTGGTAGAAAAAAGTCTGATAATGAAGCCTTTAGTTCTGATGACTAAGTGATACAATATATAAAGCCTTTTACAGGGTATTCAGATTTTTATTCTTTTACATAGAATAAGAGAAAGTGGGAAGGGGAGGGGGCCAGAGGAAGAAGAATCTGTGGTCTGTCAATGATCAGCACAAAAAATAAATTATGGTCAAGTAACTGAGCTTTTCTGATGTGTAAATTGAATCATTCCCACACGCTGATGTTTTTTAATTAAAAGACCCTTTTCACTGTGGGAAATTTTACTGAATTTTGTATTAAAAGAAGAAACAAACCATCAATCAGGAGGAGGTAGGGGAACTCAAAGAGCTCAACCTATTAAACTTGAAGAGCGTAGTTGAATTCTGAATGACTTGCTCTAGGAAACTGTAGCTCTTTTAGGGCAGCTACTGTAAAAACATTAATGAGCAGAACACGTTTCTGATCGCTGTTCTAAAATCTTTTGTAGTCATATAGAAGAACACACACTCCATTTGGTGTCACAAGATGCAGAATATGGTTGTAAATGGACCCTTTTTGTGAGGTTCACAAGCTATAAATTACTTGACTTTGGTTACCATTGAGAAAAATCACTAAGCTAAAGCTAAAGAAAACCCAAACTCCATGTACTTGCTCAATACAGCGCAGCTGCTAGGTACATACTGATCAGACAGATTAAGGTTTGCTCACAGCCAGATTGCTGGCAAATTCAAACATTTTTGATTGGACACCATTTCAGAGCTCTGGGACCTTATTTGCTTTCAGCTGAGTTGAGATCCTGGCTAAAAATTACATTTTCAAATTATTAACCTAAGGAGGAGTATTATAAAAAAGCACCACAATATGGCACACATAGGCAATAGTAGTTTCTTGTGGAAACTTGAGAATGCTCACAACAGATTTAATAAGTAATTTTGTGAATTTTATAGTTTATTCAATTATGTTCTATCCTTGATGAGCCGGGTAACAAGACAGAATTTCTCATCCTGGATATTCCTTCATGAACAAGGCATTTATAACTCCTCAAGTTTGTGCTCTGTGAATTTCTCCCTGCTACTAGTTTTGGTGTACGCTGTTATTGCAGCAACAATAATTTAGATACAGCAGCATAAACTATTGAAAATGGACAAGCCAGTAGACAAGTGTATATACTTCCACCAGTTAGACAATGGTGTGCCATTTTAAAAACAACACTGCAATACATAGGTCCCACCAGAGCTTGAGACTATAGGATGTTTGATCTTACCTTCACCTTTCCATGTGAGTGGATCTCTAATGAACCAAGAATCTGCAATGAGAAGAGATTATGAAGATCTTGATCAAATATTTTTATTTTGTAATTGTTTAATGATCATTACAGAATACCTCGGTAGATTAAAAAAATCAAGACAGGATATGATAGATGATTTTTTTATTCTTCATTATTATTTTCATCTTTGCATTGTGACATATGGTGTGGTCATACACTGTGTGTCTTTCCTGAAGTCTAAATGAGATGCAGATTATATGTAATAAAATATTTATTATAGCTACTGCTGGACTGACATGTTACTACACTTGTAAAATACAATTTTATTTCTCTGAACCATATGGAAGTGCTGATTGCATGTTGAATACTAAATGTAAAAATGGCATTTTGGAGATCCATGTTCATTATACCTCATTTACTTTCACATATGATTCCTTCAGGTCACACATGAAAATGTTCTGCCACTGTGGAAAACAGATCATGTATTCTGAGAATTAAGAGAAAGGTCTACCTAACTTCAGCACAACTGACATGAATTTTCAATTGCAATTTTTTTGATGTATGAAACAGCAAATGTACTATATCCCACCGCTATAGCTTTGCAAAGCCAACGTATTTAACAGTAATAAACATAAAACATATGGAAAAGATAATGATTATTTTTTAAAGAAAAGCAAACATAATGGCACTTAGAATATATACAAAGAGCTATTTTCAGACAGTATTTTTCATAAGCATTGCAACTTACAGTGTTCTGGAGTAAACCATAAAATGATTTCCGATTTTAATAATCAGGAAGTTGGGAGTATTTCACATATAAAGATAGAGCTATTGTAAATTAAATGGATACATGGAATAAAGCTCTTGCTGCTAACTAAAGTATCTGAAAATCTTGTTTCATTCTTATCTTTCTCACATTCAAATAAAGTTCACATTGTAACATCTGCCAAAAAGGGAAGGAGAAAAAGATACAGTATATCTTGAAATGAACAACCACAACTTTTTGTTTCTATAACTACTCTTCAAACAAGAATCCAAACAGACTACACAATTTTTCTCTGAGCCTTTAATGAAGCTGTGATTATGCAAGTGATAAGAATAAGTTATGATGATGGCTGGAATGTGAAAAAAATGCACACTTCCTATATTTGTGTAAATACTTTTCCCCCATTACAAAATGTTTTCATTTCATTGTGCTGTCAGCATTTCACAAATGTGGTATGAAGCTGCATTTCACCTACATTTTTTTTTATTTCAAGCAAAATAGGTCAAGTGTAAAAGATGAGCATTTTCTGGGATTTATTTCTGTTTAAAGGTATGTGTTCAACTGACTGACCCAGGAATTAGAAGGGGTATCAATATGATCCCTATAACAGCAGTATACTTGTTTTGTCTGGAAGAGTTTTCTGGAAATAATTTTCTTCATAGTAGTTAGCAGCGAGCCAGCTGGCAGTACACAAGGATTTGGAAGATGACAGCTGACCAAAGGGATATTCCATACCATATGAGATTTTGGCTAGCCAAAAAAGCTGGTGAAGGAGAAGGAGGAAAAGATGATCAGAGTTATGTTACTCTCTTCCCAGATAACTGTTATGCATAATGAAGCCTGATTTCTTGCAAAGGGCTAAACATCTACCTGCTGATGAGAAGTAATGAATGAATCTCTCACTTGGCTTTGCGCTCACAGTTCCTGCTTAACCGATTAAACTGTCTCTGTCTCACGAGATGCTTCACTTTTACCCTTCTGATTCTCCTTCCTGTCTTGCCTGGGGACAGTGACTGGCTGCATGGAACTTGTCTGCCTACCTGGGTTAACCCAGAACAAGTAGGAAAGGAATTCTAAATATTGTCTCCAAACTTCTGACAAGCAGAGATTAAGAGGATAAGCATCCTATTTTTAACTTCTGGAAAACAAGGTAAATACTACATCATCAGACTGATTTGCTCTACAGCCTGTAAAGTGTGTGGATACTGGATTTGTGCATCCAAGTTCTATCTGAACCATGAAAAGCATTTCCTATGGTATCTATAAATACAAAACTGGGTTATAAAAGTCAGTGAAAAATCTCCCACATGTTATTGAGGCATAACACGCAAGTTTAAATCCCAGATTTTAAATATATTTTTTTCAAATATGTGTGCAGACATACATACAAATGAATACACAGTTTGACTGTACAGACAATAAAAAAGAAAAAAAATACTAATACTAAAAAAATAATTGTAGCAATGTAAGGGCAAAGTACTGAAAATCTAAAGGCTCAATACTAAAAATGTTCTAATGCATGGTGAACAGTTACCACACCATTGAGTCACATGTGTGAGAAACTGTGTGTTTGGTATAAACACAACTACTCAACTATAAAACAAACTTCCCTACCAAGTGTCTAAGCATTCTTATCCGTGTCATCAGAGTACCTGCACCATAAACCTTAACATAGCCTGCACCCCAGACAGAAGGGAGCTTGAATGCAAACCTGAAATATTCATCCTTGTGTTTTCTATTTATGTTATTGATTGCAGGAATAAGTTCTAAGCTATGGCATTACAACTGTCA
Source organism: Passer montanus (assembly GCF_014805655.1). Taxonomy (NCBI): domain Eukaryota; kingdom Metazoa; phylum Chordata; class Aves; order Passeriformes; family Passeridae; genus Passer; species Passer montanus. The sequence goes on along the minus strand of NW_024360941.1, from coordinate 11,270,117 downwards.
ATAAAAGCATTTTTATTTAAGAAAATGCAGAAAACTTTCTCTGCTCTCTTGAATATTTCCTTTTTCTAGATTTAGATCATCTTGTGTTCAAAATTCTTCCCTTTGTGATTCCATTTCTTAGGTACCTAACTGTCCTGATTCACTTAATGAGCATTTCTGAATATATTCTTAGCATTGCACACTTGAAAGTCAAGCTTGGTGACACTCACTGCCAATGCATTTAACTCTCTTTGATGCTCTGATCTTCATTTACTGGAGTGTGATCAAAGAGTGCTGCCCTCAGAAACACGGGAAAGAAAACTGAAAATAGCAGCCAAAATGCAACAAATAGCAACACAGGCTCATCCCTGATCAGCTCTAAGGTGCTCAGATGTGGAATTCATCAGTTTCACCTGAATCAGTCCAAATAAGCAGTGTGCTGGTTTTAAAAGGAAATGTACTCTTTGGCAGTTAATCTACAGTAGCTCAGCTCATGCAAGCAGAGCTCTCACAACACACCTGGGAAAAGTCTCCCAGCATTATGGAGAGTACTGGTGAGTAAGAAAATTAAGATCTTTTTATCAAAATCTGTAAATGGCCAATCTTCAACAAGAAAATCAAAATTGTATCCAATTGTTCCTAACTAGGTTCTGAAAGAAGACAACGGAAAATAATATATAATGACTCTGGTTCAGGCAACAAGGCAGCAATACAGTTGCCTCCCCTCAGATGCCTTTCCAGAAGGCAGCTGATCTCAATACATATAGACCACATGGAGTTAGGCAATGGCATTGGTTTCTACAGACAACCAGACAGAGATTCTTGCTTACCACTCGTCAGTGGAATATTTATTACACACTCTCAGATGGAACCTTTCATCCCAGGGAGAAAATGGAAAATACAAGAGATGGAAAACATCAATTCTATTTCATGTAAAAAAATGACTCAAAAAAGCTCATAAAACTTTACTGCTGCCTGTCAGATAAAACACTGAAATGATCCAGCACATCCTATCTGTTTGACTATCAAGTTTAAAGATCTACCAGCTTGGAACTTGAGTGATTATATTGCTATGCTAACATCTAAGAGAAAGATATATTGTTTTGAACTGGGGAAGAATACCTAGCACATCAGAAAAATAGTTTTCAGTTTCAGGACACTGAACTCTAACTTCATTGTGTTTTGCTCAGTTATATGTTGAGATGGTAAAAATTGGTACTGAGTTTTCCCATATAAACATTCTTTCTCTGCTTTTGATGATAAGGACTCTTAAAAACCCAAAGCAACAACAACTCAAGTTTTTTGTAAATTGAGGGATTAGCATTATGTAGAGTTGATGTTATCTACCTAACAATCTATGGCACAGAAACTAAGCAGGTAAGTACCTCCTCACAATATGGGGCCCTCCACTTAGGGCTAGACACTGAGCACCAAACCAAAGAAGCACCCTGATTACTTCTGTGACTAGTCCTCTTTTCTAAGCTGTATTTAAGCTATATTCCTAGATGCACCTGGAAAAAGTCCTGAGCCAAAGATAATGTAGAGCATTTTTATTTACTAATTTATTGAGGTGAATCATTGGCAACTTGATCCAAAGTTCTTAGTAACAAACTAATTATAAACAGCCAAAAATTGCAGTTCTGTGGAGAATAAATAACACCAGGCTCTCAGAACCAGCCTCATGCAGTATGAATGGATGGCCCTTACAGCCCGTTGTGGTAAGCAACAATCTGTTGCCATAATCCCAGTGGTGCCAGGAACCAGGGACAACAGCGGTAAGAGAAGCTCTGATGTAAAGAACTAGCTCTGATATAGAGAACGGTCTAAAACTGAAAGGCTGAGTCATAACCTAAGATCTAGGAAAATCCACCCAGGTAAAATTAGTGTAGAAATTACAAAAAAAAAATAATCAAAAATTAAAAAATACAGTTATAGTTCTGTGCAAGGTGCTCCAGGGTGACCCTGCTTAAACAGGAACCAGATGGCTCACTGCAGCTTCTTCCAACCTTACCCATTCTGGGACTCTGTGCTATCTATCTATCCATGTATAAGACTATAATAATACACATAGTTTGTACAACAAATATAAATGGAAAATATGTATAAAATAATATAGTTATGTATAACTAGATATTTATGTCTATGTTTATATAAATCTAGTTTTATACATCTTCAATTATATACACACAGGATGGTTCTGTACAAAATTCTTACATTGATGCTTGTGTGAAAAAATTCAAACACTCTGTAGCCACATATTTTTTTTATAACCTTGTCACAGTAAAACCCAGTAACAGAACAGTATATTAGTAATTATGATTTACCACCTTCTACACAAAACCACATTTTTTATTTAATTGCAACAGAAGTATATCTACATGATCTCTATAGAACTTCAACATGCTGTTAATTAATTTGGTTATTAACAGTGATGTGTGTTCACTAGAGCTCATGACACTAAATTTGAACAGTTTTGAAAGAGAGCCTTGGAATATGCAACATTTTAACCTTAACATATAATTACTTAGAAACTATGCACTTCACTCATGAATGACTGCTGGGTTTCTTCCTTAAAGGTTGTTTAGTGCTTTTTCTATGTCTATGATAGCCTTTTCCACAGAACAGATTCTTAACATTATTTTCATGTTCACAATGCTACTGATAAAACCTGCTGAGAGGCTATGAAGATGCCAGCTACCTGTCATACATGTTTAAAATAATTGGTATCACAGGAAAAGTAACACAAGAAGCAGCATCATTAAAGAACAGGTCACCCTGTGATATAATGTGAAACATATGTTAAAAATATGTGTAATAATTAGAGCACTGTGCATCCGTCTTCACATCAAACCTGGTACAGCTGAAGCTATTTGTAAGTATGAAGTTCATGCTACAATACTAGGTCTTTTGAATAAAAGACCTCTTTCTTCAATGATATGTTCACACATACCATGCAAATTTTTCACATTGTCCCACACAAAGTCAATTATCCAAACCAAACAGAAAAACAGACTTTACTTTTGCTATGAAATATCTACCAGATTTTTTAAAAGAGAAAACAAAGAGTAAAGCATGAAAAAAAGAGGAGAAAGGCAAAAGAATTTAAAAGCACAAAGGATATTTAATTGCTTAAATTTCTGTGAACAAGACTACAACAATTTATACACTTTTATTAGCTTTTCAACAAAGCTCTGAATAAATATAAATCACAAACATTCCTCAGCTTTTCTACATGGATTTATTTCTTAAATAGAAGAATGTTTTTTCTGTTTACATGGAGTACAAATATTTTTGTTGCTGATGCCAATATCTGGCAAGGTTGTGTACGCAAAAGTCAATATATATTCTTGAAAAGTGAAAAGAGGACAGCACATGAGAAAGCAATGAATATAAAAACTGAATCTTTACATTTATTCTATTTAAAATTTTATCATGATAATTATTAAATGCAAAAATAACTTTTCTGCCCTTCTCTTGATTGTGTTTCTATAGATCATGATGAATATTCACATGAAGCTGAGAACAGCCAATGTGCATAGAATGAATGATATGATGAGCATATATGACCATAGATTACCACTGAATGCTTAGCAGAATAAATTTTGGCAGTTTTGAGAGAATATATTTGAAAGCCAGTTGTTAGAGAATTTTAGTACTTGAAAATGTCTAAAATCACAAACTATTGTCAATTCAATAGGGTTTGGCTTTTAAAGGAACTCCATTTCAGCACTGATTAATGAAATAATTACTTTTTCAATACATTTTAAGATTAAACTCTGGCCCAGCAAAAGTAGTGCTATTAAGAAGAGACATCAAGAAGCTGAAAATCATGTTTTGCAATACTAGGATTCCAGCTGTTAGACCCCCGCCCAAGTATGCAACCTTAAGTGTTTTCTGTCCCCTAAGTCCAGCTTCCAGCATTACTCAAAGAGGTACATTGATTTCACCAATTCCTATGTTTAAACCAGACATATTAACACACAGTAATTAATTCAGATTCTTAAGTGCTATTTCAAAATGTCAAACTCCCTTCTTCCATTTCAGATTCAAAAGTTGCATTCTTTTTCTATTATGCCTTATCTATGTATTATATGTGTGATATCTACTTAACTATTTATATGGAACTTATAAATTGTAATGAACTACAAGTTTCTTTCAAATAATTTAATTGGGATATTATCATCTATTTCTACCAACTTTGCAAGTTGTGCAGAAATATAATCAATGTCTGGTAGGTGATCAGGTTAGTACTAGGTAAGTTGTAATTAGAGCAGAAAATTCAGTAAGAACTGCTGTCATACATTTTAGAACTAACTTAAAAGGTTCAAATAAATAAAAATTAATACAATACAGTAGAATGTAACTTATTCTTTTCAAAGATTTCTTGCAATGGATGTCACAAAAGTAATATCCAAGTCTAAGTCAGTTTTGAAATAAGGTCAAAGAAGACCTTTTTCACTAAACCTAAAGACAACCACCCTAGGCTAAACCTCTGTGTGGTTTTGGATGCAATGTCCTTTGCACCTCTTTTTATTTTTAATGTCTTTTTAGGAAGGTGTAAATCAGTGAGGATGAGAAAAGAGGGTTAAGCCTTTAAAGGTTTTGACGGTCTGCTCTTCAACAACTATAACTGGATTTACTGAAAGAAACCAAGTGAGATATTTAAAAAGCTTATGCTGAACCACAGACATATGCCTCAAGCATACATTCTTAAGATCACACTTCCTAATAGCACTTGGCAAGGATGTTAATATTGTCTCCAGATTATTTTGGAAGTTTTGAATAAAATATCTAAAAAAGGCGAGGCCTTTAAATCCAATAAGTGCTTTGGGGGAAACAAACGCTCTAGGTAAATATGATTCCTGATAGAAAATGGTGGAATATAACTGCTTTTGTCAACCTTGGACACTTAGTGACTAAATAGCAAAAAAGAAAAAAACCAGTCAATATTACAACAACTGTGCACTTAACTATGGTGTTTCTGTGTTCACATGGAGAACACAAAAATCAATTAATTGTGTGAGAGATACAATCCTTTCAGAATCCAACCAATGCAGTGATTTATTAATGCTATTGATTATACTGAACTAAATATGTAATATGAAGACCTGCCATGTCAAAATGTAGCTGACAGTTTCCAGGTTGAAGATTTGATTTTCCTCTTTATATTTCTTTTCTTTATCCTTGAGATCAACCCTACCACAATAAATTTGAATTCTGTGAAAAGATCTATGCCACTTGTATTTCCATAAGTCTGCAGAAAAGTGCTTGATATTGCCTTTTACTTCCATACTTAAATATTTATACACAGAAACCCCTTTTCTAAGATCTGAAACAAGATGGACACAAAATATAATTGCAATTAGAGATATGCTGAGCTTCCAGAAAAAATATGTCTGGAGACTAAGTCATGAAGAATACCTGCTGATTCCTAGGTAGTGTAGGTACTTAACTCACCTGCATGCTGTGCATCTAGTTACTGTTTGTATTTCACAGGAGAGATCTATTACCCATATCAGTAGTGGGCAACCAATTATAACCAGAACATATTACTTCAACTATCATAATATATTAAATTGCAAGTGGCAGATCATGAAGATGATCTACAATAATTAGAGCAAACTGACAGCAAGTTATGCATGTGTGTGATTCATCAGAAAACAACATTATGTGCAAAAAATCAACATTCACTGCCACATTAGGCAGGCTGGAGTCTTCACCTTCCTCCTGCAGTTTTGCAGTGACAGGAACACCAAAGAACAGCTTTCATTGTTTACACAAAAGTACTAATGCTTCTGCTTATGAATTATGATTTTTACTGCCAGAATTTCTATTCTCCTAATGGCATATATACCTTGTGTACCTCTCTAGGGCAAATCACATTATTTTGAGTAAAATACCAATAGAAAAGAAGGTAAAAATATAGTGTTTGCTTCAGTGCAAAATTTCACCTATTCTGAAAAACTTTTCACAGACTGTATCTAACTTATATCTTTTTATTGGTCTGAAATTGTTTAAAAAATTCATGTTTCCTATAAAACAAAGTCTGATTAATCTTTTTCAATATAGATTTAATTAATATAAGCAAGAATGAACATGTTCAGCTGCAATGTGGGAAAACAATTGTTTCAAAGGATTTTTAGATGAGATTTCTTGTTATGTGTACATCCAGTCCAGCATTAGAAACCCGGCATATGTGTCTGCACACTGAGGTATATAGAAATACATTGGCAACAAAGAAATTACAGTCAGTAAGGCAATCTCTACTAAATTACATTGAACTCTTTCATCATCACTGAACTAATGGTGGTGGACACAGTAAAGTGCCATCAGAAGACCTCATATACTATATATTTATATTATATATATATTATAAATATTTTATGTTATACAGATAATATAGAGATTTCTGTAACTAACGGTACATAATTAAGTATATTTTCTGATCTTTATATTTTAGTCTTGCCACAAACAAGGATAAGAAGGGTATTTGAAGAAATGGAGCTTGATTTCTGGATGATTCTTTCATGTGCATTTGGGGTATCTTCAAAAGACAACAGAATTATCATGCCATGGCATAACTGGCATGACATTTGATTTAATTTCTTAATATTGAAAGATAACAGATCTTCCATTATCAGTTTGATTCTTCATTGATATTAATGAATTTTTTATGCTAATCTGAACTAACTGCTTAGATACAACTATATAATCATATGTAGGACTAACAGAGATGTCCTGAAAATGTCACAACTCCACCAAATTTAAAACCCAAACAAAACCCCCAGAAAACCAATACTGCCTCATATCACTTTCAGTCTGAAAATGTGTGTTTAGGAAACAGGTAACACTAGAAAGTAGAGTGAATAAAAATTGAAGGAACAAAATGAAGACAATTCAGTTTTAGCACTCCTTGGTGTTTATTTTGTAGGCAAGTTTTCATTCAGCTATATAGTAATATGGAAAAATTTAATCTAACTGTCCAGGTCCCAAGTATATTCCACACAATTATAGAATAGTTTGGGTAGGAAGGGATCTCAAATAATCTAATTGCAACACCCTGCAAAGGGTAGAGATATCATTCACTAAATCAGGTTGCTCAGGACACCATCCAAACTGGCCTCAAACACATCCTTCCTTACCATGATAATTTTTAAAGATATTCTTTTTTCCCCTCATAAAGAACAAGAAACTAAAAGTTACTTTTTTCAGTTGCATAGTGTGGCAGTATCAGGGTGGCAACTCTACATCACTGCAATTTACCATTTCTCACCTCAGCATTACTAATTAAGGGTACTTTAAAAAGTCCATTGTTACTGTACTGCAACCTCCTTTATTAAAAGTGGTATTGGGGATTTCTCTGGCACCACATATTTCAAGAGTCCTCTCTGATAAGCTTTTCATCAGGGACAGCTATTTGTTTGAAACAGATGGGAATGGTTCCCAGAAGAAGAATGAGTGAAATGGTGTCAATAAATACAACATGGTCTATAAATACCCCTTTCTATACATTCAAAACAGTGGATTCTAAACTCTGCTTAAAAAAAACAAAAAAACCCAAACCAAAAACAAACAAGAATCAAAGACTAATTGTGGTTAGTTCTCTGAAAACACCAGCTTGCAACCCCAGTCAAAAAAGCAGAATTAGAAGCTCACAAATTATTAGGGACAAAAAACCCCAACTGAACCAACAAACAGAGCAGGTTTTTTTTTTTTTAATGCAATAAATCTACACACTTCATCTTCATGTTTCAACACTGAATTTCTGATCATTATATCTCAAAGAAAACCATAACAAACAAACAAAGAAACCCCATAAGATCTAGGAAAGAGGCAAAAAAACCCAAACAAACAGACAAACAAACAAAGGCAGGAAGAATATAACTATATTCTTAGGGAACAGAAAATATTCCTTAATATTAGGGGATTTTGAAGTTATTCCATATAAGAAGATGGTGGAATGGATGAGATTTCATGAACTTGAAAAAGTGATAATTGAAGAAGCATTTGATAAAGGCCTATATAATCACATAAAGGGAATCTTCATTACTATGATATAGGAATAGGAATCTTTCAGTTCTAATACTACAAGAGAGGTTCTGACAAACAAAAACAATGGTTTCCTAAAGAGAAAACGTAATTCAGTTATGCAAGTCACCGTCACAAGACAACACACTGCAAAAGCAAAAATAATTCAAAAGGTCTAGTGAAATCATTAACATATATTGAGCACAACCTGAGTCTGACCTCTCACACAACAGGACTCCAAGCCACTGCCTGCCTGGATATGTTTCTTGTACTCTTTCTTTAGAAGTGTCTTGTTCTACCCTGTATGTTTGTATCTCATGCATCAAAAGCTAGACTAACCTGCCCCTCTGTTTAATGAAATACCTGTTTTCTTTCTGGAAATAGGGAACGCAGAAGCCCTCATTCATCACCATTAGTAAACTGATAGGATGCCACATTAACCGAGCTCATTGTAATAGAGGTTAGATAGGTAAGGAATTGTCTGAAGGCAAGATCGCTGACAGAGTGGTGACAGCCAGACATGGATGAGTTTCTCATAGCCTGATTTTCCAGTTATGTGATTTAATATTTTCATTAGTGGTCTTGCTAGGAAAAATAGTAGGAGCATGCTGATGACATTTATGGATGATCAGAAGAGCTCCAATGCAGGAGATGACCGTCAGATCATACAGGAAAGAGAGGATGACCTTGAATACTGGTGTAGTAGAAATGGGATGAAGTTTACCAATAAGGATTATATATAAAACAATATTTCTAACATCTGGAAACAACTGAGTAGAATCAATTATAACAGTTGATTTCAAGACAACCATACACCGTGATCTAACACAGTCAAAGGTAATAAAGCAGTAAAGGCTAATAAATTCTCAATATTTTTGACTTATACTTTCAGTTCTCTGTTTTATCCTAAAACGTCCATAGTTTGATGTATTCAGATTTTCTAATTTCAAATTGCAAAATAACCACCCCCAATGTCATCAATAACCCAGTAACTCTTTGGTTATATAATCAACGCACAAATCTGAGAAATATTTCCTAGGTTGTAACAGACTTCTGCCCCTGAAAAAAGTATTTTTCAATACTGAAAAGCTAAAGACAAGGCAGATCTTATGAATGCATGAAAAATGCTGATATTTTATAGATAAATCTGAATGTGATATAGGAAATAATTTACCATCTAGAATACGTATGGCTCCTTATGCCATTTGCTTTGGACTGCTTTTGCTTTCATGAGAAAACCCCAAGAATTATTTTCTAACACAAATTTATCTTTCCATTATTTATCTTTCATCACTTTCAGTTGTTAATTCCATTATGACAAGTGATTTTATTCAATAATTATTAGATGCAGAAGTCTAAATGAATTACAAATCACATTGCTAAGAGGCAGATGACATAAAACTGGTATGTCATTTGCATGTTACTTACAAATTGTGAGAGTTCCCCCAAAACTTTTTGTGAGAATTAGGGAGGGCTCAGGTGCTACTCTCAAGAAATCTGATTTATTTCATGGAATTGGCTGTACATACTTTCTTTGTTCTTGTATTCTTACTATGCAACTTCTACAGAGTGGCTTTGAAAATACATTTCTGCAAAATCAGACACCAAATTCAGCATAGCAAAACTGAACCATCAGTCTTACACTTATGGTTTTTGGGTAATTTTATTACTTTTCTTCTTATCCATTGTTACAAAAAAATAGTTACATTGAAAAATATCTTCTCAGCAGAATTTCAAAAGTGCATGTATTATAGAGTTTCCTACCAGATATTTATAGTGTAATGAAAACATATTTACACACACATACATGGAAACTCATGCATAGTATACTGGATGGTTTTATCCTGATTTACTCTAACTTAAAAGTTTTTTCACTTTCAGTTCAAAAACGTCGCAACTTCAATTTCATTTGAAAGAAAGAACTTCAGCCATGAAAACTACCAGCTGAAGTTCTGCTGGTTTTTTTAATTATTAATATAAGAGTATGGAGCGTGTCTCTGATTCAACATTTATGTTTTGTTATGTTGGTCAACAAGTTATTAAGTATTCTCAGTATGATTAAATATTTTTTCCTCCAAGAAAGAAACAAATTGTCCTAGTAACGTTCAACTCAGGACAGCAAAGTAAAAAACACCTTCTGAAAAATGACATGTAGGATAGGTTTGCAATTCTGTAGTCTGAAACCTAATTAACTAGTTTCCTGTAGCAGAAAGTATAGGCTCAATGAAAGAAAATACTTTGGATGAACTATGAATAGTTATGTTAATGCAATATGTTACTAATACACTGCTATATAGGGATAAAAAAGAGGTTTCTGTACTCTCTAAGATTTGCTTCATGAAAATATTTTAGGTACCCAGAATTCTTTGCAATCACTTGGAATATAATTTCATTCCATGACATAAATAATTTTAGACCTTATATATAAACTTGATATCGTGATGCATAACTGATAAACTACTTTAAAAACAGGACACATTCTATGGCATTCTTCAAGTAAATGCTTCAGAATGAGAAGTAAGATCAAGTTATTTTAATAGTATCCAACGTAAAGTTGAAATTGCTTATCTTCAATTGAATCCCCTAAATCAGGGATTGAACCTTCAGTGTTTAGTATTTTTTCATCACTAAATTCTGTACTTTTTGAGGAATTGCTATCAAAAGCTACATTTTAATATCTGAAGAAGCCCAGACACCTTTACAACTCTCCATATTTGTACAATGTTAAAGTAATGCAAGGATATTTTCACTACCATAAATTTGTATGTAATGCTATTCTTAGCAGTGTTTATAGTTTATTGATTCTTAGGCTGTGTGATGATGCTGCTTTAAAATTGAACTATCCATGCAGTAACATAAATTAGACATAAATTTGTCTTTTGTGTACTGCAAAATATTCACATTGCATCTTAAATGTATTTGGAAAAGAAAGGAGTAAATCACAGTCTAATCTGCTGAAACCACACTATGGTTTGGTTTATCACAGTCTATCTAAGAAAATTAACAGAAGAAAAGAATAGCCCCTCAGAAATGCTGTCAAAACACTGGACATACCTTTGCAAACTTTATCAGAGCAATAAAAAACATCTCTGAAGACAGTAGAGTGAGAAGGAATCTCTGCTGAACTCCACACATGCAGACTACAGGTAACTCAACAATAACAGACCAGCATCCCAACTGGATTTACATATCTCCAGGGGTAATTCCAAAGACCTTGATAAGGCGTTTCCCTCCTGCAACCAATTACACAGGTTCTCCCAATTACATCAGGAATAATGCAGGTGGAAGCAGTTAACTTTGTATTTAAATTAGAAGGCTGAACCTAGATCCTAAAGTCAGACAACTACCTGCAGCTGATACCCTTGTATTTTGTTCTTAATATTGCTTGAAGACTCTAGCATTATTTCATGGATATTCTGTTGATATAAGACACACAAGTAACTGTTCTAGGAAGTAATTAATTTGTTATGTCCAGAGCAAACTTCCTTTTCACAGCACAGCTTAAGATGTCATTCTGTCTTCTTTAATTATTAGCTAATCAGCCAAAGTACTACTGCCTTACAAAATACTAAATATTTTATCATTATGTTTGTATCTGACAAATGAAGAGAGAAAATATGAACAGGGAAAATCTAAGGGCAGGATTCCAGGTAGTCTTAAAGATATTCAATGAAATAAGTTTAACATCCATAGTCAGGAAAAGGCAATAAAAAATGCCAACCAATATTCCCCATTCCCCCTTCCCCCTCCCCAATAAAACCGTATCAACATGCCTATTAAGACAATGAGAAAAAAACTAATTAAAGTAAATTAGCTTAATGTGCACAGGCTGGATAAAGACAGATCACTTTTAAAAATCCAAGAAGATAATGGTACCCATTTGGGATATGTTTTTGGCATTTTTCATATAAATTGGACAGTTTTAGAGGATAAATATGGTTAGCGAAGTCCTTACAGGCAATTATGTCTTTACAGTGCTGGTGGCTGACATCATAAAAGTATAATTTTAATTGCTATTAATTGTGTTAAGTCTACTTTTATTGAATACTTAATGCCATTTCTGACAGTTGTTGTAATTTATGTACTTTAATGAAACTTCTTAGTAGAAGTTTGGACTTTGAGGGTCATTTCCACTATGCTCAAAATAAGGCATTTTATCAGCTAGGGAAATGCAGGTTATCAGGACACTGATTTTTTTCCTTCTCAAAATTTCTTCATTTTCATTAGCCTTATATGGATGACCAGAAAACCAATTTCTGTCTCATGTATCAAATGTATCAGAATTTACTAAATATTGTTATAAGAAGCTGTTACGGCACGGTTTTCCCACATGGAGAAAATTCTCTGTTTAATAAGGAAATTGAATTAAGAGAAGCTGATGAATGACTAAATGACACCAATTCACATTAATATTTTGCCATTTGGGAATACAGAATGGGTAAAATAAAACCTTGAAATCTCTTTGGTATTCAACTAAAAAACCACCCATGACTTTAACTGAATAGGGTTGTCTGCTGGAAGAATTTGACACAAAGATTTGTGAGCAGATAAAATAGCAGAAGAAATGCTAAATAATGAAGATTAACCAAAGAAGTATTTAACAACAAAATATTGTGCAATGCAGAGAAAAAAATTATTTAGTTTACATTTCTGTAGTAAAATTCACATTGCTCTACTGCCAACAGTTGTAGGTCTTCACTGCTCCTGTGATTAGCATTATTAAATTATGAGAAATTAATTTATCTCTATCAGTGCTAGTTTCAATATTTGTAAATTAGTAATTGGCCCAGCAGCACTAATGAGACAATATATCTGTTGTGGCTCTTCTGTCTGTTAACATGACTATTTAAATTGGAGCACCATTATATACAAAATAAATTATTGAAATGAGTAGGAATGTATCTCCTAGAATTTTCAGACTCTTTGGAAATCCTAGCATGTTGTCAGCTATGTGCAAGGCTTACTTAAGAGAACAGACTACAACATAGCAAAAAACCCGAAAATTAGACAAAATATACCTCTATTGTTTTTAGGGTTTTTTTGCTCAGCTATCAGAGGATCTTACAATTAAGGTGATGCTCACTAAAAAAACTTGTAGCAGAGAGTTTTAAGTAATGATGGACTGATATTTTTGTGTGCTAGTTCCTAAGAGATAGCACAGAAAAATAAAGTTACTGGTATGGATGAATAAAGCTACTGGATATTCACCTGGCTATCAATGAATTAAGTCAAGAAGTTTTAAAATTAGGTTTTTGCAGTCCTGCAGGTCAGGTAACTGCCTTTTAATTTGGTCCTTATTGCAAAATTATCTGACATTCTTACAGTTAATTTTTAAACATCTAAGGAATGGACATCTGTTGCCTTGGTTAAAAAAAGCACCACCAAAACAGAATAAACCAGAAAATGTTAGAACACTGGAAAGCCAGAAATATCTAAAGGTTGAGATGTTTTTACCTGAAAACCAGATAAAATTTATATTATTTTAAAATTAAAAATAAAAAAATTATTAAAGCTCATACAATATTTTATCTGAATTACAATATTCAGATAACTTGAAGGCAGTACTTTAGTACTTTAGTAGATATAACAAATGTTCTACATTTTTCTGACCCATAGGTCATCACTTTATAGATGAATCTCACTACAAAATACGTGTACGTGAGAGCTGTAATAAAATTTACAGCAGGGTGGGCTCTAAGATTTGCCTGAAACGAGAATGCTTGATAATGTATAAAATCTGGTTCTAGGAATACTCAATTTTAATGTGACTCAACAAAAAAGCGGTTATTTCTCTTTTTCAGTATGAAGTTTTATTTCAGAGTTATTTAATGGCTCATATGTTATATTTGCACTCAAAATGTTTAATTCCACATTTATTTAGGACACCCGTAAGTTTTACTTTTTAATCCTTATACAAACATATTTTTACCTGAGGACACAGATATCCACAGGTCACCACAGATTTCCAATTCCTGAACAGCTACCTTAGCATTAGTTATGGCAGTTGTCTTCATACTTGCAAAATGAACATTAATATAGGATAAGACTGTGTTTTTGCAACACATAAGGAACAGACATTTAATAACAGATTTTAATTTGCTTCAAATGTTCTTATGTTATTTTAGCAGAAGTTTTATTTAAACAAAGTCTTTTTTCTCAAAACAACATTAACCAAATACGCTAGAAATGGAGCTAACTCTATTATTAAGCCTCTCCTCTTCTTCCCTGCCCCCAGGAACATTTCTATAATTTTGTCTCTTCTCTATTTCTTTTTCAGCCTCTACTATATTTTCCTTTCTTTTCTCCCCTAAAACTCTCTCTCTGGAATATATTAGCATATATTCTATTCAATGGCTGCACATTTATTTACTATTTATCAAGTGTTTTTGTGAACCATCTTCTCCATCAAGCTGTCTTTCAAATAAGAGCCTATTAGGTAATGCTTATTGTAAGTAAATGATTATCTGAGTGATTATTTTTATATTATAAATTGTGGAAACGACAATATTTTCCTGTAACTTATCAGAATTGAAGTCTCCATTGATTCCAAAAAGTTTTATACAAATTTTGTTGTTTGTATTTACATCACGCAATTGGTCTAGATGATAGAATTAAAAAAAAATTCTAAAAAATTGATTTGTAGAATTATTACAGGCAGAAAATGAGACATGAAAAGATCTGTGTTACTCAGCATCAAATTTTTGTCTTGGAAAAAACAAATCCAAGGACTTACAGTGCAAAGTTTCTCCTATTGCACACACTCTGGAAACCACTTTTCCATTTTAAGCTTTTTGAGATTTTAATTTTTATCTTTGAGTTTCTATGTGGAACAAATGTTGGCAAAATTATGATAATGAAACAAGATTCCTGTGAAGATGACAGATGAATTTCCTTCTGCAGTCTTAATAAATTAATTAGGTTTTGATTGACTATATGGTTCACTTTTTCTTTTCATATCTATCCACAGAAAATGTCCTCACCAAAAGTAATATATGCTATCCCCAGCATTTACAAAGTCTCATAATAGGATTTATGTTAACAGAAAGGACAAAACTAAGAGGTGAAAGAAATATATACATACAATATCCTTGCAATCCAGTTTTAGAAATAGGTATTTAGAAAAAACTATTGCCAAGCTGTAACATTTATTCTATTTAACTTTTCTCTGGGAGTATTCCATCTTTTATTACAAAGGATTGGAGGGAGATAAATCTAAATTTTAACCTCCTAGTTCAATTAATCTCTCAATTATATTGCTAATTTAAGAATAACTTGACTGAATCAAATGGAATTATATTAAAATAGATGTAATTGGAAGGTGAATCAAATACTGTATTTGTAATTTCCACAGTAAAAGCCAAAAAATTCCTGCCATGGTTGCAAATATTGTTGCTGGAAATCATAAAAGTGGAATGATCTTCCTCAGTCATGGGGTTTTGTGTATTTGATAGTGTCTCTATTGGAAAAAAAAAATGGGTAGACAATCAGGTAACCTTTACATACAAGAGAAGACAGAGGACAAGAACTAAGGAGAGCATGAGGAAACTTTCTCTGAGCAACTTGACAGAATGGGAATGGCACAAAGGAACTGGTGGAAGATCAGAACAGAGTTCAGAAAAGTGAGAATGGATTATATGGATCCAAGGCACTGTGAGGATGACAGAAACATGAAGGGGATGAGAGTGAGGAGAGGTAGACTGCTCACAAGGAGTATTTTAATGGTGGTGAAAATGTACTAGTGATAAAACCATAAAACATGACAGAAGAGGAATTAATAAAAACATGGGGTCTGTTGATGTTAAAGGTTGGTCTGAAACACAGGAAACAGGAAAGAAAGAGGAGTTCAGGAATGACTAAGTCTATATCTGTGGTGCCTTACAGCACTGGGGAACTATTCCATTCTTAACACACTTCACTGAGTTTTTGATTTCTAGGATATACAGGGTGAGACAGTGGAATGCAGAGAAAAGTTCCTTATATAGAGATAGTCACTGCAACACAGCTATGTCTTTATTTTTCAGATGGAGAAGAAAATAGAGAAGATTTTCAGGAAGGTATCTTGTTCCCAAGAGATGTTGATCAATAGACAAGGAGAGGTATGTTGGAAACAAACCACCTAAAACCACTCAAATGCTGAACTTAAAATATAATCGCTCCCTTTATACCCTACTCTCCCCCCACCTTTTTAATTTAATCAATTGCCAAGGAAGGTTTGACTTTTATTTGAACTGAGATTGCTACATTAATGTAGCTGTGCTCTTTTGCACACAGACCAATTGCAGCTGCATGGTGCAAAACAAGGTCCCACTTCCCTCCCTGTGCCCTGCAGTTACCTCCCAGGTCCACCTGCAAATGAACACAAGGTGTTAAGAACTACACCTAGGACATGCTTCACATTCTGCCTGTGGTGCAGTGAGAGGGATGGACAGGGAGCAGTGCTACTGGCTCCCCCTTCTTGACAGCTCTGGGGTGGTGTTAGATTATATTGGCAGTGTGAAGGGAATATGAGTCGCTGAGAAAAATCCTAAGGTGTGCTGAGCAGCAGTCTTTTAATAAGTAAGCCCAAATCTTGATAATTCTGAAAAGAGCTGATTTGACTTATTTTTTAAATTTTATTTTTAACTAAACAGTCACTAGGTTACTCAGTCTCCACATGACAAAATAATGAAAGAAGACATTATTCAATATTGCGCAGTAAAAATAAAAATTAGAAGAAACACTGAAACCCATTGTGTTTCCTCTTTATTTGGTTTAAAATCTCTAGGAAGCAGAAAAATCTCAGCTTTGTTCTTTGTCCATTTCTGAAAAGCCTGTCAAAGAATAGAGCTGAATCCTCAAAAAATATTAAGATAAACATCCATAATAATGGTAACAAGAGCATGCTGTCATGTATCTTCTGTGAAGCATAAAAGTTTAGTACATTATTTAAATGCCTGTTTATTGCTTTAGAGATGTCATTTCTTGATTTTGCAATATTCAAAGCATTCCAATTGTTATAATTTTTTATTTGTAAAGTTTTTCTCCCATAATCTTTTTATTTTCAAGACTTGTAAATAGAACCACTAGTTGCCATATTTACATGGCAAATTGCTGCTAACAGAGGGATTACTAAGAAGAGAAAAAGAGGAAGTGTTTGTGCTTCTAGGACTGACATCTTTAACTGAAGCTGTCTACAGGGTAGAAATGTGCCTTCCACAGTGCCTAAACTACCAGAAAGGTTTGGAGCAGAATGAAAAAGGTCACATGCCAAAGGACAAAACCCCCAGCTGGTGCCTGTTACTTCGTAGCCCTGATCCCAGCACGGCAGTTCTGTTTCTCCCACGTTTGGCAGCTGCCTGGGGACTGCCCCACCCTGCTCATATTCAGAAACCTGATAGATACACAGCTGTTGCTATCAAAAGTAAAATTCATCCTGGGCTAGGTGCCAGCCTAAGGACTATGGCATTACTAAAGACCCGCTGGAACCTTAAGTGTGCAACACTTAAGACCTTGTAGCATTTGGCTGAGACAGGCTAGGAGTGCAGCACTGGAACCAAATTATTTCTGCTAAAGCTAGCAAATGTCAGCCAGGAAAGATTTTAAGATGGTTTTATTTAATAAATTTATATATTTCAGGGTAAACAACTGCTTTTACTTTTATTGATAATAAAAGACCTTTCAAAGTTTTTATTTCAGGATCATAAACATACAATACAGTGTCAGTGTACTTGTTTGATTTCTGAATTGCTAGCAGACAATGATGGAATATGTGGAAGTTCACCTATTTTCCATCCAAAAATGGAACAATCCATAAAACCTTAGATGTGTGTATGTATGAAGAGAGAACAGTTGGAAAACAGAGGGATAGAAAAAAATCCATATGCTCATCTTGAAGTGATAATTTATATACTGTATGTACTAGGTCAGCCTTTTGTGCTGTAATTATTACCACAAAATCTGGTGGAAGTTAAGTAGCATGCTCTGCTAACAGGTAACCATAAAGAACAGCTGTGTCCTGCCAGCTAATTTTTTAACATCTTACACATTCTGTGTTTCAGTTTTCTGACTTCCTAAATGGGAGCAGCAGTGCCAACGCCCCCTCGATAAAGGGTTTGTTACGTACAGATAGAGAGCCATCTGCATACTGAATATTGGTGGGCGCCTGGTCAGTAACAGATACATGGCTCTTCAAAACTCCCTTGGTCCATGAAACCAAAATTCCATTCAGAATACTGCTAGAAGAATAGGCTTAATACAGATAAATGTCAGTCAGGTGGCAGCCTGCTGTCTGGTTCAGACAAAATTCTGTTTTGACAGTGCACCAAGGTGTAAGAGTGGAATTATGCTGAACCATTCAGGCAATTCCAATAAATTGCATGAAAGACAAAGCATATTTAGTCTGCTTTTAAATGAGATCTGGCAGTTAAGAACTTAAATGCTATTTTTTCACAGGAGTTTTTTTTATATGATGCTGTTATCGTACTCCTAGCTACTATGACCTATCATTTCAGTTTTATGATATATATTTTCTTTCATTCATTAAAAACATTGGCTACTCTGAAAAACACAATGTGGAAGAATTTAAATTTCTCCTTTTCCTCATATTTCTTTCTTCTAAGTGTAATAAGTGTGCCTATTTTTTGATTTCTTATGTGCTCATAAATCAATAAATTTGTGCAGTAATAAAAATAACTTATTGTAATGGTAACAGCTCCAAAGGACTCCTGACTATGAGTGGCATTGTATTTAATTCAGATCTATGTTCCATTCCCCAACTAATGGCACACTGTGGGTTACAAAGTGATTAAAATTGTTGTCAAACTGGCCTCCTGGAAAGAGGGAGCCCAACTTCTTTTCCTGCAGTTGGTAGATCTGCAGGATCTATAGTTGATATTTAGAGTTGGAAAGCAAAGAAAAGTTAGGAAATTATGGAAAAATGGCTTTTATTTTTTCTCCAGCGTCTCTAGACAACAAAACAAAAGAAGTAAACCACAAAACCAAAGAAGGAGTCAGTATTGCAGTTTTTTGAAGGTTAATGGAAATACAAAGAGATTTGCCTACAACTACACAGGAAAACATTAGAAGAGGTAGATGTATAACTGATCTTTTGAATCAAGTCTCTAGTGTCTTTATTACTGTATTTCTACCTTTGGTTCCTTAAGGGTCATTGGATTTCTTTCTTATTTTTTAAAATTTATGTTTACTCTTTTCAGTATTGCTGAAATTTCTCTTTATAATATTCCTGAGAGATATGCAGACAATACATAGTACTATTTTTTTGAACTTCAGCACTTTTATGCTGCTTCACAAACATCATATTTCTTTGATAATGAAGGGAAATTATTAAAAATACTGGACAGATCTATTAATTGAAGGTTCAAAAAAGGAAAATGAAGTTGATTACTCTTTGTCATAGCTTTTTCTAAGGCTAAAAAAAGTCTAAATAAAAGACAGTTTGGAATTACACTGCAGCTGATTCTCAGTTTGCTATGCTGGTGCATAAAAAACCTGCCATATAGCAATGCTTGTTAATTCTAGATAGTGTTACTGTGCATCAGAAAGCTCTAAAACTCCAGAGACACTTTTCAGAGAAACTATGCAAGTTGTGGCAAAAGGGAAAGGCTTGCCGTCTGTTATGCCTTTCTGGCTTTTACTGTTCTAAAAGAAAGATCTAAACATCTGTGGTCAATTAGAGGTAAAAAACTGTTTCTGAGAGAAACAATACACATGGGTCCTGTAATACAGCCAACTGTACATCTTTGGGTTCTGTGTGTTGATGTATCAGTATATATTGAGTGTAACAAGCAATACAAAGATAAGAACTGCAATGACCTGTTGTATGTTTATATTCCAACATCACAGTTCCTCTCTTTTCTCCCTGCAAATCTGGATCAAGGTATAACTTTAGCCTGTCAAATTTCATTTTATCCACCTGTAATGTCAACAGAAAAATGTTATATACACACTCAACAGTCATGGTAAAAAGCAAACAAAACTCCTGAATACCACCTTAAAACCTAAGCTCCCTCAGTCGTAACCTTGAATCTGATATATCTCTTTAACATCAAGCAGTTTTTAACACTATCCTTGGGACTCCCCCTTCCCCTCACAGCTTTCTCCATGACTCATGAGATAGCTAGTATTTGCTCATATAATGAGTCTTTTGAAGTTCAGATATCTAAGCAACTCTTCTAATAGACACTCCTTCTAATAACAGAAAATAAATCTGTTAAAAGGACATATATTGCTTAAAGACTGTACAATTATAGCCACCTGTTTACCTGTTTTATGAACCCTTAGCAAAATAAATTCTGGAACAAAAATGACATTTTACCTCCCCTTCCAATGAGGAACAAACTGCATATTCTAAGGGAAATGGTGAGCATTTTAGAAACAAAAACCAAATTAAATTTTTGCAATATTTTTTTAAATACAATAGAATTTAACACTGGGTTTTTTTACTAAATAAGTCTCTGCTGATCCCCTGCTCTTGAATCACGCTTCAAGAAAACCTACAAAAATGGGTTGAGCTACATTATTTTCCTACCTTTTTACCTATTCTTCCATTTGCCACATTCAAATGAGCCAGCACTCGTATAAGAGCAGGAATAATCACAAGTGAAAGAAATATCCAGGAATTCAACTTAGGCTCAAGTTGGTCTGGATTCAGTTTCAGCTTTTGATAAGATTTCCTTGTGACCACTCCTAAATGTTAACACCTACGCATCTCAGGATATCAATTATAAGACACAAGAGCAGGTCTGTGGAACATAATCATGCCATTCTTATAGCCTTGTTAGCTCAATATTGTTCCCAGGGAAGTATGTGCTGAAAAAAAGATGTGTCATGCATATGTATTCTGCAAGAATTCCTGACTTCCAGCAGGGCTTCATATTCCATTTTCTTGCTGTAACTTCTCTAAAAGTACTACTAGATTTAGGACAACACCTATCACTGCAGAACCTGAACACAACTGAAGCACTGCTGCATAGAAATTAAGATTCCAAGATTACTTAGGCCTTGCAACTGCTCCTGACCCTTATCTTACTCATGAGTACACATTGGAAGGTGGGATTGAGAGAGTTAATGTGCACTTTATAAAATTTTGTTGTGCTTGTATATGTTAATTTTCATGTTTTCCTGCTGAATGTTCTTCCTGTATCTATGTTTATTCTGTGACCTATAGCTAATCCTTGTTCTCTAGCTGAAAGCCAGCTAAGCCTCTGCTGGTACTTGTCATATGTTGACAGCATTCAACAGTGCATACAGTATCCAAAAAACATCATAGAGATAAGGGGGGAAATATGCATCTACATTCATTTCTCCATCTCATATTCTCTTCCTAGATTTCAGTGGTAAAAAAAACATGGAGAAAAGAGAAGCAATTAAATTGTTCTTCATAGTCACATTAGTGACAAAAGAGAAAGAACCAACAAGCCATTTCCTCAGACTGAAATAGGTGTCAAAGAATTTTAGACAGAGTCATCAGGTCCAAAACAAGCAGAAGAGGGGATGAGACTCAGAACTAAATGGAAACCATGGCTGACTAGCTGAAGAAATAGGGATAGCAAAATCAGCCTTCAAACTTCACTGGATCCTCTCAAAGTTCCTGGCTTGCCTAACTAAAATAGCAGCTTCTGACCTGAAATCCTAAAGCCCTACTCAGTACAAGCCCTACTGCTATGAAGAAACTTCATGATGACATAGTTTTTACATTTTCCTTACAAATGCCATTCTTGTAATGCCTCTGCTTCCTAACGGCATGATTTATCAAATCTAAGTTCTATTAACTTGTAATTTTTTTCCCTGCTGAATCCTTAACAATTTCCTAAAGACGATTCAAGACAAATTTGCTTCATCGTATTTCCTCATACAGTTTCTGTTGTTCCTTTATTATTTAAAAATAGTTACTACAGCAGAAACTAATTTTGCAGTTAAGGTTACTGGACCTAATTCTCTTTTGTGCTGCACATTGTTTAATTACATCTGGGTAAATAAACACAAAAGCCCAACAACTCTAATAGTCACTTGCACTGTTTTCAGCATTTTATGCATCTCTGCTCTGATTCAAATGACAGAACATGAGATAGCTAGGAACTGGTTCTGTTGAACCAGTTGGTTCTCCACTTCTTGGAAAAGGTTTTCTACAAGAATCTTGGTGCAGCATCTATTTGCCTATTCACCTTCACTTCCACTCTGCTCACAAATGAACAAAACCACAAAGAAGCTATTAGCTAATCAACCAAAAATATGCCACTGAGAGAAAGCCAAACTTTCACTCATATTGATACTGAAGAGACAGCTATTTTTAAGATTAATGCATTTGTATTATGTATAATATTAGTGCTTTTAATTTGATTTTTAAAAAGCATTTACTACAAGTTACTGTTTATATGCAATTCTTAAAATAGTAAAAAAACAATAACTTTAGTTACAGAAAGAGACTCTTAGAGCTAAAAAAATTAAAATAATCTATTGTGTTTTTACCATATCAAGGCAAAACAATTCTGTAACTAGAAAAAATGGTTTCAAAAATTAAGTAATTAAAAATAAGATTAACATATCCTAAACATACTGTGATAAACAGTTTCTGTTGGATACAGAGTCTATCAGAAGGAGGTTTGGAAAAATAAGCAGAAAGTTGGCTGATTATAAGTTAACTCTTAATAAAAAATAATCACAAAAACAGAAAAAGGATATTCAGATAATTTTATACAGGTCATCCCTGAAGTATTTGGATTTTCAATGCTTTATTGCTTCACACATGGTATCCTTCCTCTGGCCTGCGCAATAGGAAGGTGCCTAGAATTAGAGGACTGACATCTGAATGACAGATAAGATATGCTTGGCAAAAAGTCAGCACCGCACAGTTCAAGATCAGCAGCGGTACTTTGTGTGGGCTCAGCTCTGTGCTTTCAATTTATTTTGGAATAGGTAATTATTCTTTCAAGATAAAACAAAAGGCAATATGAAGTAATGTACAACCACACACTACAGCTAGACTCGCTTCAGCATAAACTTTACGGCAATGTTGCAAAAAACAAGTTCTTAATCCCACTGAAATTTGGAAAAAAAAATCTTTGGGATTGTGCCAGTTCTTGGCAAACCCTCATGGACACCAACCAGTAATAACACTACTTACAATTACCAAAATAGGTAATGTACATTGCAGGAATAAAACCAACTACTGAAATTCTGATCAAAAGCATTAGTTTTGATTCTTGATTTTAAAACAAAAACAGTGATAGAAATATGAATTCTGCAACTTCAGATATTGTTAAAAAACCATTATTCTAATGTATCACTAGACCTAGGTAGAAAATCATCCCAAAAATAGAGAAACTTGGAAGAAAACAGTTTTTTTTAAAACATATTCTCTGTAGTTCTCACTGTATGTAGATGGAACAGGTAGCATTATGTCCTGCTATAACACATTAACAGGAAAGCAAAGGAAAAAGGAAATCAAGTAAGTATGTAAGTCTTTCTAAAATTATTAGCATCATACAAAGACAGTGTATAAAAAACAGCGTTAGTGTTTTTAGATGCAAGATCCTCTCTCTCCTCTCCTGATGACATAATAAGGCAGTGGCACAGAGAACATTATAGCATATAGTTGTTACTATACTAAACTATTCTCTACGCACATGAATGTTTACTATTTTTAATGATTATTAACAATGTCATAAATACAGCTGACAATAATCCTAATAAATACACATTTACTTCTTCTTATTGAAAGAGAACAAATTATTCTCTTTCTGAACAGGTATATAACAGGTATATATGTCTCTAAAACACAACATGCTGGATAATCCAAATATTAAAAAGAACATGTTTTAAATGTAATTCAGTGTTCTTTCTATCTCCATAATTAAAAGCACGCAATGTATCATCAGAAATTTCTTAACGGTATTAAATTTTTAATTTTATTCTACTTGCAAGTCAGCTTTAAATTTGGAGGGAGAGTTCAGAACCTTTATACACCAAAATGGAAGCACACAGGTTTTTGCCCAGAAATCAGTAATGCCAAACAGTATAATCCATTTCATTTCTGAAGAAGAAAGTTTATATTCTATTATATTTCTTAAGATTCAGCATACCAAAAACATAATAGGATATGTTTGAAGCAATCTATAAGAACAATCATCATACTAGAAACACAAATGCCTCCCATTCGAACTTGTAATGAACTTTCATTAGATACAAGACCTGTGTCTTGCTTACAATTGGAAAAAATGTGTGTTCAAAAAACTAGCAATAAGAGTTATTCTATTCTTAAAGAAAACACACTGTTGATCCAATTATTTTGAAATAGTGAGCAGCTACAGATAATTGCTTATATATACATAGCTACAGCTTGGTGCTCTGTCATGACTTCCTCCTGGTGAGACCTTTGTATCCCCCTTTGGCTGAATTATTCTGTTGGAATGATATTCACAGGAAAGGTGTTATAACTAACAAGAAGCGTGAAGACTTTTCACAGAACTGGAAACCAGAGGTGGTATTCTGCAGAACCATCTTCAGTAGGAAAAGAAATAGAAGTATAACAGACCAGTGGGGAAAAAAGTCTGATAAACTAAAAGTTATCAACAGATATTCTCAGGTTCTTATAAAAGCTGCCCCTGAACAATACTCACATAGAAGAATGGGAGCTGGTGTCTTCTGTTAAAATAAAAAGAAAATTACAGATGTTGAGAAACTTCCTCACTGCTTGAGCAAATATCAGCCTTCCTCACTTAGACAATTTCCCATAACTGTGTCAAAATCTGCAGCAATATGCATACAGGTTTATAACACTAAGTTGAGCAAATATCAGCCTTCCTCACTTAGACATAATTTCTCATAACTGTGCCAAAATCTGCAGCAATATGCATACAGTTTTATAACACTAAATTGAGATCACAAGAATCAGGTCACTTGCAACTCGACTTGGATTGAAAGTATATAGACAGAAAACAGTTGGCAGTTGTAAAATGTATTAAATTGCTTTGGAACCTGCTCTGTTCTCTCTTACTCTTGACCTGCTGGCCACACATTGTGAGAATCTGGTTGATTTCGGAATTCTATTATATTGTTAAACAAATCATTAAATTACTGTAAAGGCACCAAAGACCACTCAGAAGTGGATGTGTCATTTTAATAAATTTGTTGTACTTATTGCAAAACATTTTCCCCCAATATTGCTATTAAATATACAAAACAAAGAGGAAGGAAGAGCATCTACTTCCATTCATAAGATGCTATCAAGTATACAGCAAACTATAGCTACAGGCTTTCATGTGCATATTTAGAAATGTGGTATTTCCCCAATACAGAGCAAAGAATCAACCCTTAGCACAAATGCCAAAGCAACTGATGCTCTTCTGAGAGCCCAAAGACACTGAAAATACACCTTCCAGATGTATAGATATTTCTATCTATACAGCTTTCTAAGGCATCAGAATAGTCATAGTTAAGAAAGGGTCTAAAATTGCCATAACAGTCAGTGACAAAGAAAACAGCTGTCATAGGATATTCTACATCTTTGTTCAGTTTGATTGTCTAAATCTATCAGATTAAAAAAATGTTTTGATTTACTTTTTCCAAAAGTTGTACAAGGAGGCATAATTTTTACTCTAACTGAATCTCCTGAGATGGTTCTTTGGAAAGGAACAAATTAGGAATTTAGAAAGAAATTCAAGTTACTTCTGCTCTCCCGTGTCCACTCCTGACACAGTTTCAGTGTAATTATTCTTAAATAAGAGCAGTTGCCAAGAGAAAGATGTGAACAGAACAAGAATGGAAAAAAAAATCTCAAATGATCCACTTACTCTCAGAGCTTTCACTAAGCCAGTTTCCTCAGAGGATGATTAACTCCAGTGTAGCTGAGGCTGAGACAGTAGGCTATTTTCAGTGGTGTCACTCTACATTCCTCAGTGACCTTCTTGGAAGCTTAAGCAGTCAAGACTGGTCTGTAAATGACCACACTAAGACATGTAGTTCTGCAACAAACCCATAGACTTCCTAGGAGCAAAAAATGTTACCACCTTTCCATAGAGTGGAATGATATCTTCAGAGTAAGTGACATGTTTAGCTTTCTTCAGCTGGAATCACATGCTGTCACCTTGCTGCCTGCTCCTTACTGGATAACTCACCTGGAGATTCCTGGGGAATCCTAAATCTGACTGAGGTGCCTGGAGCTGTGAATGTTCTCAACACACTCGAGTAGCACTAAGTCCAGAACTGGAACATAACCAATAGTTCTAAATATAGTATATAATAACTAGCTATATAGCATAATATAATAGCATAGTATATATATACTAGATACTATATATATAATACATACTATAAAATAGTATAGTATAATAGCTAGCTATATAGTATATATAATAGCTGTAGCTCTAAAAGAAGGTACAGACAGGACTGGTCAGTCAGAGATAACTTAATAATAGTAACAACAATCGTCATCATGACAATGTGAGAATGATGAATAAGCTTACAGTGTTTTCTCACAGAAAGAGTTAATTAGATTTGCTGTTCTAAAAATTACTGCAGAACATAACCACATCAGGAAAACGTGATTCTAGCTCACCGGCCAGGACCTGCCTTATTGGTTCAATTTCTCAGCAGGCTTGTGACACTGGGCAATCAGCATCGTAATGGCTGCAAGGCCCCAGTGCTTTCACCAAGCTATCTTATCTGATCATGACAATAAAGACACCTGTCCATGTCTTCTAGGGAAGAAAGGAGGAGAGGCAAAATATAATGGCTCCAACCAACTTGTTTTTTCTCTCTTGTGTCTCAATTGCTCGTTTATCCTGTCAATGAAAAGGCTTCCTGTCTCATGACTAATAATTGTGCATTCAATAATTAAGTGCATTACCTTGCTCTCCTCTAGGGTTACCAATTTACATTTTTTGCAGGCTTTTGTTGACCTCAACAATGTAAGTATTTCATGCAGAAACGCATGAAATAATTATAAATTTTCTGCTTCTTTTATATTACTGTCAATGACACAGCTGTTCATTTCTTCATATCCAAAATATTTAGAATTCATCTTTGCAGGAAGTATGAAAGGGTTCACTACCTCATCTGTGGAGGGTGGCAGGAAAAAAGTTTCTTTCTTTAGCAGCTGACATTTTTCCTCATTATTTTACTTCTGCTTCTCAAGCATTTCTAGTTACACTGACTGTGTTGCCTGACTTAGTTTCTTTGCACCTTTAAGTTCCCAATCTTCAAAGACTCCAGGTTTCCTGGAAATGGGCCTGTACCCCTCAGGATATCCAGCAGGGCTGAGGAGGACCACCAAATACAGCATATATATGAGGGTGCACTAGAAACATAAAAGACACAAACCATCCTCTACTGTCATTCATAGATTTCTTCATTATTTCTCCTTCTAAAAGGGGAAGGCTGTGAAGGATATATCCTCCTTGTGGAGGAGAAAGAGTGAAAAGAAAGAATTTCTGCATCTGGTAAGAGATAGAATAAACTTTCTTCCAGAAAAACAGATGCTTAAAACAAACAGTGGGATAATACTTCAGCCTGGCATCACAGTATCTCTAGAATACTGAAAGGAAACTGTAGCATCTGACTCCAGAATTACTTGGGGATGCTGTGTCACCCTCACTCTCAGCTGGGCCTGTGTTTTGAATTGTTTAGTGGCTGACACACTCCTTTCTCTTGGACTGTGACACCCAGTTTTATCCCCAAGTGTACTCCCACATTATTTCCCCCTTGAGACCATGATTCTTACCTTACACAGTGAATACTGAGGTGTGTTGGGCAAGACCTAGTTCTGTATTTTTCATTTTTTTTTATAGCTTTTACAATTCTTTTAAGCCAGAAAACAAAATAATAAGACAAATAAATACTTATATATATATATGGCCATTATAAGACTGCAAAATTTGATTTTGTCACACAATATGAATGAAATTGCTCTTCATATCAACCTTCTAATCAAACTTATTGTGAAATACTTGTACTTGACTCAAAGATTCCCACACTGGGAGACAAATGTAAAAAACTCATTGGAAATGCAAAGTAAACTCAAAATTTCAAAATCCACTTTAATATAAAGATCCACTTTAAACATTCATCAACAATTTATATAAATTAAAATACATGGCAAGAAGCTGAGACACTAACAATAATATAATCTCTAGTTATTTACCTTTGAATTAATTAATTTTCACTTACAATAATTTCCCTTGGAGTGAACAAAACCCAATATTGCTGCTCACGTTAGTTACGTAGATCTGGAACAATCACAAGACCAGGAAGTCATGATATGATGTGTGACAGAATTTCACTGAAGAATTACCTGTTTTCCATTTTGTGTTTCCTCCACAGTAATGAAACTGCCTTCCTTTTTAATGATATGTGCAATTTACAGTTGTACATCATGCAGAAAAATGCAGTAGATCAAACTGAAATGGCTTTTTTCCAGTATTTTCCAAAGAATAATGTTAAGTTTTTATTTTCCTTGAAAATATTAAGCATAAGTGAAAAAACCCCTCATAATTAAACATAAATTTAAATATAACCCTTTCCCAATCTGAGACATTTAATAAGAAGTAACAAATAATCCTAAAACAAATCAACACAATGTTATCACAAGTTAGAATTTCACTTGGGATCTGAATCCATGAAGGACAGAATAAAGAGGAAAGATTAACACATGAAGTTGAAACAAGTTTCATCTATTACTTTTATCAAAAAACATCAAAAGGACGAATGGTTTTAGTGGCTTTAGGGAGTCCAGTTTTTCCAAGGTAACATTTTATGGCAACACAGTACTAAGAAGTACATGTACTTGAATCATTTGGATGTTAGAAGTAGCTGATCACCATCTTAATTGACAGTATTTCATGCTACTAATAAGTGTTTCACCAAAGCCTGGTGAAATATTAGGAAATTTAACTCATTACATTGACATTTTTCTGCCTTTCTGAACAAAACAAAAAAAAAATTTAGTTTCATTAAGCATTTGATACAGAGACACAAAAGTTACACTTTGTTCTTATCGCATGTATTACAAAATCACATATATTACATGTATATATCACACGTATTACAAAAATATGAAATATTATTTAATATATTTCATACATATTTCATATGAAATATGTCTATTTCATATAGACATATATTCCATATATGTCTATATGAAAGACACAGACAACACTATACATGGTCTGACCAAAATTAATTCTGAAATTTTTGATCTAGCATCTTGCTGAAACAGCTTTTTAAAACAAAAGAATGCATTACTTTTGCTAAAGGCAAAAATAGCAGTACCAGCTTGGGTGTGATAGTGCTGGTAGCCCAGATCCTTTGTATTCTAAATCTTTTATAAACAACAATATGCAGATTTTGTGCAATATGATGAAGAACACAAAGAAAGAACTCCTAAAAAGAGTATAATCTTTTTTCAATATAAACATTTTCAAACGAGTGTGTGCCTGACTTTGCAGACAGCAGTGTATGTGTTACCCATATAGGATGTATATGCTTTTACAGTGTAAACAGAAGAAAGAATGATCTACTATGAAATCTGTGAGTAAATTCTGCAAAAGAGTGTTTTCTCATGACTTTAGCAAGGCATATCAGCTATATTTTAAAGTTACACTAATATAAATAAATGCAATGTACACATTTGCTTTCTACATGATTCCACAACTCAGAAAAGTCTTGGGAGACTTGTCTGGCCTTGCAACAACCTTGTTTACAGGCAGAAATGAAGCAGTAGCCCATGTTTGTATAAACTGCCTGTCCCACTAACCTCTTTTAGAGAACTGAGGCCACTGCCAGGAGTGCCAGACTAGAGCTCTTTCCCTCAGAAAATTGATGCTCCTATACGGCCTCCCTAAGGCTGGATGAAGAAGAAAAAAACCACATTGTTAAATCTAGGCAATCACCTGGGCTTTCATGATGCAAGTGGTGTTTGCATTGGTGATGTCACGGAAAATTTTGAATTGCATATTTAAAAATGGATAAAGTTTGCCTCTCTTACCTGTCTCACCATCCATCCTATGGATTTATTATATTTCTCTAGCAGAGCATGCATGGATCAGCAGGAGAATATATTAGTTTGAGGATGTAGAAATTATAGAGTTGCAGCTGGCTTGCTGGCTTCTGAAGTTAAAAATATTTTATGAACAGCCCCCCCAATAGGAAATCATCCACAAGGACGTGTTTTTTGTGAAACAAAACAGGAACTAAAAAAACCTTTGGTGTTTCCCCCAACCCTGCCCCTTCCAAACCCAGCAGCTGGATAGGATTTCCACTTCACCTCACACATAAAACAAAAGGCTGATAATGTGGGTTCACAGGTAGTGTCTCGGATCAGGGGAAAGTGGCGAGTCATTTTTAAGCACCAAGTTTGTCCCACTCATTTAAACAATGATGTATGAAAACATCACTAAGCCCTGACTGACATAAAAGTTGCTTTCTGTGCACTGCAGTAGTAAAGCAAGTAGAGAATTGACCACATTTGTTAATCTACCAGATGCAGGGGTACATAACCTACAACAAACATTTAATATCCTTGACATACCATTCTAGTCAATGTGGTGAAGATTAATGTAATCAAAAAGTCTTATTTGATTTGGATTTGAAAGTACAAATTATTTAAGTCTCAAAAGTGAGATGTGTGTTAACAAAACCTAAATTTCACGTTTCTAATTACATTGTTCATCAAGTTTTGATGTGCTCTTCCAAAAACCGTGACCATAACAGAATAAAGGTGCATCTCTAAGGAGAGTTATATCCCATGGATAAAACCATGCTGGAGCAGGCTGATGGGTCCCAAAGGTCTGCAGGTCATGTGACAATTAATGGCAGAGCAGGTGAAAGGAGTAAGAAACAAAGAGCAGCAAAAGAAAAGAGCTGCTCCAGACCAGTCTCCAGGACCACCTGCCCCATCACTGAAGGCACCAAATGCAACATGTGACATCAGACACTGGAGATGAGGATGGAGGAAGGAGAGGTGTGTGGATGAAGGTAAAGATTTTGCTCTAACATTTTGTTTGTCTTCTTTCTTTCTCAACTGGAATCAGTGATTAAAAGTTTATGTTAATTGGCAATAACTCAAGTGAATTTCCCCGACTCAAGATTGTACCTGTGATAAATGCCCACAATAAGAAAATAAAATTAATTCTGAGCATGCAAAAGAAGATTGAGAATCATAGATTTCTTTAACTTTCCACTGTTTTAAGAACATACAAAATTAAATTTGGTACAATATTTATCTGTCTGTATGAAATGAAATGATTCAGGGAAACAGCCACAGTTGGTTAGATGATGGAGATCTGTAAGATTAAAAATACTTTTGTTTTATTCAAATTTATGGTTAGAGATTAAAGAACATTATGTTTCCACATCTGCCATGCTGATATTTGTGAAATTGATGACTCAATTTTAATATTTGAAGTAAATACTTGTAATTAAGTTTATAATAAATTATATATT
Source organism: Passer montanus (assembly GCF_014805655.1). Classification (NCBI taxonomy): domain Eukaryota; kingdom Metazoa; phylum Chordata; class Aves; order Passeriformes; family Passeridae; genus Passer; species Passer montanus. The sequence goes on along the minus strand of NW_024360941.1, from coordinate 11,238,674 downwards.
CTAATTTTAAAAAATCCTCTGTGAAGTGGATTAGCCTACGTGTTAACCTCCTTTGAGTCATCCATAATATCTTTAGTAAAGCTGAAGTAAATGTCACTGTGTAGAAATAACATTATTTTATCTACTGTTTAAACCTGGCCTGTGAGATACATTCAGTTTCTGAACACATAATGAGTTTTGATGAATAAGACAGACCAGACTATGTGACCAAATGTCTATTGTAGATCATGTTATATGGCCAAACGTCCCAAGTTGGTGTCCAGGAGCTGGAACAGTGGAGTTTTAGTGGATACTCTGAGACAAAGATATGACTAATAGCCTGAAGTCTTCAAGTACAGCAGTTAAGGAAGCAAAATAGTAATTTGAGATGAGAGATTGCAGAGAGGAGAGAGCCAGAGGGCGTTCACACTCACCAAGGCGTCAAATTATCAGTCTTGGTGAAGAATTTGTCATTAGACAATAGGAAGAGAAAAATGCAGACTGGAGACCTCTCAATCTTCAGCCTTTCAGGAAACCTGCATCCATTGCTTACCTTCAGATACCACAGGAATCAATATAGGACTATATTAAGAGATGGAATAAGATAACATGTTATTGCCTTAGCAATTACATGGGCCAACAGTTGGGCTGAATCATGCACCTTACCCTAATTACAGTAGAGGAAATAAGGTGACCACGGAACATTAGAGATTAAAAGACTATCAGAAAAGAGCCTGTATATTAAAATAAAAAACCAAAAAGGCAGCTATTGCAAACTAGGGAAAAGAGGAATTTGATTTCTGGCTTGGACAACTTTATATTGTCTTTTGGATTTATTACCTTGAGATAATTTAATTTAACAACGGCTTGAAAAAATTTATACTAGTGATAAGGTTTCAGAACTGACACTGTGGTCATCTGGCACTTAACCCTTTTTCATGAGAAAACTTTTGATCATTAGATGTCCTTCTTTGAAACATTCTGAATTTAGTTAAACAAGACATTCTCTTATGGCTTCATTTCCTGTTAACAATCATGGCAGCAAATATTCAGTTTTAAACACAAATACTTATTCCATCTTCTGTTTTTTGCTGTTATTATTATGCCCTTAATCCCAAAATGCAGACTAACACATGAATCTTCCATATTCAGTGTGGATCACCTTAATCTATTTGTGCATCATGTTGTATGTTTAAGTAAAAATATATCTTTTAAAAATCAGTTACTGGGACATTCTACTTCCCTTGAATTTTCTTGATTCCCAGGTGCCATCATAGAGGCCAAAATGGGGCTTAAAACATAGAATATTTAATGGTTCTTACAACAGTGTCTACTAATGCAAATGAGATGTAATGGCCATTGATAGTTTAGATGTTACCAGTAAACCAGGCAGTAAAATGAACAGCAGGATGATGTGTTATGGCATCAGTAAAAAAAAGTCTGGCTGTACTTTCAAAACTTGTTTAGCCAGTCAAATGCTACGGTTAATTACAAGTCTAACTAGACAATGGCTTCAAATATTCAAGAGATTAAGAAGCATGTTACTTTTGGTTTTTAGACACATAGAAAAATACCTTATTATAATCTTAAAAAAAAACAAAACAACAAAAAACCCAACAAATCCCATGGTACACTTCTGATGTCAGTTTTTAAGCAGCCTACTGGATTTCACTGGAAAGGTACGACACATGTACATGGTTTAAAATAAAATTAATAAGCTAAACCAAGCATATGGGGTTTATCAACTCGTGGAAAGAAAAACTTAAGGGCAAGTCTACATTTTCAGACAGGACACCTCTCCAAGAAATATACAATCTAGAAAGAGAAAATTTTAAAGTTTCAAACAAATTCAAAGGGAAGCCCTAGCTTCTCCTGGGAATTCTTTTATATAATGATAAATTTAAATTTTCTGTCAAATTCCCAATGCAAAAAAGATATGGTCTTATTTTTCTGCCTGCTACTCATTCAAGCCACTTAGTAAATTAACTAGGATTATCGGGAAGCAAAGGAGTATCCTGATTTCATCACAATACTGACCATAACAACCGGATCACTAAACAGTTTTTGTTCCTGAATGATGAGAATGAAACAAATGTGTGTCATTAGTAAAATCAATCTGCAGGTGGTGATGAACTCTAGACTTTAAAAAAAGAAAATAAAAGTGTTTTAAAATACTTTCCAGCTGGTTGCTGTCTTCCTGCAAATGTCATCTGCTTACACATTTCACTGGACAAAATGGTAGGTTACATGCAATCTTTTGTGATGCCTTAGATAAAAAAATATTAAAGTATTTTTACTTATCATATGCATTTTCCTATCTTCCCTTTTTTTTTTTTTTTTTTGGAAGAACTCACTAACTCACTCCCTTTACTAATAAGTAATCGGTAATCTCTACAGCAAGAGTTTTTGCATGGACTTTTTAAAGCAATATTATTTTTCAAAGCAGTAGAAATCTGAATAGTAATTGAGAGCCGTATCCTATTTCCTCCCAGTATTAATTTATATCCATGAATATGACAAACATAAATGATACTTCATAGGATATCATCATAGGACTTAGTAAGACCTGTTTTAGTTTGTGTCTTGGTAACCTTAGGAGATTATTTCAAAGTCTGAAAAACAAAATTAGAAGTACAAAGACATTCCAGATATTATCTATTTTTGTATAAATGGAAATCACCATAAAATTTTAGAGATATTAACCATCAACACCTGCAATCAAGATATTGATGACTCCTTATATGTTTCAATATACTATAGGACAATGAAAGTGCAGAAGATGAAGGTTCTCAATGTAATATTATTAACTATTCTTGAGACAGAATTCTAACTTTCCATCATAAACTGTCAATCCACTAATACCAGCTAAAAAAAATCCTAGTAGATTTAACATTCACATTTCCATGATTTTTTCACACTTTCCAGATATCATTACCATATAAAATAAAATGTTAGTCTTTAAATTTATCTTAGACTTTCTCAACAATTAAACATAGCAGTACCTTTTTATTCATTTGCAATACTTGCCATTTTTTATGTCTAAAATAAAAAAATAAAGAATAATATAACACTATCAATTCCTCTACTAATTTCAAAAAGATATCAAAAAACCTCTTTCTTTCTTCTCTCTTTTTTCAATCCTTAGACAGAGTGGCAACCAGAATTATGATTTGTTTAGAAGCCTAAGAGACTACAAGAATTTCCGGGGAGAAAAGTCTGTGAATTATTACTAGATAACTAAAGCTGGAAGCTAAGTTTAAATGTACCTTACCACTACCCCCCTGTTTTTTTTGGTTTTTTTTTTGAGTGACATCAGATGAATCTCTCACCTAAGACTGACTGCATCATTCTATCAGGTAGTCACCCAGGGCTTAATCCTTACAGAGTCATTTTACAATCTCATTTTAGGCCAAGACAGCAATTCATTTCACACCCAGATGTCCAGCACACTGAAAATCATTTGAAAGGTGAATTTTAGAGTTTAGGAAGTGAGGAATAAGGCCAAATCTCTAACACACACTCTGGCTTTAAAGAAAAGTCTCTTCATGCAGCACATTTCTAAAAGAGAACATACTAAATTCTCTGGCCAGTGCGTCTGTTTTTCTGCACATGTACATTCTTATTTGAGCCAACATGTAAATGATGGATCATTTGTTTAGAAATGAAGAGATTAACGTTAATATGTACCATAGAAAAAGTGATGATAAATAAAATCAAAATGCCACTGGTCTAAATTTTAAAGGAGAAATACCCATAAGTATCTAGGAATATTTCTAAATCACACATTGCAAAACAGCTAATTTGCTATAAGATATAAATTCTGATTAGCTAACCAGGGGGGAAAAAGGAAAAAAAAAGCCCTATCCAGAAAATGGCTTCTATTTTATCTCACTTTGAACTGGAGAGTAAACTGGCATGGAGTACTGCATGTAAAAGCCATTTAGGTACAATCAAAAGCCATTTTCATCAGCACAGATGCCCCAAATTGACCACCATAATGTGGTGGATTAAATGGATCTTGGAATTAATCACATATGAAAGAACTTCTCTTGAATGGTGGAATCACATGGGACCTCCACATACTGAGATGTTAGCAATGCACTATTTGAACAGCTTTCTAAAATGCTGAAAGTACGTCTGTCTTGTAACATTTTTCACTCACAATTATATGAATGCAGGCAAATATGGCAAGGAATACTAACTGTATACAGTTAACTATTTAAAAAGGCAAGTAACTCTGGCATAGCAATGTCTATCCAGTCAAAATGAGGAGGTTTTAGTTATTTCTAATCTTGGTGATGCAGGGTTTGATTCTATAACATAGGACAAATCAAATGAACAACAGAAGAACCATTAGAAAGAACTGGTAAGGAGTACAGTCATGTTTTCCCCACTGCTTTTCTCAAACTGCAAAATCTATTCAAGCTGGAGGACTGGAAAGCAAATGTCACGTTTGCAAAACAAAAGAGGAAAACATCCCCAGAATCACAGGGCGTATGAATACATTTAAATCTATTTGAACTTCTGTGCAAATCTATAGTGAGCTAATGCAATTTCCAAGGTGGGTCGAAGAAACACAGCAGTGTGGTAAAGTGTCATCATGTGAGTCAATACAGAATCCATGAGCATTGGTTATTAGGGGCAATGGCATGGAGAATACACTTAAAAATATGACCTTGGGTACACAGAATTTCTTTTAAAATTTAAATCTAAAGGGGAAAAAATGCAATCATAATTTAAAAAAAGGCTCTGTCTAGATAAGATTCCATATGTATGAAATATAAGTATCTAGAGACAGAAGAATATTGGACAGTTTGCTTTACATATTTATGATCTTTACAGAAATTAAGCTAAATGGCATACATGACTGCTGCAAATTCTTTGCCACCTCTCTTTTTTTTCATGAGGGCACTATCATGCCTCCCACAACATATGGGCAGTGATACCCCACAACATTTTCAGAAGATTCAAGAAGTTTCCTGCTCCCCATAAAGCCATAAAGTGATTTTTAGTCCTCCTCTAAGTCTTTGAAAACTGCACCTTGCCTGTGTTGTGAAACAACCATCACCTATACCAGGAAATCTGACCTGATGCCAAACAGAAAATTTCTACAGAATGAAAGTGACTGTCAATACCATAAAAGAGGACAGTAATTGAGGGAACCATATGGCAAGGACTAAAAGTCTTCTCTCTCTCCTTAACTATAACCAAACACCTCAACTGAGTACCACACCCAGTGAGGCAATAATTTTCCCTGTTTATCAGGATACAAACTATTTATACAATGTATAACAGTTGTAGCATGAAGAAGGTGAGAAAGACCATCCCTCAAATAACGGCGAACTGTTATTTAAGGCATTTCCAGTAGGTTTATGTTCCTGATTTAATCTTCTGCAATGAGATTTGGAATATATGTCTTCAGAGTTATTTGGAAAGCAAAATGAAAAGCAACAGACTTTGAGACATTGACCATGAAACACAATATAAAATCAGCTGCAATGTTTTAGACCAGCGCTTGACCTAGCCCAAAGTTCTGCTTTCAGTATTGGGCATTAATAGGACAGTTGTACAGAATTACTTTTTCCAGATGACTGGATTAGGCTCCAGCAATTTACTGGCCAGACTCACCCTGAGCACGGGGTGGTGATTTCTGTGGACCAAACTTTTAGCATTCCACATATGTCTTTAAACTTGGAAAGTGTTTACTTTTACTATAATGGAAAAAAAAATCTGACATATAAAGGATGAATAAATTTCCAAAATCATGTTTGAACAAGGTTGAGGCTTTCACATTTGGGAGGTGTTGGCATCAACATAGCTGGCAGCTAAATTCAAAGCTAAATTTAAGAAGCATATATAATGTCCTAGTCTTCCATGAATATTTATTTACAGGAGCAAAGCTGAGCTCTTCCAACTCTACAACCGCTGTCATCTTAGTGAGGGAATCCTGTCTGAATTTTCCTCTTCATTGTAAGTAAAAATCTCTCCCTACAGTGGAAAAGGACAAAATCTAATTGTTTTTGTAATACTACCTTTTATTAATATTTTCCATGGTTGAGAATAAGTAAGACCTAAACATCTAAAATGGCATTATTTAACCTTCTGTCAGCACCTCTTTTTAGAGCAGAGGATTCACTGCCATGGTTAACTTCCAGTAAGAAACCCAGGAGCATTCGTATACCCAAAGGCAAATCCTTACTTTACAATCAGAACATTACAATTTTATTAAGAGAAATTAAAATAAAATAGATTTGTGTAAATTAATTTTATATTCTATTGGTAACTTGCAAATCTTCATAGGGCTTTGAACAACACTAGACAAGATAAGATAACCTGAACCACAGAGGGAAATCACATATTTTAAGAGACTTGGCTTTAATCAATTAATTCAAAGTTAGATTTTATTAAACCTTGAGGTTTTTTCAGTCAAATAAGCTCAACAAGGAGAAAAGTGCTATTCCATTTAATGACACTGTAAATGTAACAGAAACAGAATAGGGTGCAGGTCTTAAAAAAAAATCTGTATTTCAAAGAATGCTTTCAATATCACCAGTGAAAAGGTTAGAATTAGACATTAAATTTTTTTAACCAATTCAGAGGTATTCTTTTCCTCTAAATGTTCATAACATACTAACTCTAGTCTACCAGAAGAAAAATCAGGTTTTCATGTGATTATGACTTGTTGTTGATTAAGCTGTTTAAAGACAGTGAAGGCTTTCTTGCAGTTAGGAGGTTTGTATTGCTCTTTTTCCCCTAAATGGATTCTCCAGTGTCTAACTGGAGATTAATCTCCTGTTGCCTATTTTCTGTATAACAGGGCACTCAGAGGTTATACGTGTTCTTTTTCCCGGAGCTTGTAAGAACATAAGTATTTTTGAGACCTCTAGCCTCTGTCAAATTTAGTTGAATCATTTGTGTTTTAAAGTTATTGAGGAGGTGGGAGAGAAGTGGAGAGAAACCCACAAGTGCATATTGTGATTGTAAGATTTTATGTCCACAGAAGACCAATTGAAAACATTAAACAAATATATAGTGTCACTGCCCACTTTTGGATTGATAGAATTCAGCTACATCAATAAAATCCTATTTTATTGAAGCAAATACAACTCTGCTGATGGCTGACAGTTCCCCTTATGAAAGAATTCAGATAATCTGGAGCTGGCACACCCTGCCCACTCACCGCCATCTTCCTGGGATCACACACAGTACGTCAGACATTTCTTGGCACAGCATTTTGATAATCCTGAACAGACCAACCTTTTGGAGCATTTCCAGGCAAACGTGTTCTGAAATAGCCTCTTTCTAACCTGTTGCCAGAAATCACAAGAACATTGCAGATCCAACCAGGGAATTTGGCTCCATGTCATTAAGCAACCAGGTTTTGGTTACCCTGAACAGCAGAACTACCCTGAATGCCTAGAGATATATAACACCAATATAATCCAGACACACTTTTATTTTGGATACATTACTTTAAAGAACTGATACTTTCTTCTACCTTTCAACATTTAACATATTTTAGTACTACATTTCAAAGTATTTGATGCAAAATATTTTGATGGTTTGTTTTTAAAAAGTGATCTCATTAAATATAATGTTAGACATAAGATAATTAGTTTTCAGTTTGTCCTTATGTATTATTTATACAGGAGTAATTAAAGGATTTCAGATTATCACTTTATTCTATTATATATTTGCATTATGTCTTTCTATTGATATGCACACTTAATTGTGAAAAAACTTTCTGGTTATCTATTAATTCATCTCCTTACTTTCAGGGTGTTTAGGCAAGATAAAATAGAGGCTTCAGAAATAAGTTGGTACCTAGTCCTCATACAAGGTATGATTTGGGAGTGTAAAGTTAGTAGCATCTACAAAAGTGCCAGCATGTAGTAACAAATTGTTATGATTGATGTAAAATAGAGTTAAAACAACAATAACATTCCAAAGTTTTGATCCAACCAAACAAATATGCAAAAATGACAAAGAATCTGCATATGTGACATTAGAAATAGAAGCCGTTCCCTTTCCTGTTTCAAGTTTTCTTCCATTCTGTCTGTACTTCTAACATAAAAATCAAGTGATATAATATGTAATTTTTCTTTTCTGTGCAGGTCCATCTTTTATTTACCATGCATTATAGTAGGCAAATCATCATTTATTTTCTCATTGAACTATCATCCATAAGAATAATTTAAAACCAGCTAATAAACATTATGGTTTGTTAGAACTGCTACTGATTAAATCTTAAGAGTCTAAAACATACAAATATAAACAGAACGCAATTAGAGCTATTTAAAGAATCCATTTTTAACTTAGATTAACCATACTTTCCATTTGCTAGGGATAAACACTCATAAATGAAACCCATTGCTGAACAAGAAGCAATTACTTCAGTTTAAAATATTAATACATATTGCCTTTTAAAAAGTCGAGGAAAATCATTTATGTACTGTACAATAGAAACTCAATTCATACTGAGAATGAAAATGGGATGGCATTCTGAATCCTAAGTGAGCTGCAACCATCTTTGAGGTACAGTTTGTTCATATCCATTTATAAGTCCATTAAACTCTGTTCTTCAGTTAGTATTGGTCTCAAAATAATCATGATAAAATACATATACATGGTATTGTATTTTAAAGATAATTAACCCACCCAAATTTGTCAACTAGCTCTGTTGCAACAGCCCTTATTAGTATCTGAGACATGCTAGCAGGCAAACTAATTACTGATGTGCAGCATGCTAATTCCAGATCAGGTAGACTCTCAAATTTATTCCTGATTGTTGGTCTAGAAATGTAGACATACATGCACATATGTATATTTATATGCACAAAAATATGCACCACGACTAACAGGTATATGTTAGGATTTTAATAACTACTTGATTATGAGATAATTCTAAATTTTAAAGGCAGCTAGATTCAGGAAAATGATGCCTACTTTGATGCCAAGATTTTCTTCTGCTTAGACTATTATTGAGTTTTTTTTCAAAACATGGTTTTATAAATTGAATTTCAAGGTGTAATTTTGAGCTATATCATAGACTCTTACTTATGCTAATTGATGCATTGAGGAAGTATTAAGTGTTTTGCTTTCTCTACAGTCATACAAGATCCCTTCACTAGAACGGGCAATACCATGGCTCTGACAGTGCCGCAAACCAGTCCTTTATAATCAAGTGGTGGTGTGCCAAAGTGGGGGCCTTCCCTCTTCAGCCTCAGGACAATAAAGACTGTATTTGCAGGGAGGTTAGAATAAGATTATTGATATTTTAAACCAAATTTTTTGTTTATTCCTCTGATAAGCTGTCACGTCATACACTATAATTTACCTGGTTATGTAGCTCTTAACTACACTCAATTGTATAGAAACCAAGCATGGGAATTCATAGAATCAAAGATACATTAAGGTTGTAAAAGGCCTTTAAGATCACTTGACCCAAACACGAGTAAACACTAGAATTTAGTGCCACACCCCATCATTCCTTGAACACCTCCAGGGATGTTGACTCCATCACCTCCCTTGGCAGCCCATTTCAATGTTTAACCACCATTTCAGTGAAGCAATTCTTCCTGAAGTTCAGTCCAAACCTCGGGCACAGCTTGAAGTCATTTTCTTATATCCTGCCACTAGTTGCCTGGGTGAAGAGACTGAACCCCACCTTGCTACCTCCACAGTCTCTCCCTCATCCAGTAAATGGGCCACCTGTTCATAAAGGGACATCAGGTTGGTCAAGCAGGACCTGCCCTTCCTAAACTCTTGCTGGCTAGCCTTGCCTGATCCCCTGGATGCCCTGTACATGCCATGTGATTGCACTCTTACCTGTTCCATAGCCTTCCCTGGCACTGGAGTCACGTTTGCAGTTCCCTGGATTCTCCTTACAACCCTTCTTGTAGTTGGTTATCACACAGACCAACCTCTGGTCATTCAGAACCTCACCAGTTAACCAGGACTAATGACAAATGATGGAGAGTGTTTCAGAGAGCTCTTCCACCAGTTCAGTAAGTACCCTCAGGTGAATCCCATCTGGCCCCACAGATTTGTGAGTGTCTAAGTGGCAGCAGGTGTGTCAGCACTGCCTCCTGCATTGCAGGGGGTCTGTTCTGCTTCCCTGTCCCTGCTCCCTGACCAGCTCGCCCTGGTCTCTCTGTTAAAGACTCAGGCAAAGAAGGCATGAACTACCGCCACCTTTTCCGTCACCCTTGGGGACAGTGTTCAACTCCATGTCTGACAAGGGCCTCCTAGTTTACTAAGACATGACCTACTGTTTTAACACTTTTACCAACCCCTCACTCTATGAAGCCACAATTATAACAGATATAAAAAGTTTAACACACTATGTTTCTATTCTCTTTGAAGTGGTATTTTTATATTTATATTTAAGTGTATATTAAAAGGCAATTAGCAATTGAACAAAGTGAATAATTAATTATGTGCAATTAGAGCGGAACTGTAGACAAATAGTAGAACATTACTGGAAAATTTTAACAATGTGATAAATTATGGCAATTATACACAAAATAACAATGATTTTCAATCAAAGAATATAAATGAGAATATGGTCTGTATTCACAACAATAAAAGTTCAATCTGTTTGCCTGTGTTTAAACTGGCTGCAATTCATATACACCCAAATCATTATTATGACTTTTTGGATAAAATACATTTCTTTTCAGCACTACTTATTATATATTTTTGCATACCTTGAAATATTTCCCTCTAGAAATGCTCAAAGGCCTTTGAGGATTGTCCTCAGTTCAGCCTTTTAAGACATTTCAGGACATAAAATCCCTCACCTGACTGTCTCGTGTAGTGTGATGGACTGCTGGGAGGAACCTTCAGCTGAAAGGAGCCTTCAGACTCTGCAGCTGGTACCCTCGTGTAGCAGAGCAAGTCACCTCTCATTTCTCATTAACTTTACATGCCAAGTTCTCTGCTGCAAAAATTGAGGAAATATTTGCTGCAGTTGTCTCAGTACACTGTCAGTAACCTTGAGGAAAAGCGTGGTACTGAGTTATGTAGTCACCAGAGTACAAAATTTTGCAGGAAGTGGAGCAATCCTGTTTATAAAACCCCAGCAGCTACGTGAATTTTGGATATGGAAAGGTGACCTGGAATTTAAAAATACAAGCAAACACCTATGATTTCAGAAGAACAATGCAAGGAGACAATAATGACTACAAAGGGCTTGGGACCAAGGGCTGGGGCCAGGTGAGGAGCCACATGTGGCTGCGGGGGCCATCGGAGGCATCCAGGTGCCGCTGCACCAAAGAGATCCCAGGTGTGGGTCCCACCCTTCTCCCCTTGCTTGCTGGGAAAAAACCTGGACTTTAACAGCCAGAAGGATGTCCGGAGCCATGCCACAGGAGAGTGGTCCCTTTTTGCTTTCTGCGGTGCGGCAGCGGGGCCATCCGGGGCTGGTGGCCACAGGGAGAGGAGGGGCCGCCTCAGGGCAGCGCAGCCCCGGCCCGGCCGGGATTGCCCTGGGGTCGGCGGGGATTGCCCTGGGGCCCGGCCGGGATTGCCCTCGGGCCCGGCCAGGATTGCCCTCGGGCCGGCGGGGATTGCCCTGGGGCCCGGCCGGGATTGCCCTGGGGCCCCGCCGCTGCCCCGGCGCCAAGGGCCCGAGGGTGCACGGCCGCGGCTCTGCCTCAGAGAGGGAGAACAGAACGCTCCCTGCTCCTGTAACGCGTTAGTTGTACTGCAGCCGCCTTTGAGCACCCTTTTACGTCCTGGTCGATCGTTCAAAACAAGTTTAAATTATATTAAAACCAATTCCAGGCAGTACTACAACTGCCCAGTATTATATATCAGCATTATTGGAAAAAAAAATATTAAAAGGGAACGATGCAATATGAATATAAGCATTCACTCCAAAAAGTTTACCAGTAAAGTAATTTTAGGGACATGTACAGGAAACGTATTAAGGTCAATTTTCTCCATATTCATAGATCTTACCTTACTTTGGTTTTAATTTCCTGCACTGTATAAAGATTATATAAACCATACTTCAGATAATTTCTAAAATTCATATCTAATAGTTACTATATTATTTCAGCTACATGACACCTATGAAGCTAGAAAGCTGGAAATGCAACATAGTAGAATCTCTAAAACTAAATGTAAGACTTCTAAGTAAAATATCTTCTGTTAACACAATATGCACAGGACAGACATGGTTCAAGCTCCAGTCTAATTTTTTCCATTAAGTAAACAAGAAATATATAAATGTGCAAATGTTCTCAAATATACCCCCCCCTTTTTTTTTTTAAATCTATTTTCTTTATGGTGAAATTATTTTTTATGTACAAAAATTACTAAACAAATTAAAGGAAATTAGGTTTTTTTGATTGTACTGCCTTTATGCTTATAGTGTCCACAAAGGAACTTTTGAACTTCTTGGCTACTCTTAACCAGTTTGATGATAAGCTAGAGTTTTCAAAATAAGACACTACAAAATGTCTCATGAACTCAGACAACAAGAAAGAAGAGACACTATCCATGCCCTCTCAATATGTACCATGATTGTGTCACACATAGAATCCAACAGAAGAAATGTTTTTGGGGAATCCTTAATACATTGTTATGCTTTAAGGTTCTGTCCCACTTATAAGGTTGTTCCTAGAATGTCCTTCTGTATGTCCACATAAAATGGGATATTATGGACTAATAAAACCTTAATACAAAGCAATCAAAATTCAATTTTTCTGTAGGAAACTGATTTGCAAGTCATGGAATTACTTCACTGAATGAAAGATGCAGTTACATCTGCATTTTGAGTTTACCTACGAGTAAAATTTTTCAAGATAAATTCTTAACTCAAGAATTCTATATTTCTAGCCTACCTGTTGAATTTGAATATTCTGAAGTAGTCTCAGAATAAATCTGAGACTATTATGTAATAATAGAGAAAATCAGGAGAAATCATGTCATTTTATCCTTATTTCTTACCTGGTCCATTATTCCCTAAGTAATATTTTTCTCTCTATGTTTTTGTTTGCCAACTTTTCCCACTTAGAAAAATAAGTCTTACTTTTGCCCCACTTGGGGTCATAAATATTTTTTGTTGCTCTTAAAGTTATATGAGGTTTTTATTTTAGGGCATTCCCTCAAAACATACTCTTTGCTTTCCTTATGAAATCAGCCTCATAGGAAAACTGTTCTTATCTTGTTAGAGAAACCAACAGACAGTAATGTGTTATTTGGATCTAGCCCATTTAAATACTACTTTTTCTTGGGTTTTGTGCTGTGTTTGTTGATGGCAGCACTTCCTTTCTTTATTTTGTGGCTTTTCCTCATTTTATTTCACCAATCCTTTGCTGCATCACAGACTTCCACTTTTCTGTCCTCTTCATATCAAGTTTTTTCACTTTCCACTCTGCATTTCTTGTTCAATAACTTGCTTTGTAATTTTTTTTTTTTTGCAAGATCTGCATACCTCAGTTATTTGCAGCACAGGCTAGCTCAGATACCAGATATTTAAAAAGCAAAAATATTATAAGGTTCTTTTAAGATATCACTCCCTTTCTGAGTTAGATACCAGTTCCGTTTACCAGAAAATACCTAATTCTAATGTTCCGCTCCACTAAATCATCTCTATATATCTTCTCAAAAGTATTTGAATCAGCAAATTTACATTGTGCAGATTTCTATACATCTGTCTAAAGCAGAAAAATTTATTAATCTTTCCCTTTTAACCATAGCACCAATTGCATCTCTCAGGCTTCTTTTTGGAGCCCAAGTTGCAGCCCACCAGCTGCTCCACATCCATCAGGCTTCCACAGCCTGAGAACAGGCTTTATGTTTCATCATTTCAGCCAGGAGGCCCAAACAAAAAATCTCTTTTTATATAACCTGGAAAATATCACAAGAGGAAAGCTCACCTACATCAGTGGAGGTCAGTCAGGGAAAATAGAAAAAACACAGTGGGTATCTATTTATGTTTACCTCTCCATGAGGATCAAGACTTCTATCCACCCCACATTAAATACATTTATTGTCACAAGGTACAATCTCCACTGACAGAGGCTATTTTTTCCTGACATCTGTGAACTCTGAAGAAAAGGTCTAGCATCTGAAAAGCTGTTTTTGTAAACCTAACAGTACTTAACAGAACAATTTTATTGGACTACTGTTTTTAAGAAACTTATTTGTACTGCAGGAGATTAATTTCACCCACTTGGCGTTGGACAGACACAGATGCTGGGATGAAAGCTTAAGGACAATGCCACGCTCCATCTCACCAAACAGAGATCCTCCACATTAGTTAAGGCCAACACAAAAGAGTGAGAAAGATCCTGGCTGCTCCTCCTCCTCCAATATCAGAAAAAGTGTGTCAATAGAGGAAAGTGTAAACCATGTCCAAATGGGAGCTTCGGATTCTGTGTATGAAGAGCAGCACCACTGACATCCATCAAAATTGTGCAAGTTATAAAAATTGTGGTGTGTATATATATAGGACACCTACATTCTTTCTTTCTTTTGTATTTTTGTTATTAACATCCATGGAACTGTACCATTACCAATCCTGTATGTGTTACTTTCCTCGTTATCACTGCAGCTGGTTGCAAATACTATTTTACTCTTTTAATGTTATTTTACTATTTTAACTGGAACACAGCCTTGAAAGTGCAAGCACTATTCATAATGCAGTGTTGAGATTATTAAAGCTAGAGATACACAAACATAGTAAAATATGAAAAAAAATGTATTTGTATTAATTTGTGGGCTTCTGTTCTGTAAAAATAAACTTTGGAAGTCTCTTATAAACCTCTTGTGTATTCTCAGAAACATCCTTAACTCATTATAAGCTGAACTGTCACTTTTATTATTGTATGTATTAGACCTTGCTTAAAATTAAAAACATTAATCAGAAAACTGCTGTCCTAACCAAAGAAAATATTGCCCAGTCTCAAATTCAAATATTAAATTATTTAATTTAGTCTGGGGTGTTCACAAGATCTGGATGCAGTGTGCAGTGCCTGTGTCACTGAACGCATGTATAGATGTATCGCAAGCATTATACTGGAAATAACAGAATTCTGAAATTGAAATTATGCCAAATCTGTGGCACATACTATTAAAAACATGTTTGCAACCTCCATGAATAGAGAACATTTCTGGCCAAAATCCAGAAGCTGTGGGATAAAGCTGGGCACGTGGGTACAGAAATCTATTCACATACAAAGGACTCCAGGGGCAGGGGCTTCACTCACATATATAAATAATGCAAAATTATTTTTCTTTGAGAAGGCAGAAAGTCCTTATGGGGACAGTGCTGGTTACAAGACAGTTACAAGACATAATAAAAATTGTTAATTAAATAAAAACAATGGCATTTCCTTGGGATTACTGCCTGGCTTCTGAGAGTATCTGTGAGACAGATAACCCCATTCACACAGCAGTCAGTGACGCGTAACTTCAGACATGAATATTCCTCACTAAATATAAAAGGATGACAACAAAGTCACACTTTTGTAGACTTTCTAAAACCTGTTATAGTTTAAATGAAACTTTCCACTGCTCTAAATTGAATGGCCCTGCAGGAAGGGATTCTCAGTTTCTTAGTTTATTCATCTTCATGTAACTGACAGGATTTGGGTGCAGAGTTATTTTCACCTCTTCACTTTTAATACAGAATAGATAGCCAGTGTGTCCTCCTGTCAGACTTCATCCACACAGGAACAGAATTTAAGGCTAACTATATCCCTTTAAAAATTTGACCTCTTTTTTCTTTTGCAAAAATGTGTTACTGATCCACACTGATGTGTGAATCTGTGCCTTTTAATTGTTAATAGCAAAAAAAAAAAAAGCAAGAAATTTTTAGTAGAAAAAAAAAATTAAAGAAGTCGTATCCATGTTGAAAACCTCAGTATCCATGTTGAAAACCTCAGAATCCATGTTGAAAACCTCAGTATCCATGTTGAAAACCTCATGCCTGCTTGGAAAGAACTGCATATAGAGACAATGAAATCAGTCAATAGTTATGCCTGGGCTGAAAAAATCAGTCTTTTTTCCTGAAATACTTTTGAAGACATTGCTTAATTACTTCAAATCTACTTTGATATGTAGTCTACTTGTTAAATAGATAAAGAGAACAAATTGAACAAATATAACAATGATATTTTACGTGTTTGTTTATATTTCTCCCCACTTTTGTATCTGTCCATAAAATAAAATACTGTTTGAAACTTCAAGCGCATAAGGAATCATCTGAAGTCCTTGTAGAACACAGCATAACGGAGTGGGGAGTAAAGCCAGGATCACTGAGAGATATGAAGGCTATAGAAAGATTGGAGACAGGCAAAAGGGTCTTATAAAATTTGCATAAGGAGTCCAATTACTCTTTTAAGCTTTTGATGTTCAAGCACATGTCATTAAACACTTTATGCTGCTGTCCAGACCTCTCCTACACAAGTAACTTGAAAGAAAGATTCCTATTTTGCAGGAAACAGTTTCTTTCTTTTTTTGTAACTTCTCTAACTATACTTTCTCATCCATTTTACAGTTACCATGAAGAACACCAAAACCACGTGTTTGATTATGTTTCATTTATGCGTAAACATTATCTTTCTGTATAAGAAATATAACTTCAGACCTGTCCTCACAGCTATACTTTTTTTTCTGTAGTATTACATACAGAAATAAAACACACTCTCTCTGTACAATGCTGTTTATATATATAACACTGTATATAACTTTAAAGTTACTATATAAACATATATGTATAGTATGTAAGTGTTACATGAAAGCATAATCTAGTGTCTTCTGGAAGCCAATAAGAAATAATTTTTTTTTAAAATTAGATGGTTTGCTAATCCAATCTCTTCTAGTATTTACTGCTTTGTAACTTGTTGTTTTGGTTTTGTAAGATAAGTGCATTACAGGTATCTATCAAATAGTTCAAGAGTTCGGCTTCATGGCATTTCAGAACAGAAGTGCTACTTCTAAAGTAGAGTGGGGGGCATCAAATACAGACCCTTTACAATAAATTGCACTCTTAGGCCACCCTGCCTTACACTTCTAAAATATGTTTCTTGTGAACATGTGAAGGCTTTGGTAATTACAGTTTTGTTACATTGAAATTCTTACACAATGTTTCAAGATGATGTTAAGATCTGATTATTATGATTATTAGAGAGATGCCTCTTCTTGAATTGAGGTGCAAATGAGATCATATGCTGAAGTCAACATCATGGATTATATTTAGCAGTAAATGTGAGGTAGAGAGGGAGATAGAAGGAAATAGGAAAAAGAGGGAAGGGAGGTGAAAGACAGTGAGAAGGAGACAGATTATAGGAGCAATATCTAAAATACCAACAGCCAGCACCTCCCAATACAAACCAAATAGAGCTTTCACTGGAACCACCATCCAAACCACTAGAAGAGGCAGGCTCACATTTGTATCTTTTACTACCAATTCCTCAAATATATTGCACTCTAACTCATTCCTCTACAGTAGATTCCTCAATTGTTTTTGTAAGAAACATGTGAGAGTCTATGAATGTAAGTTTTGTTGCAGACATCCTAGAAGTCACGTTCTTACCAAATTTTACATAGATACTTGTGTTGGTTACTCCTGTCTCAGTTGGCAGATCTTAGAAGAGGCCGTAGATGTAATTTTACATAAATATCAGTTCATGTGTATACTCTCTCCCTCTGCAGGACACTGAAGTCTACACAAACAGAAAGATGGTGGGACTCAATGATTAACATAAAAATGATGAAAGTTCTGAAAAGGATATATAGCAGAAGGAGATACAGTTCCTAAAGCCGTGTTCTTAAGCTTAAGGCAAATCAGTTATATACCTTGCCTACGAAGATGACCCGAGTATCCGAGTATCAGAGAATACCATGACAATGCTCCGTCTGCCCTTTGAAGAGAACTACAGGACCACTACTGTTGGAGTGGTGACTAATTGTCATTTAAAGTGAATATATGAGGAACATGACAATGTGGTCAAAAACAGGCATCAGGACCATAATGACTTCACAACAAAACATTGATAGGCTTGTCATTAGGAATGGGCAAGATATATGAATTCCACGTATAGAGTGAGAAAATTGTCTTGTGAAAAACCCAATATAATTGGTGGTAAAGAAGACTTGCCTTGGTCCCCAGGGAAAGGGGGATGAGACTGGAGGTTGGGTAGAGGGTGTTGAGCCCATTTTACTTACAGAGAAATCTTTGGGGAAATGTTAAATAGGTAATTAATTTTTTTTAACTGTCTGGATAAAAAGCTATCAGAGTATTTAAAATTGAATGTAAGAAAAAAATCCCCTAAAAATTATCCACATCTTTATTTAGCTGTTACATCTGAAACTTTGCTTTTACTTTTTTGTAATATTATCCTGTACATTTAAACTGATCACCTCCCATAGTATATAGGCAAAAATATTTGGAACATGAAATAAAACATTGAAAAAAGAAGACAAAGTGAATTGCTTTTCTTCAGTACATGCATGCTATATGTATGGTTATATACATATGTATAGATATCTGTGGTCTTTCAGGGGAGGGGCAAGAAGAGTAAAGGCACTATCTATTTGTGACTGCAAATACTAACATGTGTTATTGGAAATGAGGGGAAAAGAATTTCCAGCCTCCTAGCTTCATGTCACTGATTTGAGGGAGATAACTTGATAAAATGTTTTACCACATTCTTGATAAAACCTACAATTTATGAAAAGTCAAATTCACTGCTGCAGCTACAGAGTAAAGAGATGACCTTACAAGAAGAATTTAAAAAAACCTACTTCCAAACCATAATTGTCTTTGTAAATATTATAAACTCTTGGTCATTTTCTCACACTTTCTGACAGAAATAGGATAACATTACTCTTTGAATAGTTCTCATTTGTCTGTTACACCTATTGATGGGTTTATCTCCTGTCATTCAATAATGGAGGACTTTTCTAGTGCAGTCAGTCATGTCAGGCCTGTAAATGAGAGCTTGATTATAGGGAATCTATGCAACACAAAAAGGAATGCTCTGGTGTTAAAAGGAGTTTTTAGAATTTTGCAAAATTGTCTCTGTAAGCTACAGTTGGAATGAATGGAATTGATTTTTATTTTCCTTCTGATTTCTAATAAATGTGCTTAGTGTAAGATATTTTGTAGCACTGGGAATTTACTATAGATGAAATATAAATTCAATTATCTGTGTATAGTACAGCTGTGTCCCAACATAATTAGTGTTTTATTCCAACCGACTTGATTACCTATGATAATCTCAGAATATAAACCTATACATATGCAACAGCACACTAGGAATAGAAAGCAAACCTTTGTTAAAAAATTTATTCTAAAACAGCTGAGCAGGTTCAAAATGTATATTCAGGATTAAAGAATTTCTACATTCAAGTATGCTATATACTCTTTCAAAGATTCTGCTGAATCAAACTGGCCTCCATCCGAAACCAAAATTTTACCGTTTTCTGCAGAGTTTGGTTGCACAATCTCCAGTTCTACAAAGAGAGCCTTTGTGAGCATAATCCTCTTATCTAGGCTTGTTCTTTGCTGCATTTAAACTCAATTTACTTTAACCCAATTAATTCATTTTTATTCCAGCTAACTTGGTACCAAAAACTGGCTTCTTGATTTACTGTGAAGTGAGTGGAAGAGTACCAGAAACTGGAATTTCTTGCATAAGAAGGAGGAAAAAAAATATAGGGACCATTTTAGTCAGCTTGCAGCCTGTGGTCAAAATAAGGAAAAAGGGATTAACTGAATTTTCTCCAGGAACCTTTCACTCTTGGAGACAATGTCCCTGCAACCAGCAAGGGTGATGAACTACCACTGAGTGAGGAACTCAGGAACATCTGGGGACTGGAAAGAGCTGCCTTAGCAAATCTTGTTTGCTGTATTTTTGATGGGTTTATCACCTGCCAGTTG
This sequence comes from Passer montanus, assembly GCF_014805655.1. NCBI lineage: Eukaryota > Metazoa > Chordata > Aves > Passeriformes > Passeridae > Passer > Passer montanus. The sequence goes on along the minus strand of NW_024360941.1, from coordinate 11,218,795 downwards.
GTAATGTGTAACTCTTGCTCATTTATCACCTCTGTGATAATACAAGACTTTGTCCCTGAAAGACTGGAATCTGTTCAGGACTCTCATCTCAAAGTGAGGGCAGAATTATGTCTGAGAGACAGATTATAAACCTAGGTGAATGGGGAGTATATTAGAGTGATGTTTACATTTTTGGAGGCAAAGCATGAATGACTTGAACAAAAAAGAGAAGTCAGGCTTTTGCAAATTTCAAGGTTAAAAAAAAATAGGGCAGGAAAATGCAGAACTTGACAAAGTTAAATGAATGGAAATGTAAGGTTTGTGAATCTCTGACATTAAAACAGATTGGGGCAAGTAATGAGAAGGGGGAAATGTACAGTCTTTGGCTCCTGTGAAAGATGGGTGAAAAATAGGCCATTGAGGGAAGCACTGAGAAAAGGTAGAAGTGTAAAGGGAAAAGTCAAAAGGACATTGTATGAGACAGAAGACCCTGACAAAAGTTGCTGAGTTTTCACTCTGCTTTTGCTGAAACTATTATTATAATATGTGAAAAAGAAAGACAAAGAAGCTGAAGAGAGAGAAAAAGCTTCATTTCAGTCTGAGTAATGTTAGATAACAACAGTACATGAAAATACTGGGACAAGTTGTGTCTTCAAAAATAAAAGAGAGATTTTTGTATAGGTGGCAAAATGAAGGAGAGATAGAGCAGAAAGTATTAGTATCACAGATTTATGTTGTTTTGATCTCCTGTTTGAACTACTTGGCACAGGAGGAAGTGAGAAGAATTAAGAGTAACAAACAGCCAGCAAGAATTGCTAACATGATGTTTTACTGGAAGGAAAATTCCACTACTGAATCCCACAGATGAACAAAATGGAATTTTAAAAAATCCCATTCACTAATCTTTCCTATAAGAATGTAACATGTTAGCCTGCACATCTTTTTGCAAGGAATTCTATATAAATATTTCCAAATTGTCTTATTTATGTTCCTACTGTAGACTGACATGGAGAAAATAGAAGAAAGAAAACATGCACGGAAAAGTGGGTACAATTTGTTCCTACTGTAACTTTGCAAATTGTATTTCTTACTGTGAATATTTTGGAAGCTATTTATGAAGGAATTCTCTTGGCACCTTAGTCAATTCTTTTGATTCCTTACTGTGTAAGAGATGATGCAAAAAGGAAGCTAACATGATGTGTTGGAAAGAAGTTCCCTGTTCTGCATTAATTTCACAGAAAGTAATTTACAAGGCTTCAAAGACTTTAAAATACAAACTTAAAGTGAAATCAATATGAAGTTGTGGGTATTATTTTCATCAGGAATCTGATTTAAACCAAGGAATAAGGAGATAGACACACATGAACAAAAAATATAGACTTTATCCAAATAATGAAAATAGCTCTACCTGTAGACACAGTAATGACAGCAACATATTTACAGAGCTAAGTTTGATTTGGCTCACTTCAGTCATGATGGACAAAAGCTGGTTCTGATTTGCAGAACTGCTGCTTAAATCTCTGTACCAACACATTTATGTGGTTTCCCAACCATAGCTGGCTCATGTCCCATCAGTTTAAGGCTGGGCAAAGTAAGCTTGCACCTGTCAGGTTATATCCATGTAGGCGGTTTCCTGGTCTCTATTACTGCATGCCTTTAACATTAGGATGTGTCACGTTACATTTTGCCTACAACATGACATAATGTAGAACTTCATGCACTGCTATTGATAGGCAGCAGCAAAACTTCTTACTGAACATAAACCATTCAAGCCCAGTTTATTGCAGCAGACTGTAAGAGAATGTGCAGTAAGGCATTAGAAGAGTACTCAGCATGCTGACTAGTCAAAAGTACTTTTGGATAGTTCCATATATTTCTAGTTTTCAGGTTTCATTTGTGCTGGCTCAAGGGAGCAATCTCTCTATCACTGAAAAACACATTCAGCATTAAGTCAGCTCCTGAGAGGAATGTCAAATATGAAACCAAAAAAACAAAGCAAAAAAAAGCTCCTGCCATGCAGCAGAACAGGAGTGTCTTAGTGAATTAAACAAGAATTGAAAATAATTACATTACTACAATATGACTGCTAATATGGTTTACCTTGTATTTTTAATGCAAAGTTTGCAAATGGATTGTCACAGTAGATTGTCTGTGTTACAACACACTGTATAGAACATATGTTAATCTTAAACCTGTGAAACTCAGTTTGTGAAACTGGCATGTACAACATATGAACCTTGGTGGGGTTAAATAATCTGCTATGTATATTCCTGAATTAACAAAAGACACCAGCTATGAAAAATATGTAAATGGATAATGTATGTATCATAGAGCATTTTGGACTACTTACTAATTCCTTTTCATGTTGTGTTGACATAAATTTACCGATAAAAGCAGGGACTTTTTTTTTTTTAATTTGAAAGCTCACTGCTTCCATTGGAATGGCGAGCCTAAAGCAATAACCACAGGAAGGTAATGCTATAGGGAACTCCTGCAGCATATTGTAGCAGGCAATGGGACTGCATTTTAATTCTATATTTTCGTAGCAAAATTTTTCCCCACCCTGTTATGTTTATACCCTCAGCATTTTAAAACCACCACAATTTACCTAGAATTTTTAAATCTTGTACTTAATCATTAATAATATTTTGTACTTAGGTTCAATCATAAGTACTTTACACTTGCTGAAAAAATTATGGTAATCACTGCAGTTCAAAAAACACTACTTTTAACTCCTTGTACTAAGTAGAATAAAACTATCTTCTCAACTATTTTCAAAGAGTAAGTACTTCTTATTTATCAATATAAATATTACAGACCTTGTGGCAAGAATCTCTGAGAACAACTTACAAAACCAAAAAAAGTTAGTGACAACTATATTGAAATAATTTATTCCCTGTCAAATTTTAAAGGAGTAATTCCTTTATGAGTTCGTATCTGGAGTTTAAAATATATTTCCTATGTATGAACTACAACTGAACAGATGCCTGCCACGAAGGGTTTTCCTAATGTTGCAGTACCACAACCTGGGGAGTCAGAATACACCAGCTTACCTTGCAAGGGAAACAGCATGACTGAGGAAGTCCTTGAAAACAGATGTTGTTTCAACTAAAGTTTTCATGCTGATGGCTTTTTGTGGATTTTTTTGTTGTTGTTGGTTTTTTTTTTAATTGGTTTTTTTTTTTTTTTTTAATTCAGAAATTGTCCAAGGACATTGCTCCAGGTAATAGCTGTCTTTTGGGGTTACAGGAAGCAATCAGTCATTTCTACTGTTTTCAGCTCTTACTTACAATATTAAAATAAAAAAAATCATAAACACAAATAGAAAAAGGTAAAATTTTCATGAAACACTTATCACTTTACCTGAATTATCAGAACAGAATAACAGAGTTATTTAACACAGGGTTTATTACAAGCAAAGCTTGAAAAATAGGTTTAGCAATTACTACCTGAAAGATGAAGAGGTAATATCAAAAGCAAATACTTTGGTCCTTTGTGTTCTAAAGACTCATCTGCCCCTGCAGGTCATGTTCTGCCATGCTTGGGCCTTGGCCTTTTGCTGACTAATCTCTAACAGACCACATTGCTCTTCCATATCAAATACGAAACTGGATGTGTTCCCCTCAGCAATGCCTTGCCATCATACAAGAGAAATTAATATTGCTTAGCTCCTTTTAAAATTATAAACAAAACAAACAAAAATCAAATATAGCCTTACTAGTTCAAGCCATTACTTTTTGCTGTCTAAATTAGAACCCATGTCCAGAGCAGTTTGTGTGGAACAGAGTTTCAGAAATTTGAACCAGAGCATAGTCAGTGTTGGACTGTAAAGGATAATAGCAGTGGGAGACACGAATTCCATGACAGCAGAAAAAAAGAGGATCAGGGTGGTGTGCTGCTGTCTGTAGAATGCTCTCCTGCAACTTTTGGGAGTTTGTGCATTTGAGCAGCATGTGCTGGGCAACAGCCACAGAACTGACTCTCCTCCTGGTGTAGTACCAGCTTTTTACATACGTTAATCTCCATTTGGAAAATTGTTAGTGCTGTACTGTGAATTTTCAGTTTGGACATGCATTTACCCATTCAGAGGGAGTTTTACTTTTTCTGAATTTTAATATAGCACAACTTTAAAGACTTCAGCTGCAGTGTGGAAGACCTGTGCCTGGGTGTAATTTTGGCCTAAACAGAATAAGCCAGAGCCTTCAGACAGAGGTTCTCAGGATAAATTCTGATGCTCATTCTCAAATATGCATCTTGGAAGAAAGAAAGGTGAGGACAGATACAGTTGTCAGTAGTATTAGAAATTAAGGATATTTGTCTGTCTGCAGTGAAATTTTTATACATGTCTGAACCAGCAATGAACAATGAGTAGAGAACAAAATGCCTGCACAACAGTCTTATGGGGAAACCTCTCAAACTTTTTCTGGGGAATTGGAACCCTTGGGTGTGGATAATGTTCCTCTGCAATGCTTGTACAGTGAGATGTGGGCAGCATGGGGAACAAACCAGAATGAGAAGTCAGTGTGCAGCTCCAGGGCTATGGCCTTGCTGGGATCATGAAGATATGGTGGGATGGCTCACAGGACTGGAGTGCTACAGCTCTTAGGAAGGCTCTTTAGAAAGGGTGATATAGGAAGGCAATGAGGGAGGGTTGCTGTCCTTGTGATGGAGAGCAGCTGGAATGCATGGAGTTCTGCTTTGGGACGGGTCAGGAGTCACAAGAGAGACGATGGGGGAAGATCAGTGGGCAGACCAATATAGTCTGCTCTTGTATCTGCTGTTGACCCATGATCAGAAAACAAAAGTAAGTGGGGTCTTCAAACAACTGGAAGTAGCCTCACATTCACAGACACTGGGGAAAGTCTCTCAAGGGGTGCTTTAACCATTTGATGCCTGCAGCTGGTAGAAGTACAGAGGAAGTTTTAGAAAAATACAGAAAATGCTTGTAGCTGAAGAAAAAATATTTTATTCAGCTTAATCCATTATATTCTGGATCACATTGCTTCCAAGAAAAAGATTGTATCAGAAAAAATACCTGACCAGAAATACAGTAATCACCTTCTTCAGGTAACCTACACAGGTCAGTCTTAAATGTTTTATCAACCCACTTCCCCCACCTTGTATTTTCAAATGACATGTTTAATGACCAAAGGTTTGTAATTGAGAAACAAAGGATGAAAGGCCCACATTTTCTTATAATTAAACTCAGAACTTGCAACTTAAGTAAAATCCCTCAGAATACTTGCTTAGATCTGTATTTCTGCAAACATAAATGTGTAGTAATTTTTAAAGGATTTGAAGTTTGTTGCAAAATATTTTAGGCATTATGATAAAGAACAAATAAAAAATGAATAACTAATAAATATTAATGATTTATTAGTTGAAAAAATACCCTTTCTATTTCTATTAAGTTTACTGGTTAGACTAGTATTCACAATTGAGAAGAATTTTTGAACCTATTTAGCTAATGAAAAAACCAAATTAAAAATTAGATGACACCTTGTTAAAACTGCAGCTTTAAGAACAAAACCCTCACACTAAGAGAAGTTTTAAACAGTCATTTGCAACTAGTGCTACTGGACAGACAGAACCAGAGGTAGCCCATCTGTTATCAATATTATCATTAGTTAATTGTCACATTTTCTTTTCTGTCAGTACATTCTAAGGTGAGAACCATATAGCAGTCAAACTTCTAACCTTTTTCCTTCTATGTAACCCTGTTTACATGACACAATGACTCCCTCAAAATCTCAGGAAAAAATGCCCAAAAGATTGCTAGGTTTTAAAAATTCCAATTACGTACTACCTTATAAAAGTGAATTTTAAGAACTTAAAATATTTATGTTTGACGTGGTTTTGAGCAACTAATTTTGTATATTTTGTTAATTTTGTTGTGTCAAAGAAAAGTTCTTTTGGAAATACAAAATATGACAAAGCACACAAGTTTGTTTGGGTTTTTTCAGTCAAAAAAAGCAGTATGGTCTTATTCAGCTGCAATATTTTTAAGAACACATGGCTGAGGGGAGAAATGCTTTTTTTGTTATACCTAGAAACTTGGAATAAGTATTTGCAAAGTTCTAAATCTCCACCCAGCAACAGTAAAGAAATAAAAATAAACAAATCCATATTTGGTGCATATTTAGAAAAATTCCTTTCTGTATTGTTAATCTGTTTCCACTTGGCTGAGTTATTAGAGTTTTATAAACATCTGTTCTTTAATAAACAGTATTTTTTAATAGAAAGTGTTTTTTACAAATTATCACTTGAAGTTTTATTGGCACTGTACACATGCACTTAGCTGAAACTGAATGGAACCTCAGATTATCTGATTTAAAGAATGAAAAGTAGGGAGTGTCTCTAGGTTTTCAAATGAATCTATTAATTTTGCTTTTATCTGGAATTATTTGAGCTAGATTTATGATTCCAATTGCAGATATAATGACCAGAAATTAGTAGTAAAGAAGGTTTCCCTGTAATCTTAAGAGTCAGCTGCAATTTCATTTCTTTTTGCTTTTCTGCTGCCTAAACAGAAAAACAAAAGCCTGGCTTTGGTCCTCCCTCCTCAGAAGGTAACATAATTTGCCAGCTTTGGAACAGGAAAAATGTCACTGAAAGCATCTCCCAGAGCTCCCCAGGGCCTCCTGCAAAGCCTGGAAGCTCTTTGCTATCCCCACGGCAGGCATCTGTCTCCAGTTCAAGGCAACATTCTGCCCCTCCACTGCGGTCTAGTGTGCCTGAACAGAGCAGGGGAAGGACGCTGCAGGGACGCCTTCCTAACCCAGAGCAGAGTCACAGGGCAGAAAGAGCTGAGGATGTGGAAGTAAATGAACATTTAGTATGTGTTTAATTGGACAGTTCTCACAAAATCTCAGAAAAAGATCCTTTGAGAGCCTTGTTATTTTTTTCTTTGCACATGTATTTCTGCACTCCAATTTCTAGCAACTCATGTCCTGGGAAAGAATACTATTTCGCAAATGACTTCTTAGCTGTTAAAAGAAAATATTAGAACAGATGATGCTGTTTCACCCCAGCAGTGAACAAACTGGTAACACAGGTCAATTTAATTTTACTGCAAGTAATAGTATGATTTAGCCATTTCTTTGTTACGAAACCCTGTTTGTCAGCTTGAACCTAATTTTCATGACTGAAATATAGTTTTTGAAATGTTATTGTAAAAGTGTTCTGTTTGTTACTGAGATGCTCAAGTATACTAATTAGTGAAATATGAAGCACTTGATACAATTGCAACACTCCCATTAGTCTAGTATAGGCTGTTAGTAGTATAGGCTCCTTTTTGGTGGCCAACTTGATCTTTCATATCACTTCAGAGTATGAACTCCTCAGTCAAAAACTGGGTCTGAACATTCTACATTAGAAATAATTGTACTTTTTGGCCAACATGTTCTTGAAGTTAGATTGAAATATAGCATTAAACTATGATTTTAAGAAGCTTATCACTAATGAAAGCCAGCTAAGACTTTGACACATAAAAGGCTTTATAAAGGAGATTTGTATTTCCAAAATTCACATGAAAAATAATCATGTTAGTTCAAAAAGTTATGATATTGCATTCATTAATAATTAATTTATTGTTAAAAGTTAAACTTTATACGCAATGGCTAGTGAATATTCACTTTCAGTACTTCAGCTAAGAGTGCCTTTAAAAGAAAAGTCCTGGGATAAGGTTACTTAGGTGGTAGAACAAAAATTGCTGTCATAATGTGTCAGTCTGAAAGGAACAAGCACAGGACAGTTTTGAGCCACCATTGTGATGGAATTTTGGAACAAATTTTTGGCTGAAACTTCGAAGAAGGTTCTGACTTATCAGCGCCATCAGGCTTTGAAACAATCTTTCAACAAGAAGAAAGGGAACAAGCAATCTGATGACATTCAGATACCACTGGGATGGCTACACAAAACAACTGTAAGATACCACTGCCTGTGGTAGCCTGGAAGAGATCTCTTCCTGTTTTCTGTTTTCTATATAGTTTTACTGCCCCTCCTCAGGGGGCAGTAAAATTCTTTTATTAGGAATTTACATTGATGTAAAGCAAATCCAAGGAAAGTTTTTGTTTGCTGCTCAGCGGACAATCTATAGATTTGTGATATAGTGAAAAAAATTTAATACTTCTTTAGCATTAGCCTTCATGAAAAGAACAACTGCAAGCAGACACAATTAACACCAGCAAAAAGGGATAAAATCTCACTATGTAAAAAGAATAGGAAAGGTTAAATAGATAACATAGATATTCTCTGATCATCCATGCTGATAAACTTAATTTATCTTAGGGGACTTAACTGATTAAAATAGACTCAGAGGGCTTAGTGGTCTTTGAAAAATTATGAAGGATACGTGAAATGCTGGAGGACTGTAAAAGAGCAAATGGATTGCCGTTTTTAAAAAAGGGAAAACTTATAGTTTGGTCTACTTAATTTCACTCTCTCTATGCTAAATCCAACACTGTTCAAAAATAAAAAGGAGATGTATTTATTACATTGGCAGATGTCACACACTTGGTGAGACTGTAAATATCTTGAGAAGTGGGATTAAAATTCGGTTATGTCTTATATAGATTGAAGGGTGATCTGGGAAAGAAAAATTACCTTGCAATAGGGACAGGGAAAAGGTATTACAGACAGGCAGATATACCCAACTGCACAAATATGGAAGGGGATCAATTAATTACGCAGTAATTATTTGGAGAAAGATCTCAGGATTGAAGTAGAAAGTGATGAGTCAGGAGTGAATATGACAACAACCTTACACTGTGAAAAAGGCAAATGAGAGAACTGGGATATATAAACAACAGTACGAGTGACAAGGTAGCAAGCACTTTCCTTATGTTCTTTTCAGAATCAGTGGCGGCTCAAGCAAGACTGTGTGTTCAGATTTGAGTGCCATACATGAAATCAAAGGGGTATGTTTGGAAATATTTCAGAACACAGAGACTGATCTAGAAAACGTGATCTATGAGAAAAGACTGAGAAGACTGATACTGCTTAACAAAAAAAAAGAAAAAAAAAGAAAAAGAGAGAAGGAGAGGAACTGAAGAAGGGTTTTATAAACAGAAAAAGCTGTTGCAAACAGGAGAAAAGACACTGTTCTTTATTTCATGTGGTGAATACAAGCAGAGATAATTCAGTTAAAAGTCAGTAAGAAAGATTTTGTTCTGGCATCAAGGAAAAAGAAATTCTATTGGAAAGGATTAGGAACAGACTAGATTCTGAAATTTCAAGTACTGGAAATCAACTATAAGGTCCTCAATGAAGAATGACAAGGATATAGCTGATTCTGTTTTGGATAATTGGGATGGAGCAGATGATCTGCTAAGGTCCCTTTAAACTACTTTTCTGTGATTAATAGAAAAAATATGAATATTTTACTCAATATATTGAGTAATTTACAGGGAAACACTGTGAACCTTTAAGAATGAGAAAATTGCTAAAACACTTTGCGGTTTTTATTTTTTTTCATTTAGAGAGTCCAACTCGAATTAGTTTTGTTCTTCCAACGAACATACAAAGAAAAAATTCACAATCTATTTCCCAGTAATATTACACATATAAGATGTTCCAATAATCCCCCTTTACCTGAAGAAAATGTGATTTTATTCAGACAGTATCATAGGGTCTAATTCAGTGTGGACGGATAAATTGACATGAGTATGAATTTGGAAGAAGAAAAATTCAGTGTGTACTGACCTAATAGTAGGCCTTTGTTGTTTGGCCTAAAGAAATGTCAACTTTTGCAAAAAAGTAAACTTTCACATTTAGTGAAATGCCTAAAACAGTATTGCAGGCTCCCTGCACTACTTTTTGCATTTTTTTTTTCATTTTCTCAGAACATTTAATTCCCAAATAAATAAAATATATTAGTTTTTAATATCCTGAAATCAAAAGTCTATACAAGACTTAGAGGATATGTATGAGCTTTCTTCTGTAGAAGTCAGTCAGTGCTACCTTTGAGAAAGCTTTCAGTGATCTGGAGGCTCCAAGAGGCAGAACAGATACCAGGACTGTCCACACGGGGAACTTACCTTTAATCAGCAAAAGTGCAAGTTTACAGTGCATTAGGCTCACTCAAGTACTCCCCTGTGTGAACACTGCTAAGTGCATGGGACAGGCTTCTGCTTTGAGCCCAGACTGACAGATGGATGGACGAACAGAATGCATACACATGAATCTAATTCCATTAGACAGCCAAGCTCAAAACAACTGAAAGGAAAATACAGTAGACTAGATCCTGGAGTTGCCAAAGATTAAGGGCTATATGCAGGAATCAGGAACCACTTCTCTTAAAATAGAAAGAAAATAGGTTTAATTTTTCTGATGTTAAAAGATTTAATGAACTACTGATCAGTGTCACTCCTGACCAATAAGGAAAATACTGCATCACTTTACCATTGTTCACTTGTGTAAGAGAATTGTGCATTCAGGCATTCATGGACTAGAGATAGAACACTAAAGGGATTGTCTGAGACTCTTTTCATCAGCATATAAAACATAACACATAGATAGTTAGCAAAGCTCAGTTATCTTTTAAGTGTCTTTTATATTTTCTATAAAGTAAAAGAACCTCAAAAGTACTCTTATTGCTTCCTAACAAATAAACTCCAATCTCTTACTCACTACACTCACTTACTTCAACAGAAGAAGTGTTTAAAGACATTTTAGGTATTGAAGGATCAGATATTAGCAAATCTATTAATCTATTTAAATTCAACATGGATATTAATGCTTTTCCAATAAATGAGTTACACCATGTAGATTCAGTCAGCTAGCCAACAACGGGTTTTGGTGGGTTGTTGTGTTTTTTGTTTTTTTTTTTTTTTTTTTTTGGGGTTTTTTTTTTTTTTTTGTTTTTTTTTTTTTTTTTTTTTTTTTTTTTTTTTTTTTTTTTTTTTAGCATATTGGGGTTACAGTCACAAATGGCTTTTCTGGGTTTTAAAATATCATGAAGGAAAATTGTCATAGCAGGAAGGCAGTAAAACCATAAATTGCTAGAAGTTAGCACAGAGCATCGCTTCAGCAGGTTGGGCATTATGCCCAATGAGACTGAGTGGCACAGAAATCTACTGCCTGTGATATGTGCTGGCAGCTGAGGGATTTAAGAGAGGCTTTTGAATGCAGCAAGGGGGAAGGCTTGTGCAAGGAGAGGGGACCAACTGAGGATACTGATGCAGGGTATGTAATGAATTACAGATATGCTTCAGCTCCTTGTCTCAGGGTGACTTTTACCACCTGCTTACTCAGTATTCTGCCCCTTCGCTTTCTCCTGCCACAATGGAAATTCACACTTGCCCCAAAGGAAAATCTTTTTCTGTCAAAGTCCTTGCAGAAAACTGCTCCCGCCACACATGCCTTCTTTCAGAGTCAGCTTCTTTAAACTCCAATTTAAATTAATATATTCTGTAATCAGCAAAATCCACTTCAAATAAACATCTTTCTTAGATCCTAGATTTCTTTACACCTGGATTTTGTCTGCTTGATACATACAGTCTAGATATTTAATAGAGCTTTTGGTACCATTCTGGTCATGCCAAGACGCATAATCAGCCTCTGCATCTCATTCTTTCTCTACCATAACTTTCCAGGCAGTTATTTCTCTGTACTGTTTTTCAAGTTCTTTCTTTCCCAGCTGACAAAGTTCTTATCTTCCATGAAGAAAATGCTTTTTTTTTCCCCATCTGCATCATGTCATCATTTTGAATTAATTATTTCAGATCTTCCAATTCTCAATTAAATGAAATAATCATTAGTTTTAAGAATGCTCTCTGAAAGTTAAGAAATGATTAGGCAGAGTATATTAAGATTCTCATGTTACCTGCAGACAAACAGGTATGCTGTGAAACAAGCTTAAGACTTGTCTTTCTCATGCTCATGAAAAACCTTTTTTCCTCTATTATTTCTAGATTTCAGGTGCTAGAAAAATGTAAGAAGCTTTACTGACTTTACTCGATAAATCTGCATTTAGGAAAAATGTAGATTTAGAAATTTATATGAGTCACATTTTCCATATGTATATAACTTCCATATACATGATTCCAGCTATTCTTTATTCATGGTAATTTTCACTAAATAAACTGTCATGCTGGAATTTTCCAGCATTCTTTCTACGCTTATTTCCGATTTTTCATGTTTCTATATCAATGTATTAGTAAGGATAAATCACTAATATAATGGAATGAATCATGTTTATGTTAAAAATGCATTGCTTTTGCCTCTGTGAAGAAATTTCATATTTTAAAGAATGTGAAGAGGTCTTAAAAAGACATTAAAATACCATTTAAAGTGTATAACTTGGAGTACAGAAGAAAATCCAACCTTTCTCCTCATTTCGAAAAACTAACGCATTTTGTCAAAGGTTTGGTTCTTTTTAATGCTTCAACTTTCCCAACTTTTCAGAGCGGTTAGAGCTGAAATGCTGTGAGCTAGTGCTTTTTGCAATTCCATTGACACAGCAGACAGTTAAAATAATGTCCTTTCACTTAACCACATTTAACTGAGATAAAGCAACACAAGATTTAATAGCTTCCAGCAGTGCCCAGTGATAGAGTGGCTAGCCCAGATTGCAGCAGTGGGTCACAGGTTCATTCAAAGGGCATTGTTCACATAACCCCTCTCACATGGTAATGGGCCAAAAGCAGATTTAATATGACTTGAAGCAACTACATCAAGTATGGTTGATTATATCAACTCTGGATTTGGCTGAAAGGTAGAGTAACAGGAAGAAACCATGTAGGATCTACTCTAGCAGTTTTCAGCAATCCTACTTTAGCTCATGAAGACTGGGATGCAATTTATGTCAGCAATATTCCTCTTGCAAAGAAACACAGGAAGCAGAAGTTATTTACCAAAAATTAATTATGAGTGGAACTAACCTTAAAAATGTATTATGTACACAGGATTTCACTCAATAGAATGTCCAAAAGGAAGGAAGCAATAAGATAAAACATGTAAGATCACAACACTAAATACTATCACTAATTGTCAAGATATATCATGTAACCAAAATATCGTGAGTAGCCACACTGTTCACTGTTCAGGGCCAATGATGAGGGGGTAAGAGCAAACAGCTGGGTAGTGATCACAGGGCTCAGCAGTTCCTTACCATGCTCAGATTTTTGCCTATGTGATGAATATTTCAGATACATCCTGCGATCTTTACATTCTTCACTGACAAGGAGACAAGATGCATTTTGCAACTGCTAAAGATTTCTGATTGGCACATATGTTGAAAGACTAGCCCAACACTGAAAGACAGAGTGTTCTTCAAAAGCTGTAGCCATGAAATATTTATTCTTTTCTCTTTCATAGAAATGCATTTGATGACTATATGACATAAAGTGCCACTAATAGCTCTGGACAAAATTATATGGCTCTAAAGACTATTAAACTATTATTCTTGGAGGGTGGAAAACGTTTTGTATGACACATATGATCACAATAGTATTAGCAAAGCTTTGTTTACAGCCTACCATGACAAAATGTTGTACATTATCATGTGCATTTTGCACTGGTAAATTCAAATCTGACAATCACAAATAGCAACAATGATAACTGTCATATGTTTAGTAGGTATTTTATCTCACAATACTTTGAATGGGATGTTTATTAATTTTTAAAAACTTTAAGTATGCAACTAAGGGCAAGTGAATACTAATGACACTGCTCAAAATGTTTTGTTTGTATCCAAGAGTATATATTTTACAGAGCACAGGCAAATGAATCCCCAAATGTTATTTAAATCTCTGAAGTCAGCTGAAAAGCAAAGATACTCATACATACATAATGCCTAGCATGACAACCTGAAAATTATGTGAAAACAAAAAGGCTCCTTTGTAAAATTCTAACTAAAATTTTTGATAAAAAGACCTAGAAAGCATTGCTGAAGCATAGAAATTGTATTATGAATTTTACATGAAAATTTGTAGGACTGTTGTATCTGCAAACATTATAAAATACTAAAAACCTTAGAAAAACTTAGAACCCTGATAAAATACTAAAATATTAACAAGCTAATGAATACAGTTATCATCCTGTGAACCACATTATCTCAGTGCCTATTTACAATCATATGTGTTTCATAAACCTCCTGCTACTGCAAATCCCTCAGTTGTACTCGTCATTGAATTGCTTGTTTCTCATTATTAGTGAATGAAGAAAAGCAGTACAGTCATGCAGCAGTTTCTAAAATGGTCTAAAAATGCCTTCCTGAAAACACAATTTATCTTTCTCTTACAAAGGGATAAGTGCTGTGTTAAATACTTTCTTTTGCCAGAACAGCCAGGAGAAGGGTAAAAAAAAGCAAGACAAAGTAAATTACTCAGTGGCATCATGCCCAAATCAATCACAGACATCACCTTTTAAATAGTGAGCTGAAACTTGCAGACTGTATTTTAATACTCATGAAAAATTTTTGTTTTGAAAAGTTACTTTGCTTAAAAGGCTTTTTAATATACTTAGGCAGTTGTTCAAGTCTTGCACGTTGAGTGAAGTATACCGCTAATTATGCATATATTCACCTCTTGAAAAAACAGAGGGCTGCATCAGTCTGCAATTTAAAAATGGCATGCAATGAGGAAAGCCTATGGCACAAAAAGACAGCAAATATTGCTTCTTCTTGTTCTTTGAATAGGCTGCAAGATTTGCTGTGAATGTTATGTGAAAGGGACAACATTGACAACTGGAATTTGCCACGTACCTTCCTTCTTTCAGAATACCAGCACATGTTTTAGGTTACTAAGATTTTTACATAATTTAATATTAATATTTGAAGAGTAAATATGGATCTTTATTTGGTTTTCACATTTGGAAATGTGTTTTGATGAGGAGCATACAAAAAAATTCATATATCAAAGAAAATAACAAAATTTAATCTATTTATATTTATATACCTATAGAGCTATAGAGATACATATATACAGATATGTCTTAAGTTGATTTACTATTCCAATGTAAAATAAATGGCATATTCCAACCACCACTATATTTTTATGCAGAATAACAAAAGCAACTATTTTCATCTTGAAAGGGTCTTGCAACAGTGTGTGAATGTCTTGAACTACTAAACTTAGTATGCCTGCAACCTTGAAAGGGAAAGGCAAAAGACATGGTGAAAAGGATGGACAAGAAAATCTGTTCAGGAAGTTCTCTGTGGTAGGGAACAGGCTCTGTGGTAGGGAACAGGAACATGTCTTGATCCTGATTTTTCTTTTTTTCTTTTTTTTTTTTTTTTTTTTTTTTTTTTTTTTTTTTGTTATTATTGTTATTTTTTAATTAGTTTTAAGAGCAAAAATGAATTTACAGAATCTCTTAACAAGCTAAAACAGTGCAGCTATATAAGAGATCAAGCCATGAAACTTGAGAATCACAAACTGCAAGAGAGGTTTTACTGCAGGAGGTGGGAAGCGACCAGCTGGCCTAGCACTTGCTTCACCAAGAAACCAAACAGAAGAGTAAACAGTTATGATTCCGTGGTGAGGATGGAGTAATTAGATATTGTATGTTTCCCTGCTGTTCTTTTTGTTTCTGCTTTCAATAAAGTACTCTTGGCTAAGCCATCTGATTCATATTTGCAAGGAAAGAAAATTAGATGACTGAGCAACAGAAAGACTATTTTAATTTCCCCAATTTTCTGTGTGGGTATTTGAGTTCCTGTTTACTACTTCTGAAATTTGAGACTGGCTGTTGTTGCTGCTGTTAATCATGTAGCTAAGTAGGCGGCAGGGCTGGTTGTGAACGATTGCTCATAAAAAAGCAGGTGAAATTCAGGTAGGTGTATCAAGTATAAATCCATGCACGTACATGAAAATACCTAGGTAATGTCCTTTGAGGACAGAATGATGCAATCAGACTTCTGGTGGCTGGCTCCTTTTTTACACATTGGCACGTGCTATAACATTTCATTTGAGAATTATCTCATGGAGTTTAAGGTACATATACTGTAACATTTATTCAATTGCATCATTTATTTACTGTTTTACTAAATGGCATTCTCTGACAAATATCAAGGTTTGTAAACCTCTATAATACTCTTAAATCTATGCGTATCTCTTGCTACCTATAATTTATTTAGTTGGTGACTGTTTTGTGATGTCACAAACTTGCATAAGAAAGTCACACTACATCTATATATATGACGAAAATCTAAATATATATACTACTAATAAATGGTTATCACGTAAGAAAATATCAATTGGTTCTGGTAGTTGCTATGATATACTTTAACACACTACTCTTTGGATTTCTGGGTGCATGTTCAGCACTTTGTTCGTTCTTTTTGCAAATTTAATTTGTTATATTGCTCCAGTTTTGCTATTTACTTTGGCAGAGGAGCAGTGTGAGTGACATTGCAAAGATTCCAAAGTCAATGGAAGATTTTTCATTCCCATTGTCATAACATCAGACATTGCTACATTGCACAGATGACTCATTTTTTGTGATAACTTCAGGATTCACAGGTGGCAGCAGAACCACAGTGCTGGTAAAACATCTAGATTAACAAAAAAAGAAAAAGAAATTCTACTTCATGGTGCCATGCTTTAGGCTATAGCAATTTTATAAAATTACTCTAATTTTGGATAGGGAATATTATGCTTCCTACTCCTGTTGAACATTCTGTGCATTGCTTGACTTACAGACTCCTCTAGAAATCTTTCCTGATGTTTGTTTTGGACTATGTATTGGATGAAAACCACATGGAAAAAACTTAACACAGGGAAGTAGACATTGTGTCACTGGCGTAGAAAGCACTTCATAGCAGCCAAAGCAATCCACTACTGTATGCATGTTAAGGGGGCATTGCTTCAGCTGTTGTCAAGAGCTCAGCAATTAAAACAGCCCAGCAGAAAGAAATCTGCATAATCAAACTATTGGTGCTCATGTCGTAATGGCCACATTAGGCATTCCATGAAAAAGCAGACCTAGAGGTACATTAGTTCCATGGACTGAATGTCCAACTCAGTTGGAGTGCCTCAGGTGCATTTTGGTGCATCGTCTAGCTTAGTTTAATTCATTTCAGGCATACTGAACAGATACTGAATACGAAGGCAAATTTGAACAGTGGGTGGAACTCATCAGGAAACTTAATTCAAAAACATACATCCAGATCTCAACAAAAGCATTAATAAAGACACCTCAACAAAGGGCCTTTATAATGATCTCCCTTAATTTTCACTGCTTTTGCTCACTTTGTTTACAAGATAAATAATACTTTTCCTCTTTATGATAATATGTCTAAAAATCTCTGCATGCTTTTTGCTTGAATAACCTATCCATAATTACCTCTGGACTGCATGAACGAAAAGTTTTTCCTGGCTCTAGTTAGAAAAAAAGACTGAACATACTGTTAAAGTGCAGCTGCTTGATTTCTGAGTAGCTTGATGGAGACTGGCCAGAATGCAGGAAACCACTGGTTACTTCCAGGTGAATTTAATTTTTCAAGCCATTGTTCACATTTCATTCAGATCAAAAAAAGTTCTCAGAAAGACTTAAATAGGGATATTTATTTACCAAAAATGTTCCTTTTTCACTCATTTCACCTCTTTAGCTCACTCAAACACTAGACCAAGCTCTGTAGGAGAGGAGTACCTGCCTCATATTTTCTGCAAATTCCATCTGACATATCAGAATAGTGAGATCCACTGCTCATTCTTGGGCATCCTCTTTCCTGAGGTCTTCTAACCAGAGGAATGAGAGGCTTCATGTGTTTTTCACAGCCATCTTACATTTAATTTCTTGTTATGTGACAAAACTGAGATTTACCACATAACTGTCTTATAAGATTTGTGCACCATAACACACAATGTCAGAGGACAGGATTTTGACTAAGCAGAGTTGGTCTCTACTAGGAGATCAATAGCAAGGTGAAATTCTTGAAGTTAGTCACCTATTTCTTATTTTAAAAAATTCTATTTTCGAGTCACCGTAGTCTTACATGAAAATTGCAAAGTTCTTTGATTCCTTTGCTTGCTGTGCTCATGAAGACATGAGTATTTCTCTCTGCCAGTGACCATACTTTTGTCTCCTTCCATAATGAAGGACTTCCTTTCTTTTCTTCTTTTGACTTTCTTTAATACCAATAAATAACATGCCACTGACCACAAAAAAGGCATATGCAAATTGACAGGGATGCATCCAATGGTATGATTGCACACACTTCTTGCTTCGGGTAAAACCTATTATTGCTTACTTTGTAAAAGGCATGCTCTTAATAATATCTAACTAATATCCTCCCCTTTAATAAAAGAATAATGGGTTATAATTTAAGTCTCAGTTAATATTTATTGTGACTGATACCATATTAGTGATAAAATCAGTAAGTCACTGCTTTTAAAGACAGCTACCCTTACTTGAAATATTTGAGTTCCTCCTACATGAAATGAATAGTGACAACCAAGTCCCCAGTGGATTGCAAAGTGCCTCCAGAATTTCCTCCAGTCTCTTAAAGGCTTCTTATTTTCCTTTATTTTCTTTTTGGCAGGTATTTATTAGGTGAAAAGAGCTGTCACGATATTACAATTGTGTTTATGATGGAAATGTCTTTTCAAAGATGTTCATAAAGCTTTAGACACATCTGCTGTTACTTAGATTTTTGCTCTTACTATGGACAGATGCCCTTGATTTTGGACCTTTTATTTTTACTTTATATTTAAGAATCTATTTTACTTTACCAGAGAACAAGAAGAATGGGGTTATGTACATCAAAATTAATTTTCATAATTTAACTAAGAACAAATCCATTAATTGCAATGAAGATTATTTTGAATGTCAAAGCCCCAGAGTAGTATGGAATCTTACTGAAAGTGAGCATGGCCTTTATATGCAAAGATGCAATAGTGAAAGTGATCAAAATCTTCTGTATCTGTCTATGTCTATAGACTAAGCCTCTTATAGAGTGAGATTCTTTATTCCAGTTCAAGGATAATAGATGTATGGCTCAGAATGGCAAATTCTTCACCCAGCAACAGGAAAGACAATTTCTGGAGAGTTGGAAGGGAAAAAAAAAATTGAGATGCTTATGAACCTCACTATTAAAGTGTAGTAAAAGTCCAATTAAACCTTGAAATGAATAAGATTTTGACCTAAATTTAACAGCATTTCCTTTCTGGTTAGCATATATTTTTCTTGATTTAAACTTGTGATAGTTATCTTCATAAAACAGCTGAGGTTTTTGTAAGTGTACTGGTATTCTGGGCTTCTTCACAGACAAAGAACTGAGTTTCAGAATGATTCCAACAACAAACCAAAACCAAAAAAACCTGCACCAAAGCAACTTTTCCTCCATGCTCTCTCCTCAGATTTGCTCTCACATGTTCTCAGAAACCTCCACAAAGGCAAAACTTGGAACCGAATAGATATAATTTTTGATGATTATAGATTTTCTGTACCCAATACAATGAGGTACATGTCTCATAACTGTTTGTATTGCTGAACACTATAATGAACTGTTTCACTGCCTCTCATCCCCTGTGTCAGATAGCAGGTTAGCTGTGGAGCCAAAGGAGAGTTCACAAAAAGGTGAGAGCATACAGGAAAAATAGAATCTACAGCTGTCTAGCTACAGAAGAAGATTTTACTGAGATTTTTAGAAAATCGCTACACCCTGAAAAGATTTGAAAAGGAGGTATTTTGATCAAAATTTTTACTTCATGTATATTTTGGAAATTTGAAAAAAAATCATTATGTAAAGAAGATAAAAATTTCCAATCATCTGTGTAAAATTGTTAGCTATCGAGATCAAACCTGAAGCTGTGAATGAGAACAAAATTCATTAATAGAGACAAAATATTAATATTTTGTGGGGAAAGAGGACTGAAAAGCTCCTAACAGATTAGTAACTTTTTCTCCTATACATTTTCTGGACTTTTGTACCTTTTTCCTAGTAAAACCTGCTAAAGTGAAAGCAATTTTGGTATCTGTTAAAGTGACATAGCATCATCTTCCTTAAAATAAAAAAATAAAAAGGAGTTTTTCTCCAAACCTAATTTTGAAGATCAGCTGGAGAGGGTCCACAGCAGCTGAATTCAAGTAGCGCATAAGAAGAAAATGAGGCCTTAAGCCCCCCTAACCTCCATTTAAAAGAAAATCTTTCCATGGGGTATTTATTCATTGTTTCATATGTAGATAATCCTTTGCAAATGGCAAAGAACTAGAAATTATAAAAATAGTAAGCAATAATACCACTGGGAGTCATTTACTTGGGGTTCACTTACCTAAAATTACTACAATTATTAAATATGTTGGAAAGAAATAATGAAACACTACATTGCCTCCACAAAAATGTACAAATCATATTTCCTCTTAGAGAAATTGTTTGAGATATATAAAAGACCGTTATGTCATGATTCAGCAAGTAAATTCACAATTTACTTGCAATTTAAAAGCAAATTAGATTCACACACTATCATTTATTGCCAAATGGATGGCAAAAAACCCCCAAAACCGAAAGATATTCTCTGAGTCCAAAGAGAGATTTTGGATTTGGAACATTTGTATGTTTCTAAATTAATATGTTTTGCCAATAGTTTTCCTATGAGTATGTGATAGCCCAGTGATCTTCAGACTGCTCTGGGCTGCCTGAGGCCATGTTGCCTTGCAATGTTTCCATCACAGGAGATGATGCTCAACAAGGTTGTAATGCTCTTCAGAAGTTTTTTAGGAAGAGCTGTGCTAAAGAGCTTTGATTCATGCTGAAAATTGGAGACATTGATATGAAATAAGCTGTGACTGATGATCAGTCAGTGACCATTTCCATAACCATTATGCCATCAGTAATTTATCAAGGTACTATTCCCGATGTTACACAGCTTGGATAACTGAGGGACAGAAGTACATGCTGTGATTTTAAAATGCATGTCTAAGGATATTCCTTATGCATAATCTGTATAAGGATTCATAAGTAAAATAACCTATACTGTTCTCTGAGCATTTAAAGACCAGCCAGGACTGTAATAAACTTTTGACAAAAAATTTTCCCTAGAAAAATGTGATATTTTCATTGGAACATCTAAATGAAAATTTTCTCATCAGATGGTTCATCATAATTTGCCATTATGGTCTGAAACAAAATAACTTGCTGTGTAAAGCAATCTCTCAAGGAAACTCATATTAACTCTCCTATATGCTTCAAAAATATGCCTATTTCCTCTTTTTGTGTTATTAACATCTACCATAGCTCAGTGATTTTTGGTTTGCTTTTAATTTTGTTAGCACAAGAGAAAGATGCCATATATAAAAGCACCCAGTATTTGAAAAATGTTCTCTAATGTCATGCCTTTTGCTATACAAAAACACTAATGAGAAAATTGCCACAGTTACCTTTATGTCTGTGAAGGGCTAAAATACACACATATACAACATGGATATGAACTAAATCAGAAAGTACAGTTTTTGGTATTCACAATGTGTAATTTATGCATTTAACTTCAGGTCTCTAAATTGGCAGCCAAGTTCTGCAGGCAGCATAGAAAGAGACAGGCTGTGCCACCACACAGTGTAGAGTATGAGCACTGGAATGAGCTCCCAGAGCAGCCTCCCTCTCTCCACTGACTGTGGAGAGCTTAGTGAAGCTAACTTACACACATACACACCTTAAATTAGATACCTAAAGCAGATGGACTGAACACCTGTCTTTGTTTTCCACAGAATTTTTATTATATTTGGCTTTGGAGAAGGTCTTTTGCAACAGCAGAGGATTTTGCTGACCTGAACAAAGTACTAAAAATATTGCAGCAGTGACCTGATGTAGCTAAGCTCATCCCCAGAATTGTCTTTCTCTCTTTTTCATTTATAGTATCCAAATGGCAGGTTCACATTTAATATAAAAAAGAGTATCTTGCTTTGATCTGTAGTTTCTGAGCTGTCCCATTTCCACAAAATACATTAGATTCTGTGCGTTCAATCTCACTGCACTATTCCAAAAACTTCAACATAAAATCTAAATTAAAGAAAAATGAATGCTTTTTCTGACTTAAAGCAATGAGAAAATAGACAGATACTACAAAGCAATTTTCTCAAATGTTTTCTGGCTAAAATGAGGAAAAACTTCTCTATGATTTTACTTAAGAGTTGGAAGGTTTTAAACCAATATTTACATTTACAAGTATAGATATATTAATATGCCTTACAGTTGCAGCTAACACATTTAAAATAACTCTATATGCAGACTCACAATATATCCTATCTTGTTGTCATGTCTTTTCCATCCTGTATAACTTCAATTACATTTTTTGGCTAACTCACATAAGAGGTGACCTTAAGAGGTGAGAAGAAAAGGGAAATGGCAATTTGGAAGGGACAGGACATAACAAGTCTTGTTGTAAACACAAAGACTAAAAATTTATAAAAGATAAACAAGTTAGTACAAGGGTAGATAAAAGTTGTATTATTTTGTTCTGCCTGTCTCCAGACAATAAAAGGAAGAACTGTTTTTTGGGCCATGGGTAGAGAAGTAGGCAGCTAACCCCACTGGTGCAGGCAGGCAGGCTGCATTCTAGTAACTGAATTTAACTGCATTAAAGAAAGCTTTTTAGGATTTGAATTTTGTTCAGGATTCATACATGTTAAAATTTTACAGAAAATTCAGCAAATTTCCCAGCAATTTAAAGTGTAAACCAGCCACTATGCAACTTGAGGAATTTACTTTGGAAAGCATTTTGGCAGGGAAGGGTTGTACACTCAGGGTGAAGGGTGCAGAAGGGTTCAACTACATTTCCTTGAGGGGGAAGTGTTATATAGTTTAACAACAATACAAAGATCAGCTCTCTTAAAATGTTTATTATTATCTTATTCTAATAGTATCTTATAATCTTATTCTGTTTATCAGGAAAAAAAAATTCAAAATTGCTGTAATAAAAATAGATAGGGCTCTGTGTAAATGAAACAGAACTGTCCAGTATTGTTAAAAACAACACCAATCCTAGCTGGATGTTTTCATTGGTGAGCTTGGAGACTTCTTAATGAAAAAATTACAAATTAATGTATGTCACATAGGCCTGAAATGGGCAGGCAGTTGGGTGAGATGATCATTGTAGATCCCTCCCAAGTGTTCTCTATTCTATTCTATTCTATTCTATTCTCTCATATTTTTATAAAATTGAAGGAGCTGCAATGTTTTGCAAATGAATTCAGTGCTGCCACTGATGAAGTTTTCTTCATTGAACATTCTGTAGTATTCCAGGAGTTTTAGTGTACTTCTTTTTAAGCTCTTAGACAGCCTTCATAAAGCTTTATTTAAATGGGTTGACTTCTGTACTAGAGCTCCGGATAATGACCTACATAACCAAAAGGTCCCAAATGTTAACAACAACTTGCCTCTCTTTCAGGGACTATTTATTTCAAATGTTAACAACAACTTGCCTCTCTTTCAGGGACCATTTATTTCATGCAACTCTTCCTGGGAATCTTATTCAAATGTTAACAACAACTTGCCTCTCTTTCAGGAACCATTTATTTCACGTAACACTTCCTGGGAATCTTTTACTTATTTATTTCACCTGGCCTTTAGATTATTCATCCCTTTTGGGATGAGGTTATCGATAAAAAAATTTAACACAACCTTTTTTTAAAAAAAGAATGCATTCTTTCTGTTAAAGATTAAAGTTCATCTGTCAGTGATCTTATACTACTGGGAAATGAAAAAGACATTTAATGCTGACTATTAAAGTAAGGAAGCCTATGATTCAATAAATACGTAACAAATGTCTTTTCTTTATGATGGAAAAAAAATTCTTCTCTAACATCTTGTGATCTGGGCTGGAACGGAATTTCTGTGACAAATGCACACTCATTATCTGCAGAGATTAGGGATCTGCTTAAAACAATCTAAACCACTCAATGTATATGCATTGTTTTTACATACCAGTGTGTTGACCCCTCTAAGAGACTGAAAGGTTTTTAACTTCAGCACTGTCACTTGAACAATAATTTAAGATTCCAATAATGTCAAGCATATCAGATGAACATGAAAAGCTTTATGTGAGCCCTTGGGTAAGGTGAATAATAGAGACATGAAACAGTTGAAGGAGAAGAGCTTCAAGACACAAGGAGAACAGATAAATAAATGTTTGGGGAACAAAAGATCAACCAGACCTGGTGCAGAATTTTGAAAAAGACCAGACTATAGATGCTTAGTCAGTATGGTAAACTCTGGGTGCATTATTCAGTGATACATAGAATAAATGTCCATACAAAAGTATTACAATGCTGTTTTACTCAACTAGCCTTTTTTTAAGGTAATCCTAAAAAGTTTTCTGTTTGCTCCTGTTTCACATGTGGTTCTACTGAAGAGAGGATTTAAGATAGGATATTTTAAACTAATCTCCAAACATTTTATTAAAAATATAGCACCAATAATCTGAAATTCCAACAAAAAAATTAAAAAGCATACCGTCTCTAACTTTGCTTTAATGTCATAAAATTAAGAATATATACTTGAAATGTGTAGAAGTCAAACCTTCTCTTCAGAAAAAGACTAGAATATGAAATATTTGTGAGAAAATGCAAGTGATAATAAAACGTTGAGACAAACTGCAACTTATATACAGAACCAAGACAAATTGTGGGTTCTTTCCTAATGTTTCAGGTTTGGAAGATTGTTTCTTTTGAAAAGCCATGCAAAGCTGCAGGAATTATCCTCTACATCCATCAACTGGTTTGATTAATCTCCTAGAAAAATTTCAATAGTGATCCACAGAAAATTCAGACCATATCATACAGGAAGGTC
Source organism: Passer montanus (assembly GCF_014805655.1). Taxonomy (NCBI): domain Eukaryota; kingdom Metazoa; phylum Chordata; class Aves; order Passeriformes; family Passeridae; genus Passer; species Passer montanus. The sequence continues at coordinate 11,194,089 of NW_024360941.1, read as the reverse complement.
TGGAAGAAAAGAGAATACATCACTTTCAAGGATGACACCATGTTCCATTAGTCTGAGTTTGGCTTGACTTTTTAAGTGGCTTTTAAAAATATTCCTGAATTTTTAAACACATTAGAGAAAAACCACAATGCTTTTCAGATGATAAGTATGTAAAGCATATTTTTCTGTAGCATAATTGAAACCTAATTAATCTTTTCCCCTAGAGATCTCTTAAGCTGAGGGTAGTGACTATCATAGAAAGAGGACTCAGTAACAAGAGGCATTTTCATTCACAAACATTTCCTCTTGGAGCTTCAAAGGAATGTTTGGAAATACTTTGCAACAATTTGACTTAAATATTTTGATTATGCATTACATATGCCATTTAACATTGCTGTACCTCAATTTCCACATATATGAGAAAAATAAAATAACATTTACTTAATATGCTCACATGACTTTTGCAAAAATATCTTAATTAGTACTTGAGCTATACTTGAGAAGTATTATATACTATCTCAACTGAAACTTTCATGAATCCTGAACACTGCCTTGGGAAATAATGTCAATGTATTTTTTTTTAATGGCTCTTAATAAGATGTCACATTCATATGAAAATGATATGTGAACATATTTTACTGGAGAAGGGAATTAAAACATCTTTTTATTTGTCTCTAGCCCTTAATAATATTACAATATGAGAATAATATATGAAGAAATGTTATTTGAGAGAAGAAATTAAAGCATAAGAGTATCTTTCAGAGAATGAATGTGAAGCCATAATTATCTGGCAGCAAAACCTGTGCATAGTACAAGCAGTGTATTTAGATATTACTAATGCCTTTACTTTGCTATCAGTTCATTCATATCACACATTATTAGTTAAAATAGCAATAGAGATTCCTTCCTGCTTCAGAATATTCTGTTCTGCATTTGAGTTTTTTCTTGTCACACAGAAAAGGACTAAGAAATGTACTTCAAACTTGGTTTTGGGTGTGTTACACAAAATCCCAATACCAGAGGCTGTGAACACCTTTCCTTCAAGCCCAAAAAGACACTGCTTTTAGATTTGCATTGAATCTAAAACTAGATTTCTACTGGAAAAAGTGGAAAAGAGGTTATGCTACTTCATGCTTTCTGAAATACACAGATGAAGACCAGTATGTGCTCTATACAACTATGCCTGTGAACATGGCCAGAATTTTATCACCAGAATGTAAATATGGGAGGTTGGATCTGCCAAGCATTTTGTCACATTATCACTTAAACATTTGTAAATAAGCCAGCAAAACTGATGATGAAAGGATAAAATGCATCTTAACTTTCACAATATTTTTCTAACAAGATATAAACTGTGTAATAATAATGAAGCTTGAGTCAGTGCTGAAAAAAATGAAAAAAGATATTTCCATCTAAGATAGGAAATGTCTTTTAGAAAATTGAAAAGAAATTATTTTCAACATAGATTTTTCTACAAAGATTTTCACATTCATCCTTCAAAATTTTCCATTTGTCTGACAACAGGAATTGATTTAAAGTTTAGAAACACATTTTGAACTCTAAAATTATTTCTTTTGGTATTGTGGCAATACTTGCCAGTACTACTTGTGGCCTATTTTTTTATACTTTAATCTCTCCACCTCCAGAGAACATATTTTGTCTTTCCATTTAATTTATTTATTGTTTTGGTGTGTGAGATTGGTTTTTTGGAGGGTGTGTTTTGTTTTTTTTTCTTTGCCTGCTTTTATATTTTAGTATGAAATTATTATTGTGACTAAGCATACAGTTACTTCAACTTTTTTTTTTAATGGTTTAAATTACTTTTATTTTCAATGTATTTTTAGCCAAAAGAAGGAATTTGAAAAATTCAGATACTGTTCTCCAAGCAGAACAGAAAATCAGAAAAAAATTAATAATACCCACTTGTGTACTCCTATTAGTGTAAGATCAATGCTCAATACTACTGGTCCATACAGGCATTTATATATATTTTAAATAAACATAGAAACACATAAAAGTATTATGAATCTATTGTGAATAATTTAATTAAAGAATTTATTTTAGCATGGCAAGGAGCGCTTGTTAAGTCACAGGTACTTAATTTTCACATCTCTCTAGGTACTCAAGAACACCAAATTATCAAAAGTACTCTTCTCACATCACATACACTTCCTGTCTCAGTGCTTCCAACTGGTAGGCAAATGCTCTTGGGTAACACTCAAGAAGTAAAGTCTGCTGGCAGAGAAATCCTGCACATCTCAGAGGCTTTCACTGTTTATGAAGTGGTTTTACTCATTTGTGCCTTCAATAGTCCTCTGGACTTGCTCTACAAGCCAGCAGGTACTGGTGACTCAAATACATTTCTTAATCACTATAGCTTTAAGTATCTATTCATATCAAAATATTACCTCAATAACTAAGAAAGAAATGATTTTAGGACTGCTGCAAGTTACGTATTTTTAAACTTATGGGCCATCTCATTACAGATGCTATTTGATTCACAATGAAGTCAAGAAAGTCAATAGAAGTATTCTGTATCATTCTCAAAGAAATAAATGGCATTTGCTGTGGCCATTTTTTTCCCAAACATAGACAAATATGCAAGTATTTATCTCTAAACAAATTATTTAAATGAAAACACCTAATTACAGGGCACTGTTCTTTCATTTACATCTCATGTAACCTGCCATTTTGCATAGCCTAATAAAACTACACTTTTTGTGTAGTTTTGTATTAAACGTGTTGTTAAATGTACAAGAAGAACTAATGGCGCTGCTTACAACTGACAGGTGAAGTTCTAAGAAGACTGGTTTAGTCTTTTATCTACCTGAGATGTCTAACCAGAAATATAAGGCACTTTGCTGCATGATGGGGATGTTTTCCCCCATGTTTTTTCAGATGTCATCCTGAAATAAACATGCCAAAACTCTGCTTTGCTGACTGCGTCATCAGAGCTTGCAAACGCTAGCACTTCTCTGACAGGCATTGTGAATCACAGTTATTTTTTCTCCCAATGTCTACGAGGTCTGCCACCTGAACTGGCAAAGTCTGTAAGTGCCATCAACTTCTCCTCAGGGCTTACAAGCTATATTTGCTCTTTCAGAAGAATCTGAAAATGTTGTGAACCATAACTATGTTTCTGAGAGAACTTACAAGTTCTGCCATCTGTGCCTGCAGTGCTTCAGAGCATCATAATATGGATATGGAGATATTTTCATCATGGGGTTTACGATCTCTACCAGCTGCATCAGCAGAGATTGTTAGTGTTGTGAACCACAACCATTTATCTCTCAGCACAGATGCCTACTTTACTTTTTCATTAATGGTCCATATCTGTTTGACCACTGTTATATATATACATGTATATTTTTCAGGAAAAAAGAAAGCAAACAACAAAAATAATAATTTAAAGCTGATCTTTAATCACTGCAGATCTGGATAAATTTCTAAATATTTATGGAAGTTTAACTATGTCTTGTTTATACCAGAAATTTATTGCAAATGCAATTATTGTGAATGCCATATGACTTGTAAGACTTTCTGTAGTCTGACAAAGCTGCAGCTCTTGCTGCTATTCACAGAATTTGGGAAAGTATTTCGTTTCATAAATATGATGTTAATTCTCTTTATGCCATCCTGACATTTTCCAACTATCTTGGTTTAGACCACGACATGAAAAAAAACCTGTCCTTATGAAGGAAACTTTTGCTCTCGTTAGCTGTCATGAAGGAGTTTTGGCACACGGTGATACATCACTACTTTCCCTACATTGGCCCTGGGAAAGAAATGTGCTAGGTGTCTATGAGGAGTAGCAGCAGATCCAGATGGGTACAACGAGGGCTGCGTGTGTCAGAGGGGAATGCAGAAAGAAGCTGTAGCTTCTCCATATGTTGACAGAGAAAGAAGCCATTGACATGCCAAGAAGCTCTTGACTGGCTGTCTAAATGGGGAAGCCAGGCATCTAAGGGAAAGTAGTTTGAGATTTTACTACTGATGTCACTGTGTACCTGTTGCATTTCAATGTGCCAATATGAGAAAGCTATGGATCTGGAAAGTCTAGTAGCAAAATGCCTATAAATGAACAACTAATGAACTTTCCAATTACAGCTTTGAAGATATTGGGTTTATATAGCTCTAATTCTGTGCCTGTGTCTGTACACAAGCCTGACCTGATACAGTTAGATTCAATTTAATTTGGCTGTGATGAAGTGCCCAACCAGAAATACTTCCTGGATACATGAGTTTTGAGGAAAAGGCCTTATTTGTTAACAGTCCCATGGAGACTGGTTTGGTCAGTGGGATTTTGCAGATCTTGCCTCTGGGGCTGTCTGGCCATGTTGGTTGCCCACAGCTGGCAACACAAAGGACCCCAAAGCATCCAGGCAGAGAATCTGGCACTCAGTGGTTCCAAAAAGCAATTAAATCTGTCTCCTGCTAATCCTAGATCTTCAGACCAATTTTAAGTTTTCTTTGTAACATGGGTTTTGGAAATCAATAAACAGACTGATCTTGGGAAAACACTTGCTTAGGTTGAAGGTAAGCATGTTGGATTTCCGTTATAAATGTAGAGATTTCAAAAATGAAAATACTAGTCAGTTTTCATGATTTAAAAAAAAATTATCCAAAAATTACTTACAGGTTATGCTGTTGCTTAAATTCTGGAGGAAATGCAAAGTTTCTATATGAAACCTGGTCTTATTTTTTTTCTTTACTGAATATGAGCAAAAATCCCAGAATTTTTAGCATTTGAGGTGTAATATCTAAATCACAGAAAGTAATAGAATCTTGCAAGATTAACTACTGCTTATCAACTAATACCTATCTTGCCTTTAAAAAAATCTTGTAGCTTTGGATCAGTGTTGGAAAACTACATGTGCTAAATTTTATACAAAAGGTAAATGTTCAAAGGGAAAACAGGACTATCAATACTTCATAACTCTCTTACATGCTGATTCTTACTATAATATTTACAGAGCAGTGCCTTGATCCACATCCTCAGGAACATTCCAAATTTAAGTTCTACTCCCTATTTACAATGTACCAGTGAGATACTTGATACTTTGTTCCTTTCTGATATTAATATTTTAGCAAACCTGACATATGTTTACATACATATGTTTCCATGTCAAATCACATTATTAATATTTGCAAAAGTCTCTTTTTGTAGCTGCACCTCTTTCTGCATTTTTTCTGCATTTTAAGAAAAGGAATGCCAAAAGTTTTGAAGAAAACTAATTTGAGAATTTGAATTGATGTAAGCTGAATTTTTTTCCTGCTTTTCTACAACATATGTCAACTGAGCACAGAAAGTTTTTAAATTTTAAAAAGCTTTGGAGGAAGGAGTATGTGTTCCTTAGATTAATACTAATAGACTAATACCCTTTCTGAATCGGTGCACAGCCCTGTGAAAGACATAATGAAGATCAAAATAAATGTGGAACTGCACCTGCTTCTAGGAAGTAGGTGGTATTTAAGCTGAATTTAATCTTGGTATTTACATACACAGAGACAGCACACTGGCAAAGAATCCACATGAACATGGTCCAGGTATCTACAATTAGGGATTCATTACTAAACCAAATTATTTTCATGAGTAAGTGCATCTGGTCATTATGCCATTGTTTGGAAACCTGCAGTCAAATCTGTAAGCAAACTGGAAGGAAACCTGTAAATTGCTAAAAAAACCCCAACTTCATCCTAATTGACTATGTATTGGGCCACCTGCATGATTTTGCTTTTTTCCATTATATGAATGTAACAACATTTAGAGGGCTTATTGATCCCCAATACTTAACTGTTAGGTCATATGAATAGCAAATGAAATATGATATAAAATATGCAAAATAATAGTACATTAGCCTAAACAACACTAATAAATTGCAAAGCTTAGCATGAAATTGAAAATCACTAATGGAGCACTGCGCAGTTTGTTGAAGCAATGAGCAGTCAAAGAATCATACATAATGTAACAGTACAATTGCTAACAGCAGGTTCATAGAAGACAATTTAAACTTATTTTTTATGGACAAGAGGAATTGATCTTTGAAGCGGTTCCTAAGGAGATTCCACTTAGCCCGAACAGCATCTTGGGATTGAGTTCTGGTCTATCCCTTGCATCAAATGCATATTTATGAACTTCAAGAAAACAGAGATTTAAATTAAATATGAGATTATGGTTTATGAACTTAAACCAGAAGAGGTAAAAATATTAGACATGTGGAACTAATACCTGAGACTGCTATTGAATTCAATGGTTATGACAGTCCCTCAGGTTTCACTAAAAAATAGGTAAAATGCAATGACCTTTGCTTCTTAAAATTATTGGGCGTTACAAATATTAAAAGCTATGAACACAAAGGATGAATATGTTTCAAAACTGTAATATGCTAGGTGATATTCTATTTTCTCAAGGCCATCTACATGAAAAATCAACTTATGTTTAATGTAATTGGTATCAAATGCATTTTTTCAAGGAGCAAGACTGCTTGACAAAATGCAAGTCTTTACTATGCACTGATAGGAAAAGTTCTCACATTTGTGAACATTAAGAGGGAAATTTACATCATATTCATTTTTTACTTTTGCAGCATTTTCCCAATGAAATATTAAATTTTATGTTGTCTAGCAAAATAAGTCAAAAAGGTTTTATAAAATTTAGTGTGCCATGAGATCGCATGTATTTTAGGGTACATTTAAATTAAGAACTGAAAAGGCAAATGTGAAATTCTTGAGATCCTATGCAGAAAATATTTCTGTCTGCTAAGAAGTATTGCAATTGTAGCACAGTAACTGTTCATTTTGAGTTATAAGCAGCCAATCTTTTCCTTGATAAGCATGGCTCTTTTCTTCCAATTCCTTTTTACTCAGTGTATGAATCTAGGCCTTTTAATGCTGTTATTTTGCGTTTGGGGTTGTGTAGGCCCAATCTCTGGCCTCATTAGCCTGTAGGTCTTATAGAAATGCAGAAAAAAACCTGCAGAAAAATTATGTATGAGAAAACTGGAGAGCTGGCACAGATGGGTCTTTTACTTATTAAAATGTAAAGTACTGAATGATGGAGGATTTTTGTATTAATAAAAAATTTTGTGAAAATATTGTTACTACTCAAGTCTAATCACATAGTTAACGAATCCAAAGCCACAATTAATTGAACAGCAAGTCAGTTGCCTAAGAGCAACAGTGCATGCACTGACTGGACAAACAATATTGTAGTTACACTTGTTCAGATCTGAGGAATTGTTTTCTAACTTTAGCAAATACAAAACCATGCAAACAACTCCATCATCCCAAGGCTCTCCCTGATATAAAGGTGGGATGACTGAGGGAATGCAGGCTCATTGCCACGGTATATTTGATTGCTCTTAAAACTCCAAATGCCATAGCCTAAGTACTCAATCCACATCCTTAGTGGATCAAGTCCCATAATTTGGAAACAGTCCTAGAATTACACGGCTAAAATGTTTTTTCTCTTTCTTCTGAACATCCTAGACATACCTTATTGAAGATACAATGCATTAAAGTTTCATAGTACAGCTCAGCAAGTAGCTTGTGGCTTCAGGGAAACAAATGAAGACCTACAATTTTATAGCCCTATCCCTGTTAAAGACAGGTTTCAATTTAAAACAAATTTCTCATCACAATAATTGAGGTTAAGGTATTCCTCCATACTTTTGTTTTCCAAAATGAGATATAGGATGTGCAACTTGCAGTTCTGAGCATAGAATACAGATAAAATACTGAAACAATTTATACATCAAAACGTGTGGCAGTAATTTAACAGATATTGAAGTTTACAGTTTGTTTTGTTCAGCTCTGATCTCACTACCAGCCAAAATAAAATCATTATTTTATAGTCTAACATGCTCCTCAAACTGCATAGTATAAGAACTTGACGGTTATGTGGCTATTAATCTACTTAGCAATAGCATAGTTTTAGATGATTCAAGTATTTTCAAAATTTAAACGGTCTTTTTTTTTTTTTTTTGGTTTTTTTAAGGTCCATTTTCTTCCTGGGTGTCAGCAAAGCATAATTTCAGAACTTCTTTGTCTCCTACCTTTTACATCAAACAACCAGGAATTGATGAAAAGTATCCCATTTCCACAGTGTTCCACTCTGATGCTAGTATTCAAGGTTTTTTCCCCTCTGGGATAAACTTCCTATCACACTGTGCAACATGTAATACAAGGATGCTAACATTTTCAAAAGAGGCTACATTAGAAAATGGCCTCTTAGTTAATGATACCTGAATGAAAAGAAACTCCCTGTAGATGTAAGAAAAATAAAGTATTCCCTATTTCTCTCATCAAATAAATAAAATCATCAAAATGGGAGAGCTGACACTGAGACTGGAATATAGCATTTGGAGAGTGATAGTAAGTGGGCTGATGCTGCCTTGAGGAGACTGATACAGTGAAATTGGAAATTGAGGAGCTGAAGTGATATGGAGGACCCATGATGAGGCATGGGATGATACCAGGGAAGAAGCAACCAGAATACCAGGCATATAACATATCAATTACTTTACCTTAGGCAATCCTACTTGTCCCCACTAAGTAGAGGAGAGCAGTGAGAGAAGACAAGTGAGTTATCAGCAACTCAACACGGCCCCTGTTGTTCATTTTCTCCCTCTCAAAACCCCTGGAAGGAACAGCAAAATGACAACCAACAGGGCTCAAAATGTGCCTCAATTGCTTTACTCAGAAAGAGAACGGACTCTTCAGAAGTACTGCTGAAGTCACCACCATGGCAGGAGTGGTGACACCGCAGGGGTCAGGAGTGAGGTGGAGTCTGCGTGTGTCTGTGCACGTGTCTTTGATCTTCACACAGTATTGGGAATCTGTCCTTAGACTGAACCAGCACTGCAAGCCCCAGTCTTTAGAAACGCTATGTATATCTACTTTTGGAATATTTTCATCCAATTCTGTCTTAAAATATAAATGAGGCAGGCTAAAGTAGAATTAATCTAGGTCTTCCAGCTCACTGACACTTCCTCCCACAACCTTAAAAATGGTCATCAGAATTAGTATGAGAAAAGTTTTAAGACACAAGAAGTTGGAAATAGTTTTCCTTCAGTCACAAATGAAAATATACCTAAACAAGGATCATGGCTTGTCTTCAAAAGAAGAGCATGGGAATTTTTCCAATTCATCAAAAGTATCGCTTCCTGATACTGAGCAGAGCAAAACTAAAACTTTGATCCAACAAGTTTCTTAATCTACAAAAGGCTGAATTCTCAGTAGCTCAGTTATGAGAGAGAGGAATGCTTTCATGGGAGAAACATGCTTATTAGAACCTGTACCATAACCTAGAAAATTTGCAATAGCAGAAGAACAGAATACTGGAAGGTCTGTATCTCCTGTTACGCTAGGCTTAGGATAAGAAGTAAACCCCAAAAAGTGCAGTAATGTCACATATATATTACTTCAGAGTTTCTGTGTGTTTTAGGATAATTTCATGGCCCTCTGAATTTATCCAAAACCAGTAACTAAATATCAAATGTTGTTATTTCATAGTCTCTCATAACTATTTTGCTTTATTCTTCTAGTAGTTTTCATAGCAAAGACATGAGGTATCAAAAGCTTACTGGTTTTGGATAAATATGAATACCAGATAATGCAATAAATCTGTCAAATAAAGCAGTAAAAGAGAACCCATGGGAAAAAATGAAATCTAAGGCTAAAGCTTTATTTGTTGTTTAGGAAGAACAGGACTCTGAAGCTATTTTAAATGTGGAAGAGTCCCGGTCCCTCTCTTCCTTCCATGTTTCCTTCCTTCTTGCCTCTCTCCCATTCCTTCCCTTCCTCTGACTCTCAGTCTCTCTGTGTTCCCTTCCCCTCTGTTTTTGGTCAAAATTGTCAGCATCTACCAACAAGAACTGCTAGCATAGGAAAAATTCCACTCCTGTGTAACTGCTTTTTAAAAAATTCACTCTACACTAGTGCTGTGTAGGTTTGCTAATATAGTCCCCTAATTAACAGACAGATCCGCAAATTTGTGTCACAATTTAGTACACAATATATTCTACTTGAGCTGCAGTATATATTGAAAGAGTAGTACAAATAATGAATTTTTTATTTTATATATTCATATATGTAAATACAACAAATGTATGCTACATTATTTTATACTCAGAAGGCCTCTTGACCACTGGAAATGCTCTGAAGATTATTAAAATAGATTAAAAAAAATTATCCTTTAGAGAACTCTGGGAATATTTACTTGGTACACCCAAATATATGGTGATTCAATATGACAAATCTTACTTCAAATAGATTTTTCTTTCTTTTTGAAATGTATTTTGCTTCTGTGAAAGGTGAAAAATGGACGCCCCTGAAATCCTGAGCCTTGCATTGTTCTCATTAGAAAAAAGCTACCCCAATTTCCCACTGGCATACATAATTGCTGCCATTGAACTACTATTTGTGACAGTAAGACAGCAGTGTAGTCTATATACCCCATTCAGTGCTCACTGTTTCTACCACTAGTGCAAGCTAGAGTGCCATTTGTGGAATTAGCTTTTGTGGATATAACAACCTGTCAATTAGGAAGTGAATTAAGTAATTCACACAATAATCATCAAGTAACAAGCCTCAGTCCCTGCTAAGCTGAGCTATTTCCAAACTGGCAAACCAGAGCCTCTGATCTAGAGCTGTGTGCCATACAGATATCCTAAATGTGTCCATCTGATGATGCATTTGTACTTACTGCAGTGTTAAAATATGATAGATCCCGATCTTGTTATTACTTTACCTTTTCACTGGTGTGACACTCATGGTTGCAGGTAATGAACAATCACAATACACAACAAGGGCAACCATCAAAATATCACTTTTCTTCATTAAATATCCTTGAAAAAGGTTAAATATTTTGCATTAAACTTGCCAATTTTAGCTGGATATAAAAATATACAGAAGAGAGCATTTTAAAACTTGTAATGAACCACCAGAAACTGATTGTTTTGGTTGTTAGAAGTAGCTGACTTTGACCATCCTTAGAGTAGTTTTTCAATGGTATGCTGGAGATCCATTATTAGCATAACTATGTAATCATCATGACAATAATGATTTTGCTGAAACCTAAATGTGTGAAATTAAGCCTTTAACAGCTGTAAATCTGTCCAGCAATAAAGTCAATGAAAGGTCATTACACTATGTACAAGAAGGATGTTGCATTCAGATGATACATGGTATTGCATCTGTACACTGCCTTCTTTGGTGATTTCATAAAGAATGGATGATGATAATAAAGTGTAATACCAAATGTTTTCAAAGCTCAAGTTACTATAATGTAGGAAAAAAACTACACCATATTTTACTTACAGTCAAACTACTGAGCTTATTCACTCTTTTAAGGAAAGGTGATATTACAGGCAATTTGGTAAGTCATTCCAGTATGACAAGCGCACATATGTTTATATGTTAATTTAATCCACTTGGATCCTCATACACAATCAGAACAGGATATTTCATTAAAATGTCAGCACTTCCAAATCAGAAAAAAAGGTAAACTCTGGAGATAGTGAGGCAGGCTTTCAGTCTGTAACAGTTGATCTGTACTGGATGAAATTTTGCTTCTAGTTCTAAATCAAGCCAAAAAGTACAAAGAAGAATAAAATACCATACAAGAAAGAAGAAATGGCATTCTAAGCACTATGTAAATTTTAGGATTAGATAAAACTCTACAGAGAATTCTACCTAATCTGTTTTTGTTTTACCAGTACTGTCTTCCCTTTTTTGGGAGAGGCAGGATGATAGAGGCAGAATATGCTCTTTCAAACATAAAATACAAGAATGTGCTGTACAAGTAGAAATTACTAGGTCCTCCTTATCATAGGTCCTTACATTCCTATTAGTCAAAGACATGATACTGAGAAGCTTAAGTATGACTTTAGATCTTGGTGAGACCATCCTGACAAAGCATAGAAAAAGAGGAAGATACAAGGAGAAGCCTGACAGAATACAAATGCAGTTTATAAAGCTCAGATATAAAGAAAATACATATAAAAAAGAACAAGGAATTAGAGGAGAAAGAAAATAAGTTTTCTGTAATGAGAGATGAAACATCACAAATAACAGAAAATATAGAAAATAATGCGAATGACAGAGACAAGGCAAACACAGGTTATTGAAGTCAGCCAAGGCTAGCATGAGCACCATGTATCAGGTTTTATGAATGGGCAAGAGCCCAGTTTGTCCCTGCAGTAGTTGGAAGTTTCTGTACCTTGCAGAACCAAACCCACCTGTGATGGTCTTGGGAGCAATGCATTTACATCCCCACAATGCATGCTCAGCACTTAATAACCTCTGCTGATCCTGAGCCAGCTGTGCAAGGAGACAGCTCTGTATCTCTCTTATGGTGAATCTGGCACTAAAAGAAATAACTGGGAGTTGACTGAACTTCAATGTCAAAGATAAGATATCTAGACGTAGATATAAACAAATAAGCTAGTGAAGCATGCAAAGGAGAAAGGTAATAGAAAGCGAAAAGGAAGAGAAACTACTGACAGAAAAACAATTTTCAGCAGATGGGAGGAGTTGATTTGATGGAATTTTTAAACGCTTAAGTACCAGTCAGATTTTGTTCATAACCTTATGAAGAATGAGATGTTAATTAATATTTTCATAATGAAAATATGTATTAGAAGTGTACAAATGCTGCAGTTCTTGTTTAAACTTCTTTTTGCAATAATTTACTTTTAAGCAAATAAGGGTAAAATAAACACTCCTGCAGGCCACCATTCAATGGCAATGGCTAGTCATTCAGCTAGCTTAACTGAAATTATATGTCATACACTTAAGTACACCATAATGTGGATCAGTCTGCTAAGGGTAAAGATCTGGAAGATTTCAAATCAGATGACAAAAACATTATAAGAGTTTACAATTAAAAAATGCTTTAAAATCACCTGTATCATCCATAATTCAATGGTGAATGTTTAATTTCTATTCCTTCTTCACTTCTGACAAAATGCAAACTTAAATTAAGACATGTTCTTTCTATTCTATAGAAGAGGTATCATATAAGCCTGTATGTATTGCTTCTTCATCCATGGAGGAGCAACTTGTACTTGTGGTTGCAATTTTCTTTTTTATTCTGGTTTTTTGATTCCTCATAATGAGGACTATTCTGAACATGAGAGAAATTTAAATAGTTTTAGACAGACATACTGAAAGCTTGTGCCTAGGCTCTTCAGCCCTGGTATCATCTGATGACACAGAAATCTCAGGATATAGTATTTAAAAAAAATCAGCCTTCATTATCATAATTGACAAAAAAACCCCAAGAAATAGAACTGATACAAATGGAAGTCATGCTGGAGGGCTAGATACCACCCTTACTATAACTCTTACTTACAAGATTATATATCTTATTGTGTTAACCTAACTATAATTTACAGAAGTAAATATCTAATTTTTCTTAGAGAGTAGAATTTTAATTTTCTTTTTTTCCTTTAACGAGGAAGGTGTCTGCTGGTACTTCAGTATGTAACACCCCTGCTTCTTGCTCAGCCTTATTCCCAGATTCCACTGGGAATTCAAGCCCTGCACTTAAGTAGGGTTGATGCTGAAGTCTCCTTCTGGAGGAATTTGAGTTTCCTTAACTATGTATGAACACACACCTTTAAAGCCATCTAAATTGAGGCAAAGAGCATTGGGATGATGATCCCCAACCTACAATACAGAAGAATCTTTCTACTTTTGTTTCAAATGTAAGACACAGGGCCCATAAACGGTCTCAATATATTTTAGAGAGGATTCACTGGGAGGTGGAAGAAAATTAAAGGAAAGGAAAAAAGAAGGAAAACCAAGTGACACATCTTTAGGGTGAGAAGGAAAAAGGTAATTGCCATATTTGAGCCCTTAAACACTTGCCCCGTTTTTTCCATTACCTTTAATAAAATAGATGCTGGAACCAAGATGTAATTACCATTGATACTTGCTCACTGCTTACTGTGTCTTGCTCTTTTTCTGTCTACCCATTTAATTTTTACCATTGTCAGCTCTGATACTGAGCAGCAATTAGCAAAAGTCACTCTGATCTGATATCTAGTAAGGGAGAATGTAACCAGTTCTCCTCAGAAGCAGGGAAAATGAATTCACAGATAACCTGGTAAGGGCAGTGTTTGGCAGTACTAGAATAGACACAGCATTTTGACTTTTCTGCAGAGATTTGAAATTATTCTAATGACATGAACAGAGAGATTAGGTCAGCTGTAGGTTAAGGTTTTTGCAAATTAGAGGGATTTCAAAGAGGGAAAGACATATTCCAGCACTGGAGAGATTGAAATCTAATTGCATATTCTATACAAGTATATATTTTAATTTTAACTTGTCATTTATACTAAGGCAGCTACCCAGGGAAGTCTTAGTCCAGTCTTCCATGACACATATCTTCATAAAAGATTCTCAACAATAAAGATTCTAAGAAAAAGAATAGGAAATGCTACAGCCTTGTCTATGTGGACAATGGTGACTGAGGAGTGGCCAAAGAAGCAGCAAGCAAGACTGTGACTTTTTCCACTTCTATCGAACAAAGGAGAAGCAAGGGATTAGTACAAGGGGAACATATTAAAGTGGGTTGTGTGTTGTATCGGCCATAATACATCAGGGACTCCATAAAGAAAGGAATTTAGGGAAAAGAAGTGATTCCTCTCATGATGATTCAGTTTTTAATTAGTACTTACATTAATTTCCTGAAGAGAAACAGACATGTTTAAACAGAAGGTACTTTAGAGGGGATATATCTAAACACAATGAGATGTAAGTGACTAAATGCTATAGACAAAGAAAAGGAAAATTATGCCAATGACAGTCTGTTGGTTGGTTGTACAGCAGCACGTCATCCTACCTCCATTACTATCAAGGAGGCTGATCACAGAAGAAGGTATCACACTGCATTGAGAAGCAGTTTTTTCCAACAGATGATGCTACATCACCTGAGACATTTAATAGCCACACTGGACTAAGCATTTAAGGCATATTATACCATTTTGCTACAGAAGAAGACAATGCAAACCATTTCCATCATTACTGACTATGCATAATACAAACTTCAGACACTTAAGTGCATTACATGTAAATATTAGCAGCTCAAGCTGATAGATTGATGGAAACGAATTAATCTAAGTGATGGCTAATCATATTGTCCTTATTTTGTGAGGGACTAAATATATCACCCTCCAGGCAATGAAAAAGGACATTCAATACATTTATCTCACAGGAAGTAGCTGAGAGGAACCCCTTCTCTTCTTATATGCATTATGTTGTAGCTATCAAAGGGTATGTACTGTCTACATTCTGTTTATCTATATCTGTCTATAAGCAGAAGCTTTGATCAAAACAAAGTGGAGAAAAATATTTCACTAAATACATTAAAACTAAATCTCCTCAATAAAAGAATTCTCCCTGTAAAATTTGTGACTTTTTAAATACATCCCCAGTCACTATTTAACTGTCATTTAAGCCAATTATATTTTAGTCAGTGTAACAGAATTTGTGCTGAGGATCTCCAGATCTGGCTTAGAATTAATTTGGTTATAATAAGATGGTAATTTTAAGCAATATATAATTTTTTAAAAAACAGAAAAGACTCATACTGTCATAACAAAGAACTAACCTAATCTTTGCCCCTGAGTTACTGAAGAGAGATGTAGATAGATTCCAGTAGGGTTTCATTGAGACAATACAGGTCTTGTTGGAATACCTTTACTTTAAAATGTCTTGATATATCAGTTTTAAAATGCATCATTCCTCAAACCACACAAAAGCCATCACTTCAAAAGCATCTGATTAGTTTGAACACAATCAAGGGCATGTGAGATAGCTGCCATTTAGTTCAGCCAAAGCAATCCATGCCAACTGCAATAAACCCATCAAACTGTCATAGAGTCAAGCTGTGAGAAAAAGACGACGGTGATTACACACAATAGTTTCCTTGGGTGGTTTTATAATTTCAATTTTTCAAACATTTCAAGATTTTCAATACTTACAGTAGCAATCCTTTAGTATAGAATATTTTCCCTGGGAGTTACTATCAACAACTTAGCCTATTGGTTTTTTTCCCCATCATTGAATCAAGCATAAAAGCTCATCAGACAAGAAATATTGTGATTACAGTTGTATATAAATTATTTAAAGAGATCCAGCCAATCAAAACAGATATTTTCTCTGATATGTGCATATAATTCCCATTAAAAGGAACAGGTACAGTTGAGAAGCCTGAAATTGAACCTATACCTAAAATTAAAACAACATTCTTTCCTTCACCCTGAAAGACAGTAACCCTCTGGAAAACAAAAAAAAGGGAGACTTAGTGATCATGTTCTAAGACATAAGATGTAAATTTAAAAATGCATTGTGGTCATTATGACAATCACAAAGCATAGAGAAGAATGACATTCGAGAGTAAGGAAATTTAAGACACACTATTTAAATTGTTCTTTCAAAACCACTACACTATTTATATGAATTCTTCAGGCAGATGGAATATTGAAACCTCAAGATGTATTTTCCTCTGCACAGATGTATTTTATGCAGCACAAATGGTGCAAAGTTGGGAACTTTGCAGCAGACTGCAAAGAGTATAATGCTAGCGAAGGACAGAGGGGCACAACATTGTGATTCTCTGTTCTGTAAAGCTCTTGGATTAGCACTGTGTTTAAACAAGGCACTGTCAGAGCTCAAAGCAAGAAAAAGACAGTAATGAGGATACAATTCAGGAGCGTTGTCCAGACTGCATCTTGCTGGGCTTATTACTTAGCTGACTAAAATACATGTCATCTCAACCTTGAACACATAGTGGTTATGTCAGAACACCAGTGGCCTATGTTTGCGTTGTTAGCTCATCTGTGTGGACTTAAAAATGTCATATTCCCTTTCTGCCAGGCACCACTCTTAACCTACCCTTAATATGGTTTACTAGGACATGATCTATAAGCTGTAGTAAGATCTATGAGTAGTCATGTAAGAAAAAAGCAATTTTTTTTCTGTGTGTTTATCACAGAAAAAAAAAAAAGAGTTTGAGGGGAGAAAGAAATTTCTAATGATTAAGACTGTCTGACCTTAAGATGGTTGGACTCTGGCCTGCTAAGATGTAAACAGAAACTCAGATGCAGCTGATCTCTTCCTTCTGCTGAGCACTCTTGTGCTGATGAGAGTTCTTACAAAATGAAAATCGTAGAAAAATTACCCACAGGTATTATGGAGAGTAAGGATAGTTATACTCAACACTTAAGCACCAATTTAATTCTAATTAGTATGGTTTCAACCATATTCCTGAGCTACCATTGCAGAGGAGAAAGTTGTTGTTCCAATTTTAGTTCTGAGTAGATGAGGGTAGGAATAGTAAAAATTTTGTCTCAGAAGTTCAGACTTTTATATCTACAAAAAAGAGAAATAGCACAAGACAAATCCACCACCTTCAAATATTTCATAATGAGCAGTTCTATCATTAATGAAAGCAGTAACTTCTCAGAATCATATAACATTACCATGCAACCAACAATTAGCTGAAAACACAGCAAATTCTATATGGGCATTCCATTGTAAAAAAGAGTGAGACAGTGGTGAGAAATTAAAACACATACAACAAGTACTGCCATATAAGCAGGGTTAATAATTTCTCTATCTCATCTGCCTCCTCCTGGACTATGGTAAGTACAACATCAGAGCTTTGATTTGCTTATACCATGTCTTTATATTTTATTTTTTTTTCCTCCTTGCTATCCTTTTCAAAGAATCACAGAATGACTGAGGTGGAAAGGGCACACAAGTATCATTGAGTCAGACTCCTGACCCTGAACAGAACAGCCCCAAGAATCGCACCATTCCTGAGAGTATAGTCCAAATGCTGCTTGAGCTCTGTCAGGTTTGGTGCTGTGATCACTTCCCTGGGGAGCCTGTTCCAGTGCCCGCTGGGTGAAGAACCTTTTCCTAGTATTCAACCTCAACCTCCCCTAACACAGCTTCAGGCCATTCCCTTGGGTCCTGTCACTGTCACCACAGAGAAGAGAACAGTGCCTGCCCCTCTACTTCCCCTCACAAGGAAGCTGTAGAGTTCACTGAGGTCTCCCCTCAGCCTCCTCTTCTCCAGGCTTTACAGACCAAGTGACCTCAGCTCTCTTCATATGGCTTCCCCTTAAGGCCCTCCAACATCTTTGTTGGCCTCCTTTAGACACTCCTGTCACCTCATGGCACTGAAACCCTCTTGTTTCCTCATCTGTGTTGAAGACAGAGGCAAAGAATGCATTGAACACCTCTGCCTGGTCCCTGCCCCTGTTTGGGAGGTGACCATCCTCATCCTGTAACAGTTATTTTTACACTGCCTATTGCCATTAATATATTTGAAAATCTTTTTATTGTCCCACACATTTCTGGCCAATTTTCTTGCTTATAAAAGCATAACCAGATTATGACATTTCTACTAGAAATCAGAATTGTGTGTAAAGTATTACAAAAAGAACCTGTAACTGAATTCTTTTTGTGAGGGATGAGCAATATGATAAAGAGCTCCTTAAAAATATGCTTTAAATTGACCTTTGAATCTCATTTAAATTTCTGTCTTCTATTTTTAATTTGTGATAACTGTTTCCTCTTTTTCTATTTATCAGCTTTCCTAAAGTTTTCACACATTCAAGACATTAATCTCTGATTCTGTTATTGCTGTTGTATTTTTTCAGTGACATTATACAACATTATTTGACATTTACATTGATTGAAGAGAAACACATTGAGCAATAATTTAAAGATGGGTCTTTAGGATTTGCATATTCTTCTTCTTTCCTTTCCCACTTTCCATTATATTCTATTTTAGTGATTATCAATAAGTAACACCAAAAAATGAAACTATTACATTTACTTGCCAAAGGATTTATAAAACAAGAGAGAGCTGGCATCTGGGCCCTTCTATTATTTGCCAAATAAGCTTTGATGGGAAGAATTTTGTGTGATGGAGATACAACTTTTTCTAGTTTGTCAGCATTTTAAAGCAATTACATTCAATACTGGCTATGTACAAAAACATTTATTTTAAACTATTTAATAAAATTAGAATTTAAGAGGAATCACTACCTGATTTTTCCTTCATTATATGAGTATGATTTGATAAAGCCAGTTTCCCACTTTGAGTTCTGTTTTTATAATGTAAATAATTAAAAAAATTATCTAGCTATTTTATGTCTCATTGCTTTTCATTTAGAATAAGCATTTGTAATGTCTTTACTTTTTTTAAAAAAACCCCGCACGTGACCTTTATATGTGTTGTAAATAAATAAACAGTAATTAACATTCCTTGCAAATACCTAACTCTAGATACCCTTAACATATAAGCATTCTCAATATATGTTGTAAAAACCAATCAAGTTAAGATTTTACTAATTTTCCAATTCTCAATATAGAAATTCTGGAATCTTAGGTTTAAAAAAGAACAAAGATTAATTACTGGCATAACATACACATATTTTTATGTAACAACAAAATAGTATATAATACTTTATAAAAAGATCTCTAGAATTGGCTTTGGTTGCATTATATGTCTTTTCATAGGTTTGGATTTTTCATTTCACTGTGAAAGCTCATTCCATCTACACTGAAAGGGCCGAGATGAAGGAAAAAGGAAGATCTGGGATTTGACAAGACTCAAGTATCTGAAAGAACACACACATACTTAGAACAGGCTTTCAACCTAGCAAAGAACCTTTTTTTCTGTTCTTGAGTCTCACAAAAATTCAGTGGCATGAGTTTAACACAGCTGAAACTGTGTTATGTCTGCATTTGTTATGTCTGTTCACCACATCCTTGTGTGTTTATATATATTCATATATATATGATATACATTTTATCACTTTATGATATGCACTTTATCACTTCAGAAGGGGCAGGAAAGGAAGGAGAGGTGATGAAGAGTATGTACATGTAGTTATGTACATTTGGGGCTGTTTTGATTGTCTAGAGCTTGATGATGCTCTAGGGATCAAGTGTTTATGGTCAAGTATAATCAGGGGGAATTCTATAACTTTGCAATTAAAATTCTGGATGTGACTATCTGAACAAAATACGTATTTTGTGTCTCTTGTCAATCACTTTTTTATGAACTCCCTTTCTCAGGAACAACAAATGCAAGAATTTTTAAAACAGCTATTTGAAAAAAAAAGTCAGACACAAATATAACAAATTTTATTTATGGTTTTTATGCTGATGTCAAGAAAACCCTTCCAGTTTAGTATTACCACAGATTTATGTAAGTTCACACTCTGGTTTGTTTTAGTGAATTTCCACACTACCTGCTCTGAAATTGCCAACAGAAATACATGCTGGAAAACATGAAGTGCAAGTCTCCAAAGTCTCTGACATTCCTTAACCATTCAACTTTGCACAGAGCAAACGGAAATAGGGTGTATTTTAGCAAACCATATATGTTGAATTTTTAAACAGAGGGCACTCTTCACACTATATGTATGGATGACTGTCAGCAGTGCAAGGGCAGAAATGAATAAGCCCCCTGGTCTCAGAAGAGAGAACTGGCAGAATGCCTGCAGTTAGAATTCTTTCTGACAAGTATTTCCCTAAGTTCAATTTCATAGAATAGGCATATCTAATACATTTTTAAAAATTACTAAAGAAAATAAATATGATGCCATATTACAGGTAATTCTGCAGCAAAACCACCTGTCTTCCTCCAAATGAAATGCAGGTGATTGTTACACCCGAACTGTCAGTTGGTCTATGGGTTTCATATTAGCTTGAGACATTCCAGTAATAAAAATCGCAAGCCTAGTCATAGAGTACCTTCCATTCACTTCACTAGAATCACAGTTTGGCTCAGGAAAACTGGGTGAGCAATGAGAGCAAAGAGGAAGTTGTCTTTTTATGAAACACATTTTAATACACACAGTACAGTGTGTAGGGTTGCTAGAAGTGCTTCTGCAGGGGGTGGCCACAGTGGGCTGCACTGTCTAACCTCTCTGGAGCTGGGATAAGAAGGTACAAATTAGACCACTTCTACCCCCAGCTGTTCTAATCGAGGATGGTGCTGGTGCAGAACTGACCTCAGAATTAGGGAACTGTGACTAGCTTTCTGTACTGATGAAAGGGATTATGTGACATGGATGCTCATGATAGCAGGGGACTGTGGTTAATGGCAGGAAGCTAAAAATCCAGCCACTCAATTGGACCTATGCCTGTCTCTCTCTAGGCTGCAAGAGAGGATATGTAAAGAAAACCTGTGAAAATATTTTGTACATGCACAGTATGATTATGATTTAAAGATGATTATAGCTACTGTCCTGCAAGGTTATGCATTAGTCTCTGAGAAATTTTTGGTCAAAAAAACCTGTCTTTTCTATCAATGTCACTTCAAAACTCAGGCCATTATCAGATGACATTCTGATAATGCCATCTTCAGAGCATTAAAAAAAATATTTATTTTAAAGTATCTTAATATTAATTTTCACTACAATGAGTGTACTGTATTTACCTTTATTAAAGAGGATTTGTGCTCCTTTAATAAGATACTGTGAAAACCTGTGGTCTATTTTATCTCTGGATACAACTTCTCTGACTGCAGAAAGGATTATATTTCTTACCATGCACACATTGAAGACATTAAGAGTGACAGCGTTTTTAAGAAACAAAAAAAAAAATCACAGAAAATATGGGTCATCTGGTTAAATTGTTCATAGTGCCACTGGAATAGAAGCACAAGAAACACAAATACTTTTGATACAATTTTGCAGCCCGGAACACTTCATACAGAAAGGAAGCAAGTTCAAAACACTATTTCTATTAACAAGTAGATGTACATTTTCTTTAGTTTTTCCTTGCATTCTTGTATTTTCTTTGAAAAAAAACCCCAGGGTTTCCAGTTTGGAACAGAATAATTTGGAAAGAAAACTACATTTAGAGGCAGTTTATGCTGCTGATGGAGCACCTGGTCTCATAACTGAAAAGAAATACTACTGCCCCAGGAATGAACATTACCCTGCACCTCATTCCCTGCCACCTCCCCAGTTGTCTCCTGACATCAAGGGACCTTTAGATGGCCCCAACCAGCTGCATCTGCTCAGTGCCCACCACTCTGTGGGTAGCCCCACTCTGCTCCCCATGACAAGGACCACTATTTTTCTGTCAGTAAAGGAGCATGGAAACAGCAGAAAATTTGTATACTGCAGTCAGCTTAGCAGTGGTGTCAGCTTGGCAATATTGTAAAACTTTCACTTACACTGAAGTGGATCCTCCCCAGTTCAGCCTTCATGATGTATGGTGACTAAAACCTGCTCCTGTTGTGTGCAAGTTCAATTTGCCTTTAGGCACAGAAAGTTTACTAAAATTTCGTAATACTGCTAGCAAAGATAGACAGGTGCTGCAGGGAAAGTCCAAATCAAATAGGTCTAAAAGATCTACTACTCCTTCTCAGCATGAAATAATAATCAGAATATTTCATACCTGCACCCTTCTTAGTTTCTGTGAAGAAAATGGTTTGGCTACATGAGCAGAGAGCAAAAGAACAGGTTTTCACACCTATGAACATATTGTCCTCCAAAGGCACAGGAATAACTGGACTACCACATTGCTTAGCAAAAAATAAAATAGTTTCAGAGTTTTAGACCCTCTGAAATCTTCCTCTGGAATACTGATTTTTTTACTTCACAACTCTTCCAGCTTTGTGTTATAGAGCAAAGCAATTGCTCAAGCTGTCCTCTGCAGTATTATATCCCAGTAATAATTGTGGCTGCTAAGAATCTATATTCTACCTTCTGAGAAGGTAGAATATAGATTGCAGTACTTCCTGTTAACATAAATCTAGCAAAACATATCTTTCACTGGCAAAAATTTTAATAGAGCACAAAAATAACCCCATATAATTACAACCCCATACAGTTTTGTGCAAAGTGCAAAACAATCAGTTTTTTTTCTAGAAAAGAAATAAGAACATAAATAGGAATTTAAAATTTTTTAAAAAAATTTAAATTAGTTTTTTTCCAAGAATTTGCTACAGCTTAAAAAACAGTGGCTTTCCAAACTAAAAAAGCTTAATGAAAATTGTTTGTGTTAATCAGGATTGAGATTTGCTGCTTTTAAAAATATTTTCTATATTAAAATGAAAAGTATTTTAATGCGAACCTAGTAAGACCTATTTACATGAAATCAGTACATCTTTTTTGAAAACTCACTTTGTTAAATAATTTACTTCATCATCATTCTTTCAATGCAACACAGTTATAGAACAGATCTCCTATAGTCAATCTTAAAGGTCTATATACCTTGCATTATGCTGACTATTCAACTTGGAAGAATTGTGTTAATTACGATTATGTAGGCCCTGACAGTAGACAGATATTTTACTGTATACAGCCGTCATTCATGTCCATAGTGAAAGAGAACTACTGAGTACTGCCACAATGACAGCATACAGAATGTTATAAACTTTTGGTCCAACCAAGGGACTTTTCATTTCCTCTTTACCTCTAGAAAACATTTCTAGAAAACATAATGTATTATCAGAAGATAAAGATACAAAGGTGATTTAATGTAAATTCTCTTGTAGGAGAAAAGAATACACAGCTTTTGATTGAAATCACTGAATACTAAGATTCCTATGCAGGTGTTTTTCTGTTATTTTCAATATAAAGGAAAGACATCTCATTTCTCACAGATGCATTGTTAACCAGTTTAAAGGAGATTAAAGATCTTCTGGAGTTATTCAATAGTAATACAACAGCTCTTATATATGTTTGTTTCATATATAGAGCTATATATAATATTTTTGTTAATAGTGCTGTTTTGGGATGTCTTACTTTTGGAGCATGATTATCTTTGATCAGCAGTTCTGCAAGACCTTTTTTTTTTGCATGAGAACACTGAAAAATATGTGTTTCTCCAGATGGAAGATACCAAAGATCCATTCACAGCATTAAAAAGTTTCAGAAACACTTTTAAAACATCATATGGTATGTATTTGAATTGCCTCATTTAAGAGCAATTAATTCTTGGATATCTATGGAGGAATGAAAAAAATGCTTTACACCTGAACTGGAAGAAAAGAAAGCGTGTCTGTACGTACTGTGAACCTTTGAATTTTACAATGCTAAAACAACATTGACATGAGCCTTGAATTGATTCAGGTTTTGAAATATTGATCAATCAATTGATTGACTGGTTTACTTTTTAGCAAAAAAATCACACTATTCCTTTAGGCAGGTGGCTCCCTTCAGTCATTTACTATAAAAGTGCAAAATAATGACAACTCCATGCCGTATCTCCAAATTTATACAGTTGAACATTTCTTTTGCACCATATCTGATATGGTGTGCAGATCCTTCAGGTTCTCTCATTGTGAGAGTCTACAGAGAAAGTAATCATTTGAGCCACTCATGTGATAAACCAGCACTTGAAACACTCAAATGTCAAGTTGTTTTCATCACATCGACAGCAGGTCTTAGACTTAATCTTTCCTTGGTTTATGCCGCTACTTTGCCTTTACTTTGCCGCAAAATGTGAAACCGCCGTGTATATGCTAATGGAACTGTCTTGCCCATTAGTTCTCCAATTTCATCTATATTACCCTTCACCTGTTAGTGAACAAGGCAATGGTGCATATTATTCTCCCCTCGATGCACATCCCATTAGACTTCAGTGGAGAATACACCCCCCTTGTGTGTAACCAAGATGAGATTCATAGAGATTTCCATTTGTGTTTACAAGAGCATTGTTTCCTTGGTATAGAATCTGTGCTTTTTATATTCATACAAGACTTACAGACTGAGAGCTTGAATCTGATTCCAGCTTCTCTAAAGCTCAAAGACCTGTGCATTCATAGTTATGGCTACCTTCTACCACGTCCAGAATATGCAGCATTCCTTCCAATGACACAGATGAATTTTCAAGTAATACCAATTCCTTTTCACAAAGTCCTTTGCTACAAATTGACACCAGGTGAACACATGCTTTTAACAGTCACTATATTTTCAAATGCAAGACTGCACAAAAAAAAAGTGAATCATAGTAATTTCCTTGTCTGTTTTTATAATTGAAGTATTTTCTACAGATATAACTTAATATATATTTCTGTTTATGTAAGTGTATGTGAAATTTTGAATTAAGTTAGTTAGCAGTCTGATGAGTTCAATTAAAGTTGATGATACTGCATTATACTTTAAATACTGCTGTGAATTAGCACTGTATGCTTTCCAAAACAACATAATATGATGAAAAAACCAATTATGCTTTAAAATGGATAGAGAGCAATTTACAACCACATTATGTTTAAGTTCTATTCTTTGATGATAGCAGGTAGTACAAATTATCTTTTCTATACTTTAGGATTTGAAAGTCAATGCTGTGAAGAGATACCTCAACTTTATTTTGAACAGCCTCTAAAATGTAAGTTGCTATTGCAACAGCTTACATTTTCAATGTCATGCTGAAATTCAGAAATATAAATTGTTATGTACAAACCTCTGAAACCAAGAGAAGTGTAATCAATTTATTTTACCTGTGGTTGGGCACTAGAAGACATGCTAGATTTTCAGTCCTCTTTCTAGAATTCTCCTGATAAAATATTCAGGTGACCCCCAGGGGAAATTCTATACTGTGGCTAATTTGAACCTGTTTACATCAGAAAGTGAAAGAACTTTTGTATCCTGTTAGTCACAAACATTTCCTAGTCTCATCCTGTCACTTCCCCATGGGGGTTCCTGGTGCCATTCTTGAGTGTACAATACCCAGTTCTGTTGAATGGCTATGCTGATTGCTTGCTTCATCCTTTTCATCTTTGATTAAGTCTGAATACAGAAATTTTTTTACATGGTGCAGTTTAAATTCTATAGGGACTATATAAATTCAGAACATAATCTAAATTCTAAATTTAATGTTCAGCAATTGCAATAATGGAGGAAATTCCCCCATAAACTACAGCATATTCAGTGACCAAAGAACCAGAAACTTTTTTATATATTCTGAAAAATGTTTATAACTTGGATTTGTAATCTAATGTCTTTGACTGAAAGCTGACTTCCAAATGTGCCCTCAGCATTTATAAAATTTACTGAAATTAACTTTGGAAGAGGTATTCTAAATTATTAAAAAAAAAATAAATTGTAATTTGCAATGTAAGAGATATTCATTTCGAATCACACTATTCTGGCTTGAATATTTCTAAAATGTCATAATCTGCGGATTTCATTTTTTTATTAAAGCCACAAACATTCTGGCTAGACTTTCTAATACCAGATTTACAGATATAATAATGTCTAATGAAATATAACAGCAAACTACGTGCCATTTGAATGAAGCCTAAAGATTGTTTCTCAGCATTTGGACAGAATACTTACTTCAGGCTTACAAGTATTAGGAATCTGCAAACACAGCTCTGAAACACCTAATGAGTTCTCAGTGACCTAGAAAATGCAGTGTGTGGAAAGCAGCTTGAAATAGTGACGTCTCTTCAGAGAGCTGCAAACCACTTTCACAGAATGATAATATGGGTATATTTGTCTGTGTGAAAGAATGAAATAACCACTCTCTCAATTAACATTGAGTTGATAGGAATTAGGAAAGCAAATTGAGAAACTGAGTCTCACAATAGTTTTTATATTTGTAAATTCCCAGTACTCTTTTCCAAGTGACTAAGAGAGAGCTTCATGCTTCAATAAAAAAAAAAAGAGTGTATAGCCTGATCTTCAAAGAGAGGGAAAAGAAGGAAAGTAGAAGATGGAGGAACCAGACGAGCTGAGGGCATATCTGCACGAATGCCTGCAGACAGGCCTTGGGTAAATGTGGCCTAAAGATCAAGGTGACTGCATGTGAGAAAACTCTGAGAAACTGTGTAGTAATGCAGTGCAAAGCTTTCAGATCATAAGACCAACTGAGATTAATTTTTAAAAGTTGCACAAGTTCTTTTTAGATACATACATTTTTCTATTAATACAGTTTGAACAGAAAACTGTTCAGCATCCCCAAATTAGAAACTGCATAATTTTTTTCTATTTGTTTTTCTGGATTAAGACACATAATTTTCTTTTCTAGAACTGGTCATCTAGATCAAGTAAGTTAGTTTATGTAAATAGTGAATTGCTTAACAGTTGGAAAAAAGATCTGAATTAAGTGTGGAAATAGAGCAATTTAATGTCCACCTTTGAGAAGTTATTTATGAGTTATTAGGTTTCCTTGACTTTTTTGGCTGACATAATTATTTTTAGTACCGTAATATGTTTAGCAAAGTAATATTTGAGAGAAAAATACTTAAAGTAACCTGGAAATAAACACACCATATCAATAAATCAGTCATTATGCATGAATAGGCTAAATAAAAGAATAGATTAAATATTTCCATGATAGAGAATGAGGTCACTACATTCAGATCTTGAAGGAATGGGTAAAAGGGAGATTTTTTAATCCATGCCATAGAGACCAAGAAGTCAACAATATAACAGAGTCCTTCAAACAAAGTATATATATATGAAAAACAGAACACTACTGACATCTTACTGTTTTCACCTAATAGAAGAGGTTATCCACAGCAATTCTTTTGGGAATTTATGAAGAATAATTACAGTTCAGAGTATTAATTTCCCCATCTTTTACAGGTAGAGATCAGTTTTACTTAAAGAATAAAGTATAATTAGAAGATAAAGAGCTTTGTTAACTTGCCTAGAAAGAAGGTGAAGATCCCTTGCCAGATTTCGGAAAGCAAACGGTAGATCCAAACAAGTTCAAAAATGGAAACCTCAAGCAGGATTTGGTCTCCATTTAGTTTACTGAATACACACAAATAGTAACAACTAGCTTTTTCTCCAACAGGAGTATGTCTGCTAGAGGTTTTACAAGGGGAGATGGCTATAGGCCAAGGGGGAATGATTTTAGAGTAAAAGAAGAGAGATTAATATTAGATGTTAGGAAGTAATTCTTTACTCAGAAGCTAGTGAGGCACTGGAACAGGCTGCCCAGACAAGTTTTGAACACCCCGTCTGTATTCAAGACCACTTGGATGAAGCTCTGATATAGTGGGTAGTGTCCTTTTCTTCCCATGGTGGTGTTTGGGGAGTCTGCAACTAGAGGATTTTTGAAGTCTTTCTAATGTTTTTTAAACCATTCTGTGTTTCTAGGTTACTTATTTCCCATTTTGATGAGAATTAAATTCTACACTTTCCAAAAAGGATTAAGCAAAGCTAAAACAGGCACAATATATAATCTGCCCTGGCAGAAGTAATTGAGAGTGCTTATGACTACATGCGCTTCTATTCTACTACATAGGACTGGGGAATTAAAGGTGAAACATACAGTCAGCACAGTAAAAGCTTCTTTCCAGAAAATTTCAAGCTTGTTTAACAAATATATTTTTCTCAGCTAAGAAGTAATTTGTGCTTGAAGTACTTAGAAAAATAAAAATATAGGTCATAATTTTAGTCAACAGACTTGAGTATTGAGCTATTGGAAATTTTACCAAATTTAAAGTTTCATGAGCAAGGCCACACTACAAGTTCTTCCAGCCAATGATTTTATCTTTTACCATGGCCAAAGGTATATGCAGGTTGTAAAGGTATAAGAACAGATTTACTAGGAAACTATGGTTTCATGATAATATGATGGATCACTAGTCAGGGCTGCCATTTTCATGATAAGCCACTCCATTTTTCTTGGGTTACATCCTGAGTTCTGTTAATACCAATGTCTAAGTCAAATACCTCCAAGCAGATAAACAGATAATAATTAACAACAAAATTGGAAAGCTTAGGAGAAAAGCTGTCTGTAGTTTATAAAATCCTGAAAGATAGATTAATAAATATGATTTTAATATTTCTATGCTAATACTATGTGGAGCAGTACAGGCAGTTGCTGTGAAATGGATTTCTGAAATTTTCAGCTACCCAAAATTCTGTGTATTAATATACAAAGTATAGACAATATGTTAAATATGAAAGATGATAAATCACACAAAATAGGTATCCTGTAAACATAAAAGTACACTCCGTGAATTTCAATTTTGCAGGCAAAAAGCACCCAGTTGAAGAATCACACTTAAAAAACTGTAATTGTGGAAAAAAAGCACTTAAGCTCTTGATTTCAAACCATCAGAGGATGATTATTTACTTCCATAAACTCAGGAAGACTGATGCAAAGACCCTCTTTACACAGCCTAGTTCTTGAAATTAAGTATTCACTATAGAGTAGCAGTACAAATAGGCAATATTTGAAAAATTAGTATGTTTTCATAGCCTGCATGGAACAGAGAAAACAGCACACTTTACATCTTGAGAGTTCACAGAAGTCCCTCAGCAATACTGAGGACTGCAGACACTTGCCTCAGCTTCAGCAGAGATGTAGGTCCACATCACAGGAACACAATGACCATAATAGTACCCATCACAGAGGTTATTCTCCTCAATTGTACAGCCACAGTGAAACCATGGGGCCAAATCTGAGCTTTCAAACGGCTCTAAAATTGCAATAGATGAGAAATGTTTGTGCCATAATTTAAAAGCCAAGGAAGGAATGGCTGCCCTGGTGTCAAGACAGCATGTACACACTATTAAAACTAAAACATCTCACCTGGAAAACAGAATTGCTTTCTTTGTTTGACATCAGGCTGCACTAACAACTCTGATATTTTCCTGTTATGAGGGATCTTTTATGGAAGTACCAGATCAAACTTTAAAACTTTCTAATGAAGGTCAGAAAACAGGCAGTGGTTTTTTGTAGGAAATGTTTAATAATATCCTTCTGGTACTTGCTGATATAATTCTTCTGTTAGAGAATTGAAAAATAAAAATAACATTGTCATTATAACCCCAGTCAGCATAAATTATGGAAAATTATGCTGAACTATGTCTGGTATAAGCTTCTCACTGTGAAATAGTATCCTTCTTCCTCATGAAGATTTCAGGAATCATGTTTTTTAGGCTTTTCAAGAATAAATTTAAGGACACTTATTGAAAAGAAGCTACAGAGGGCAACTAAGAGAAGTAAATCTCTACAGACACTGTGGGAATTACAGCATGGAAATTATTTAAAGATACCACACTGGAAAAAAAAATCCCAGGTGCATATTGCCAATCAAAAAATGGGTTAAAGAGGTTATGACAAAGAAGGAATTACACTTCAAATACTTGAGACCTTAGTAGAATTAATAAAATAAAAAGAACAATGAACACTGGCAGATTAAATGTAAGAGCAAAACCAGTCTAAAAATGGAGTTTGAGGAGCAACTAGTAGCAAAGATACACAATAATAATAAACCTTTCTTAAAATGTATCAGGAGAAAGACAAATTCCAGGGATTCTGTAGTGCCAGTTCATGAGGATGGTACAAAAGAATTGTCATACAACCTAAGCTCACTCTAGAAAAACTAAGTTAATTCCCTGCATTCATTGTGGAAGAGACTGGGAACAATCCCTTGCTAACAACTGTCTGACAGAGAATCATCAGAGGATCTGACATTACATAGATTGTAGAGTTCATTAGAGAACACAGTGACAAAAAATGAAAGGCAGTAAACACCTTGGGCCAGATGGTGTTCACTCAGATTTTCTAAGAGAATCCAGAGGCGAGAATCCAGGTGTATGTACTAGTAAAATATATTCCTTAAATCTTCCTTCGCAGTAAACACCTTGGGCCAGATGGTGTTCACTCAGATTTTCTAAGAGAATCCATAGGCGAATTGTATGTACTAATAAAATATATTCCTTAAATCTTCCTTGATTACAAAGAAAATGAGGGAAGGGAGGAGAAATCTGAGGAACTGCATACCTATATGTAATCCTGATGTCTGTGCCAGGTAAATGAATATTCTGATTAATGGTCAGAATAGAAGTTTTCTACTTGGAAAGCACAACTTTGGCAAACCCTGAAGCTCTTTTGAGGAATCATGGAGCGTGTGTATGATTCACTAGAGGAACACAGTGGTCCAGCTGAGATAACATTAATCTCCAAATGACTTCTAACACAAAAGGCAAGTTAAGGTTTTCTTAATTATAAAGTGACCCAGGTATTTGGAACAGATCATGATGAAACACAATAAGCATCACTGTACTAATTTCATTGCACCCAAAATAATTGTTCTCCCATGCCTTGAACACCATGTGTCTCCCCATCTCAGAAATTTCAGAAAGGTTCAGATGGGAGTTCACTAGCTATCAAAATAGTGGGAGCATACTTTTGTGAAGAAGAACAACATAGATTAAGGTCCATTTATCTGTTAAAAGATGTATTTATGTGGGTTTCAGAAGTTTACTTAGATAAGTAAACCTCTAAGTTTACTTAGACTAAGATAAGAAATTATCTTATTGAGATAGTAGACAGGGTCTGGTCATCTCTTACAATAACTAGGGATCAGCAATGAAACTAGAAGATACACTTGAAAGAAAAGGAGAGGGTACTTTTATACAAGGCACTGCTAAGAAAGGCTGTACATATGCAAAGTCTTCATGGATTTGAGGGGAGACTGGAAAAAAAGAGACAAATAAAAGACCCACAAATAACAAGACACACATACAACCACATCTATCTCTGTACAGTTCAAAGCATAAAAGAATTGGTAATTGGAAGAATATTAGGGAATGAATGACATGCCTCCCTTGTGTATCCATCACTGGCCACTTCTAGTGACAGATTCAGAGGTTAGACCGAACTATTGCCTGATCTGCGGTGGCTATTGTTATATGCTGAAGAGTTAAAGCACTTCCAGAAATGTGCCATATTGGAAAGGAAACAACCTGTATTATCCCACATCATTTACATGGCTACCAGCTTCTCTGTTTCTTGCAGGCTAATTCTCAGGTTTGAGATATTAAATAGCAATCTCTACTTTCTTTAATATGCAAGTAATTCCATTAGCAGGAAGCATTTTATTTTGCTAGTTACTGTATTTCAATGATTTGATATGCCCAATTCTTTTAGATCCTTACTCCCTTGGACAGCTGTGTAAGTCTCCCAGTTGCTTGCACAGCTAAGCTATTACAATTGTACAAATATTATCTATTTGATTTTAGGGAAGTTTTAAAAAGTAATTGTCAAACAACGATTATGTTCTGATTAAATAAATACTGCTATTGCAGTATTACTAGTTAGGGCATAATTTATGCTATGAATAATTTGTTACTATATCTGCCATCCCAAATCTCTGCATATATTTGATGGAAATCCATACTAACATCCTTTTTTTGAGTGTATTCAACATTTTTTCTAACATTATTTTATGAAAATTACAATTACTCTAAATAGCATATTACTTTATTTCTGAAAATAGCAACATGTATTTATTCAGCTTTTTACTTTAAAATCAGCGGGCTATCGTTTACTATATTAATTAAATCCAGCCTTGAGGATTATAGCCACCAGTTTCAAGTTTATTTAATTGCTGCTACTCAGAAAATGAGAACTTAGTAATTCAGTTACATTTACATTTTTGATGAACTGCTTTTTTACAGACCTCATTATATTTGAAAAGAATAGATTTTTTTGGCCTCTTCTCACTGCATATAATATATCTTACAGTGTTCTAAATCCTTTTGAAATGTTTGTTAAATTTGTTAAATACATACTGAGTATAAAAATGAAATATCAGGTTTAGGAATTAAGGACAAAACATTCAAGGGTTAAATTGTTCAGGGAAGTTCCTAAAGCATCTCTGACATAGACATCAGAGTTACAAAAATTTCTTCTCAGCAGGGAAGAATGTTTATTAATACAAAAGAATAGAAAAGAGCTAAGATTTATTTCTTTAGACTTTTCTTCCCAGTACTGCTGGGTGCTGAGACACCCATCAAGGGCACTTCCAATTTCTCCCAGATTTCCTGCAATTTATATGACAGTTAGCAAATTACTGATAAGGGTAAACAAACCTACACAAAAGAGAAGAAACTATGGCTATATCTTCATACTAGTGTGATTCCATAAGAGTAGATTTGTACAGTTCAGCAATGGATACTGAGACCCCATCACATATGTTTCAGGCTCTGTTATGGACTATCTGTGTCTTTTGTCTTGACCCCACAGACTAAATATTTAGGAATTGGAGCAGATAATGCATATTGCCAGAATGTCTCCAAATTTTGTTTTAATCAAGAGATACATAGCTCATGTGCTGTGAGATTGCTCCACAACAAGAAGAAAAGCATCTTATGAGTGCAGGAATGAGATAATTTAGAAATCCCAAACAGAATCAGATGAAGACTGAGTTCAAGCACATATTAAAATAGAAGTCTTTTTACTAAAATTGATTCTTCAGTGTTTTACAAGTGTTTTACAATAAAGCAGGATACACTGCAATGATCTGTCATGCCCTCTCATTCTGAAGTTCTACGAAGAATAGTATGCTTAGTACTCGTATGTGTTGTGGTGATCTCTAGTTTCAACTTTGATACCTGCTCATTAGCCTTAATGGTAACAGTCTAATGTAATAATGAGCTCTCTATGGCTGACCAGTACCCAAATAAATGCTTGATGGTTGTTTTTTCCCCCTGCCAAGTTTTCCTATCCAGCGCTTATATCACTCTTCAACAATCATCCAGGCATGCTGTTAACTCATTAAAATAAGTTTATAGAAGAAATTAACAGCTCTTTGTCAGCACTACCACCAGAAACAGGATAATGTTTTTCTTAGAGATGTAAGTCTAGGCATAAAGTCATTAAAAAAAAAAAAAATCTGGATTC
The DNA here is from genome assembly GCF_014805655.1 of Passer montanus. Lineage (NCBI taxonomy): Eukaryota > Metazoa > Chordata > Aves > Passeriformes > Passeridae > Passer > Passer montanus. Next base: position 11,160,465 of record NW_024360941.1, on the reverse strand, counting down.
TCCTCATCTCCTCCGATCAATGGTAAACCAAAAAAATCTTTGAGCTAAGCTGCTCTTTCTTCACATTATGCATGGAAATTTTCTCCTACTGAACTATTAGTTCAGGAAATAGGAAGAAGGAGATGGGTAGAAACCATTTTTACATTCACTAACAGCAGAGACCATGTGAGAATGCTGCAAGCTGAAAGTCTGAAATCTATGCTTGAATACGGAGTACCACAGATCTTAATTTTCCCAGATCTCAGCACTACAAAGGAAATGAAAAGTGAAGTGAAAAGCATTAGGCAGGATGCTATAATGGAAGGAATTGAGGCAGCAGTACTATTCATTGCTAAACTCTTGGTTATTTTTAAAGGAAAGGCTTATATCTTCTGAGACCTGAGAGCAGCCTGCAGCCTGCTGCAAAGAATAGAGGGAGATAACAAAGTCCAGACAGGATACTTTGATTGACAGCATGCAGACCGGTCCACGAGTACCGAAATCATAACCAGAATTTCTCTCATACAAAGTCATATGGAAAAATACATGACCTGTTAATACAAGTTTTAAGAGTTTGCATATTGGAAGAAATTAAAAACAGATGTGATTTATAATAATTGTAGGGTTTTGGTCTTCTTAATGGCATCCTGGCTGGAGTTGAAGGACTTTTTTGTGAAATCCATTTGCTCATCCCTTAATAACAATGCTAGAATTCTTTTACTGGTTCACTTTGTAATTAACTGTGTTAACTCCTTACCACAATCTAAAAATATTTACAGTGATGAAAGGTAATTGGAAGAGATGTTTTATATTTTAGGATAATGAAGGAGAGAAAATAGTGCTGGACTCAAGTTTAAGCTCTGTTATGACCTTGTGTAGACTAGACTAAATAAAATTCAAATAAGCTTAAAGCTAACAAACCACATTAGTAGATCCAATGTAATGTGATTCTCTGTAAGTAGCTCTATACCACAGCAGCAGGAATGACTCCTCAGCCTACTTCTGTCTTTTTGATTCCACAAAACATTCAGTCCAGCAACCATTAACCACACACTGCCAAGTCTGACACAATGCCATATTCCTAAGAGCTACATCTACACATCTTTTAAATACTTCCAGGGTGGTGATTCAGCATCTTTCCTGGTCAGACTGTTCCAATGACACCCCTTTTGGTGAAGAAATTTTTCTTAATATCCAAAATCTAAACCTCCTTGGGTACAATTTGAGGCTGTTTAATTTGATTCTGTGGCTTACCAGGGAGAAGAGGCCAACCCCCCACCTCTCCACAGTGTCCTTACAGGTAGTGTAGAGACCAATAGACCCTGAGCCTCTTTTTTTTCCACTCTAAACAACCCCAGCTTCCTCAGCCACTCTTCATAAGACTTCAGCTTTGTTGCCCTTCTCTGGACATGCTCCAGCACCTCAATGTCTTTCAGGAAGGGAGGGGCCCAAAACTGAACACAGTATTTAAGGTGGAGCTTCACCAGTGCCTATCACTGCCCTGGTCTTGCTGGCCATGCTATTTCTGATCCAAACCAGGATGCCACTGGTCTTCTTGGCCCCCTTGGCACACTGCTGGCTCATGTTCAGCCAGCAGTTGACCAGCACCTCCAGGTTCTTTTACACCATATAGCTTTCTAGTCCCTCTGTTCCTAGCCTGTAGTGCTGCATGGGCTTGTTGAGAGCACGTACAGGACTTAGCATTTGGCTTTGTTGGACCTCATAAAATTGGCCCCAGCCCATTGATCTGGCCTGTCCAGATCACTCTGTAGAGCATTCTTACCCTCCAACAGAACAACACTCACAACTAATTTGGTGTGCTCTGAGAACTTACTGAGAGTGCACTCAACCCACTTGTCCAGATCATGGATAAATATATTAAACAGGACTGACCCCAGTACTGCACCCTGGGAAACATCTCTTGTGACCAGCTGGATTTAACTCCACTCACCACCATGCTCTGGGTCCAGCCATCCAGCCGGCTCTTAACCCAACAAACAACCAAACCATGAATAGCCAGTTTCTCCAGGAGAATGCTGTGGTAATTAATGACAAAGGCTTTACTGAAGCTCAGGTAGACAACATCCACAGCTTGTCTCTCATCCACTATGTGGATCACCTTGTCATAGAAGGAGATCAGACTCGTCAAGCAGGTCCTGCCTTTTGTAAATCCATGTTGGCTGACCCTGATCACCTGTTTTCTCGCTGTGTTCCATATACTGGAACTCATTTTATTCCTTCTGAATGATCTGATTTTTTTGGTCTAATTTTAGACATCTCTCCCTACTTCTATTATTTTAAGTCTATATAGGCTGGTGTAGTTCTACAAGAACGGTTTTTGCTCCACTTTGTACTCAGGTTTTTGTCACAATTTTATACTGTGGTAAGAGCCTTCTAAACACATTAGAGGAAAAGTGGATAGAAAATAAGGAGAGTGTAAATTCTGTCTCTTTAGTTAAATATAATATTTAGAGAGATACATAATTTTTGTGAGATTTAACCCCTATATCACAATCAAGTCTTTATCTTTTTTTATTGTCTTGTGCAGCCAAAAAGATTTGCCTTGGACACTTGGTTACAACAGTGAATATACATACAAGTCAGTCAAAGCACAATTACAGTCTGCATTGGAAATGCCCTCTTCCTATAAATCCTTTGAGAAGGATAAGGGGGAAGAAGTTCTCCAATACCCACAATCACTAAAGTGATTTAGTGATTTGACACAAAACCAGAATCATTAAAGAGAACACGGGCTACAAAATTCTAGATTTTCCTGTAAAAAATGGACTTCTTAGTTATCTCTGTAAGGAAGCTTACAGATTGGCATGGCTGCCAGTTTGACAACTTACAAAGAGATGAAATAAGTCTGCAGCATCATTATTATAGGTCAATGGAATATAAGCCAAAAGCAACACAGTATTTAGGAAATGGATGCTGATAATAAAAGAGCCACTCTAATTTCCTGTGGAGATCTTAAATTAGCTCTTCCCATATGCATACTGGTTCACACTGATAGTTCTGCAAGATAAGCACTTTTGCATACCTCACTGGTAAGTAACTGATTTTCTTCTTAGAGAACAAAAACTGTTTCATTAATATTATAATTGTGGATTTATGCAGCAGGAAAGACCACCTATTTGTTTTCTGGTTAAAAACATGCCTATGAAGTCAGAGAAAACTTAGCCCTGTTTCTAGCTATAAAAAACAGTAGTTTGCAGATCTGAGACTCAGTTAAATATACAGTCACAATAGTATACTTTTGGAAAAAAATTCCATTTCCTGCAACTGAAAGATATTCATTGCCTTCTACTGCCGAGCTTGGCTTAGACAAAACATTAAAAAGAAATGCATGGAGCAGCATAGACAAATATATATTTGAAGCAATTATTTAAAAACAAATAAAGTTTGCAAGGCAGATCAGACTGCAGCAATCATAGCCCTGTTAGTAACCTCACAGTTACCAGAATCATATACTTCACACAAAATTATTCAGAGAAAAAATTCCTACAATATCTTTAGGCAACAAAGGATACTTCTGGTCATCGTGTGAATTCTGTGTGCTCAAACTCTGACACAAACCAAGGATTTTCTTCTTTGTACTAAGTATGGGAAAGCCTGCTCCTTTGAGAATTAGAATAGCTTTCGAAGACTTCTGATTTAAATTTCAAACTCTTGATCATAGTCAGGGAGCAAATGTTTGTATCCTGAAATTGAAAATTGGGTTCTTTAGCTCTATACCAAGTGAAAATATCAAGCATTTTGTTGCATCCACTATGTGAGCCAAGTTCCCCACTGTGCCTTCAAATCCACAGTGAATGAACCATATTTGGATCTGCTTATCAGAAGGAGACATTTAGAAAGACAATGAGCCTGTCCTGCTAGACGGAGACTCCTGATGCTTTTAGATAGGCCTGCGGTGAACTGCAAAATGGGCCCTAAAATCAGGCTGACATGGTCGCTTAACAAGCTGTGGTATTAGCTGCTGGCTCAGAGAATTTCTAGTGTCACCCACAGGGCTGATGATGGCAGCCATCATAATTAGAATGCATGAATCAAAAACACCAGGTGAAGATTTTGCCTTGGAAGAAAGAAAAGAGAGAAGGAGGGAATTACCATGCCCTTTGACTACTAAGCTGCTGCATGCAGCTGGATCAGTGACCAACAGTGACTGGGCGGATTATGCTATGGAGATACTTGCTATAGCCTTATACTTCCCACACCCAGTGGCTGTCAAAGCAAACGCTGTGAACGACTTCAAAGGAAGTGATACAAGAGGCTACATGGGGGAGAAAGGTAACCCCACTAAAGACCGTGGGGGTGGGGGTAGGGGAAAGCATCCAGGTTTTTCTTTGAGTTTAGCAAACAATTTCTTTTAGAATCGGTTCATTTTATTAATTCTATCATTCTGAATTCATCCCTAAAAATGAAAAACTCTACTGTTTGCTGAAGTGGAAAATCTATGTAATCTTAACTGATATGACCTTGAAAGGGATTTGCTGAACTTTTGTATGATTGGATTTTTCCCAACCTTTGCAGACTCTTGATTTTAAAATCTTCCTAACAAAAGCTCTGCCAGGAAAGCTGTTATTACAAAGATGCTTCTCAATGGGGAGAAGTGGGCTAATTGCAAGCACTTCAGTGAAATAAAGGAAGGTTTTGCAAACAACTACAGAACTGACAAAATGCACCACATTGCTGTTAACAGAAACTATGGGGGAGGAACATCAGAAATGGCAAAGATGTCTAATATAAATAGATGCTATAAGACTAGCTAGAAAAGGCTATACAAGATTTCAGATAATTCATAAACAGTAATTGCTCGTCTGACCTTGATGTGACTACAGAAATTCCATTAACTCACAAATCTTGACATTTAATTACATACTAAAAAATATTCTACCATTTATTTTGACAGGGTCTACAATAATCCTGCATTCGACTTTTATCCATGTTTTCAGCTGCTTTTCCCACACTGCAATTTATTCCCAAAGTCACAAATAAAAGCTGTAATACAGACTATACCATTACTTAAAAAGTACTACAGTTCTTTCTAAAATTTGAACTCAAATACTATAAAAAAGTGGGGCTTTATATGACACCCTTTATCTGTTTTATGCAGTTGAACTGAACTGTCCCATAGATTATTCACTGAGATAGCAAAAATTCTCTAAGGAAGAGTGCAGTAAATAATTTTAAAGAGCAATTTAAAATTAGACAACGAATTGCAAGCATTATATTATAGATATTAAAAAACAAGAAAAAATCTTACTAGATTTGGAAATGCAAAAGTAGTGTTTGAAAAGTCATCTATAACAATTAAAAAAAAAAATATAATCGAGACAATGCAGCCAAGATGACAATTATTGTGAGGAAAATGTTCTTTTAAGTCCTAACGAGGAAAGTTTTGGGTTTTTTCATTCATGCGGTCTAAAGGAAGTAGACCTAGGGAGGTGAAAGGAATACTGTATATCAGCTGTAATATCATACTCTAGAGTTACTGGATTATAGCAATATTTGAAGCTTTTTCCCCCAGTTTCATGCAACTGCCAAAACCAGTAGTTTTTTTTCTCTCTTTATATGCATATTTCAATTTTAAAGCACTTGACGATTCTACATTAGTTGCACTATCTATATCTACCTACTGTTTGACTTACCAATTCCACATCACCGTATAAAATCTTTTCATTTAAATACACTAGCTTTCCTTTCCTGCCTCAGAACAAAAACTAATCTTTTTACTAAAAATTTCTTGACTTAAAGGAATGATTTTACATAATCAACTGATTTGAAAAAAAAAAATTAAAAAGGGAAAAATATTAAAACAAATATTTTCACAAGTCATGTGAACCAGGAAATATAATAGTTTTCAAAAGCAGTTTGATTATATAGCCACATAATTCTACATATTCTATCTCCAAAGTATTATGAGTATAATAGAAGAAACTAATTACTGTGAGTTTTTTGGGGGGCAGGATTGGTTTGGGTTTTGGTTTTTTGGTGCCTTCAGCAGTCTGGGAAAACAATTTATGGTAGTTCATCATTGAAAGAAAGACATAAAGACAGATTCCTATAGGATTTCCACAAATGGTACCACTCATCAGTCTGAAACTAGGTCATAAGCTATATTTCAAAAATATATTGAAAACACAGTATTCTACTTAAAAGATCCATATTACTGTATGTATATGTATATGCATACTGTGACAGAAAAACATGCAAATACAGTATTTTATGGGTTACAAGATTTATTATGCTACATTATTATTTCTCAAAAGAAAGAAAGGATTTACACTTAACAGCATCTGCATGCATATATATACACATATAAACACTAGTAGCTATTTCTTTACATTAAAATATGACTGAATATATAGATATAAAAAAGATATTTAGAAACTGAAGTCTTTCTTTTACTTGATTTTCCTTATTGCATTATTCTGTTACCTTTGGTAGCACTACTATTGTACTACTCTTCTACTTTTTGGTAGCAGCTACAGCTCAGTTTTCTTTTGTTCTTGTTTGAATATGCTATTTTGTAACAGACACTCCTTTCTGAATCACTGAGAAAGGAATCACTGACTTCTGCACTGGCTTCTTGTGATCATCTCCCTCCAGTCCATCTGAAATAATTCTCAGCACACAACTCTTCAGTGTACATTTATATAGTGCCTTCTTTTTCTCTCACCATAACAAGTTCTATATTCTCATTTGTGAAGGAGCTCTCTCCAGCTATAGACTGCAGTAATGCTCTCCCTAGACTTGGTGCCTGCTATTCCCTAATTCTGTGGGACAACTAAATAAACCAAAAAAAAAAAAAAAGTCTGTTGCCTGCTTATTAAAACTTTGCTATTAGCATTATCAGCAACATTTTATCACTCCTTTGACCAGTTCAAATCATTATATACTATGACAGCTCTATTAACTTCAATACACTTACACTTACTATATACTTTATGCCAGACAAGCTCTTTGCAGGTTTTTAATAGGAAACATTAGACCGAAAAAGAACACAAAGCAAAGAAAATTGTATTTACTTCCCCCCGCCCATCACATCAGTTGCATTCTCAAAGTAGTTTCCATTTATACTCATCTAACATCCTGTTTCTTCCATTCCAGCTTTACTGTTCTTCAGACTGCTCCCAACAAATACTAAACACACCTTCTATTTGAGATCAAATCATTGTATATTCTAGGAGGAATGTAAGAAGTTTTCTATTTTGCTATTTTTTTTAAACACCTCAGCACTGCAGCATATAAAAAAATCCTTTTCTGTACAGTATTTTTTTGTATGCTTCTATGTTTTGGTTTTAAATACATAGTTGGACAGACTTTTCTTCAGTATTTGGTGCCTAACGTTTCACTGGCTCTTGAAACTCATGTCCCAGATGAAAAATGAGGGGGTAGACATTAACTACATGAGGTTAGATACATAAACTATAAAATCAGTCACGTGATTATTACTGTTTCATTGATTTGACACATTGTAACAAAAGCAGGAATGATTCACCTTACAGCATTCATTTTTCTCCTACACCATGGTTTTGGAACTTCTTGAGGAGAAAGGAATATTCAAGGCTTCTTCCATTGTCTTTTTTTGGTCATAGTTGCTGAGATTTTCTGCTCCATCTGCCTAGTCTGTCTGACTGTCCTCCAAAAATCAAGACCCTCGATGACTTCATCAATCCAAACATCCTACAGAATGTATTGGCGACCATCCTACCTCCCTCTCAGAAATAAAAACCAGGATGGAAATATTGCACTGCAGATCCTTTTCTCTGTCTCAGATGGTGAGGGAGAGAAATAGATGAACGCAGTTCAGCAAATTTCCTTGCTTTTCTCAGCAGGGAGGCTCACACGTGGTTGAGCATAGCAAGAAACATGATTTCCACAGGGCCTCAGGCAGCAGCCAAATTTCACAGCAGGGGATGAATCCATGGCCACTTCTGAGTCTACAGAACTGCACATAACACAAACCTCTCATTATAAGGCTGGACAAACCACTGGAGACTTTCTGCTGTTGCCATATTAACAAGAAATGAGTGGTTTGCATAGGTCACAGGAGCACTCTGTTAAATAATACTGCCTTGTATTATGCATAGTTGTATGTGCGCATTTGTCTTCTGATAAGGCACGGAGGAATCAAAGGGAGAACAAGAATTTACTGTATGAGGCTTCCAGGCCCATGTGCAAGGCAACACAGCTTGTGACAGCCACAGTGACATCACTGAGCTGGAAAATAAATGGCAGCTTGAGGTTCAGCTTATTTTTCAGCGTTATCTTACATGTTTCAGAAGTTGCTCCCACCACTTTCATGTAATTCTCTAGTAGATTTCTCACACATAGAGTCACTTTTAATAGATTTGAATTTTTTTGATCTTCACTAAAGTCTACTCTACTCCTTTGAGAAAAATCTTATTACTTTGAAGATATTTCTTTGCTTGCCTGCACTTTGAAATTCTTTCTAAAACAATAAAAGCTCTAAATATAAATTAGTCTTCAAAAAATGACCACATAGGTATGTTGATGATCATTCACCATGCCATATAAATCATAAAGCACAGACTGCATGACTAAAGATTGGTAGACTATTTAATTTTCAGGCACTAAATGTGAAGTCTGAAAGAGAAATATACATACCTCAGTTTCTTAAGAATAAACACTTAAGAAACACTAATGAAATCAAAACCAGTCACAAGTACAATACATTAGGCAGTTGAAATGAAACTGAAACTGCCCATGATAATTAGGAAAAACTGACAATTAGAAGAAACATATAACACAAAAAAAGTTAAGAGGAATATGTACAAAGGAAAATACTATGGCCAGCACAAATAAAACTCTCAGAGTTATAAAAAAAATAGTTTCATTCTGTACTTCGGCAGAAAGCTTCTTTTATATGTGATCACGGTAATGAAATCATTCCTTGTTGACAGTAACTAGAAATAATGTTTAATACTGTTCTTAAACCCATAATTCTAAAATCAAAATGTCAGTTAAAGTGTTTTGAAATAATTAACTGATGAGTTAGCAATTTTTTCCCAGTATGTGCAGGAATTAATTGGGCTGAAACTTTAAGAGTGCGCAGTCAAAGAGGTAACATGTCTATGAAATAATCTGTTGGGAAGTCCTTGTAAGTATGGGCCAGTGGCCTGTCAATAATGCCAGGTAAAACACTGAAGATTTACAGTTATTATAAAAGATAAGAAAGAATATAATGCAGCTGATTTTAGTCAAGATGGGTTTTTAAGGAATAGGTTTCATCAAAACAAAACTATAAATTTTTCATATATTTACATGTTTGATAAGAATTTTAGTGTGAACATAGGAGGTTTTGACTTCAGTGATATATATGACTTGATAAAGCACTTACTCTATACTATCATTTTGACACATAATTAACAGAGAAAGCAGTGGTTAAATAATATATTTTAGAATGAGAAAAAAGGGCGTCATTACCATGCAGACGGTGTCTAAATTTTTACTTTCCCCCTTATCTTAATTTATTACTTTATGACACTCCACAATGGAAAAAGAAATGGACTCAAACATCAGTTATGTAACTAATCTAATATTTCTTGACCACTTTTTATACAATAGCCATAAAAGACATTAGAAATGAGACTGCGATCATTTAGTCTTTGGCTCTCAATGGATTTGTTGTACTACTTGTACTTCATGATATTTAAGAACTACTGCAAGTGTAGCAATCAAAAACTGTCTAATGATCAAGCCATGACACTGAATTCATTATATATCATAAAAAATCTTGCCAGGCAACTGAGAGCACACTTCAGTTCTCCAACATCTTTCTCACACTTCTTATGCCCAGAAACATATGACTGTTTTCTACCTAGATTTCAGCAAGGAGCTCATCTCCATTTCTTCCCCCTTCAACACTTTTTTGAAGTTCAGTAAAATCTAGGTAACTCAGCTCATAATGATATTTTAAGGAAGTAGTGTGGACAAGTGTTTTCATTTTATAGTTTAAAGATAGATAGACCTCAGGTCTATCCACCCTTGATGATCCTTCTTATTTGCATTTGCACATGATTAAAGAATATCTTTGTTAGAAATTTTGAATGTAAACATAAGGAACATTTTACTTAGATTTTATTCATTTAAATAGTAGCAATGTTTTTCCCAGACTAGATGAAGATGAAGACTAGAAGGAACTCTATTGAGTCTTCCCGGAACAAAGGACAAGGAAAAATGAAAATTGAGAACATATTCTACATATTGTAGAAGTGATAAATTGACAGTGTAAAAATCAGAATTTATCAAAAAGTCTTCATCTTTGTAAAATAATATTTCTAATTCAAGAAAACAGGTAAGAGAAACATTGGGGGGGGGAAATAGGAAAAATAGCAAAATAAAGGAAAGCAAGAAAGGTAGAAAGTCTTTTCCTCATTTCTTTTTTTGTTCTGATGTTTAACTGAGCAGATAATTGTGACAGGATCTTCCACTATAATGTCATTCTATCAAATAATAATAAACCATTTCATTACTTTATTATTCTCCAACAGTAATTACAATAACTAACTTATATTTGTAGCCATTTGAAGTCAACCGCATAAACAAGTGAGAAGTGTGCACACTTTCTAAAACAGCTCTGATCACTGTAGTCAGCTAAGGGTATTTAAATATATTTCAAAATATATTTATGCAAGTGCTCTACAGGAGCTACTGGGCTGTTAGTGCATTCTGAATTGCCACTCTGCCATCACAATCTGAAAAGTATTCCTTCAAAACATACACATGGAAATCTACGGAAGTAGCCTCAACAGTTATCTCCTCTACCTTCCTGTTCTTAAAAAACATTTATTACAAACAGAAAGAATCTATTCATAGCATTTAAATAAATACTTCCACAAATTACAAATGGAAAGAAATATATGGTGCTAAGTGTTAAAGACAATTGCACATTGTATAAAAGAATATGCCTCTAGCTAATCTCTTTATTAAGATTGAAAAAGGGAAACATCTAGTTGAGACTTCAACTACTATTCAGAATTTCATATTTCTTTTTACTTTTTTTCCTTCTAAGCAGAAGGAAACTCCAGGTGCCCTTGAGTAACCTTCCTTTTTCCTCTTCATAGAATTTGCACAGAAGAGTTGACCAAAATGGACTTTAACAGTCAAGGTAAGGATGTACATCAATTTATGTAACATTGTAATATTTTTCATAATATTCCCTACACAGCCCAAATATTATTCAGTTTTTTGACCTCTGATACATTTTAAGCAGATTTCTTCATTGAGCTGTCCACAGTGATGCCTAGATCTTTGTCCTGAGAGGCTATGTCTAATTCAGAGTCCCTCAGTACATAAAAGATACTGTAATTCACTCACTGCACTGTGTGCTGTTTCCCTCTTAGGGAGGATGAATTTCATCAGTCACTGTTGAATTTATTTTCATTTGATGTGTCAGGTTCTTATGGTGTTCTTCATAATTCTCCTTAGTCTTCAATAATCCATATAAACTTTCACCAGTGGCTAATACTTCCTCCTTGGTAAACTGCTCCCCACTTCTAGGTTTTTAGCAGCACCAGGTGCAGTGCATATATTCCGGAGAAAACCAATTGTTACTATCCTTCCAGAAATTACCTTCTTTTGTTATTTGCTGTAAGCTTCTGCCAGATAACAGGGGGAAATGAAGAGATTTCCTTGCATATTTATGTAATTACTCCAAAAATATTTTTTAAATCCTTTGCAAAGTCTGAGGGATCCATGCTGAAACTTCATAGTCAAGACTACATGTTAATAGGATTTCATTATACAGTCTACAAAAAATAGCATATGTTTTAGTTCTAATCTTTTCATCCCTTATTTTTTATCAGTAAATCTCTTTGCATGGGAATTCTACACTGCTCTGGTGCTTGGAGAACACCCTAGTGTTCTGAAGACAGTACTGGAATTTAAAAACAAGTTTTAAATATTTTGTCAACTCTCACGATGATGGAAAACTAATCAAAGAAAGAGCATCTTTATTAAAACCCTTCAAATTTTTATTACATTTCTTTAAATTGAATTTTCTGGTGTTCTAATAACCACATATGGACACAGGTTTTGCAATTTTCCTTAGTAGTGAAGGAAACATTGACTTGACAACAGAAGAATAATTTGAAAATGTTTGAATATTGAGTAATTTCTGCTGACATCAATAGAATGCAGGTATTTAAATGTAAGATATCCTTTCAAAAACCAACTGACTTTAGCACCCTATTAAAGTTGAAGTAAATGCAAATTGCTTATGCCCAATATGTTATCAATACAGACAATAATTTTACCAAACCTATGGATGCTTTTCACAATGGTTTCTGGAATTCTGTATAGAAAATTAACTGGTAAAAAGAAATCTCTGGAAAACTTTATATATATATATTTTTTTTTTAAATCCAAGATTTTTTTTCATTTTGCTTTTCAGTCACGTGGCAGCTTGTGAGAGGTTTACCTTGCTCTGTTAGCTCATACTCGAAGTAACTTCTTTAGAAATTAAGATCAGGAATTAAACTGACACTGGTAGCAGTCTCAGAGATATTTCTGTTTATGTAATTTGGTGACTGTATTAATTAAAGTCACATTCAGTTCTGAAAGTGTTTCCACCATTTTTTGCAAACTCATGATGTGGCACCTAAGGCAACTTTGCAGGAAAATTAGACTGTCTAGTAGTCACAAGTCAAATTCTACATCTGCATTTTTCTGCTGATGTTCATTGTTGATTTGCATGACAAAGTTCCAGTAAAATCTATGAATGTGAGACATAGAGCAGCACAAAAGAATGCTCATGGAAGCAGAAAAAAAAAATATAGGCTGCCTGTCTGGGTGCTTCAAAGGAGCAATTTAGGAAAATGATCTTACGATTACTGATCTATTGCCACCATGGGTCTGAATTAACATCCCCTTTTCTGGTTATTTTACAACTTCCTTGTTACTGCTCCTGGCTTATATCACTAGTGGCCACACGGCCCAAGGAAGAGAAATACCTTTATAACTGAAAACCTGTTTCATATATCCAAATTGAAGTATGAATAGCACAGTCATATGATTGGCATGGTACTATTCTCACAGACGAAGATTTGTTGAGGCTGCCAAGAGGCAATGTTAGTGTATGAAAGCTTTTCTATTAGATTAGAATACCAAATCCAGATTGTCAAAATGGTTGTATATTTCCATTTTAAAATTTATTTATTGTCACTTGAAATAGGAGACATTCACTGATCCCATGGTGTCCAGTTCTGCAATGAATGAAACTAGAGAGGGGAAAAGAGAAGCTGAATACATACAGCTCTGGCTTTTGCAGCTACAGTGATTGGGCAAGAGTAGTGGGGAAGGGACACAGACCTCTTAATGAAGGGACAGTTTCTCTACAGTTTTGAGAAATAGCAGTTAATCAGATCACTATAACTCAAGTAAATTTTTATGTTCATGTAAGTCTTCATATCTACATAGACTATAACATTTAAAATCACATTAGGATACTAAATTGGGAAAGCTAAAATTCACTGTTACACTCCTGATGAAAGCTCAACTTCGGGCAGTTCATATTGCATGTCAAATGATTTCTATTCTGGAGTTTTTGTAATTGATAACAGAAGTTTCCAGGAAGTATGAAGCCTCCTCTCTATGTTAAACCAGTAAGGCACCCTTTGCATATATTTTACTGACACTTTTATTAATGCTTATCAGTGCATACATTCCAATAACAATAAGCACCAATTTAATTTGAACATGTGTTTGTTAGATTTTCATCTTAAATATCAGAAGCAGTGCTACATGTTTTGAATTAAAAGCATGTAGCTTTTATGAGAGATAATTCATTGTCCTTGTGTAAAAATGTTATTTTAAACTATCAATAACTTATAATTTTAATAAACAGGAAATTACTAATAAGGTGACTTTCTTAAATCATCTCAGTAAAATATACAGTGAAAGTGAAAAAAAACCCCAAATCAATATACAGCTGTGAATAACTATCATGAAAGCTTAAGTACTCTCCAGATTCAAAAGGAACTCATTAATGTTTGCACAGCTCTACTGATGGATGGCAAGTAGCTTATTATAGCTAGATAATGGCTATAACCTAGATATTATCTGAAATAGTTAAACCACACTTTATGTCTTTAGGAAGGATACTTCAGCTCCATGAATGAGCCAACGTTGTTTATTCAGATGGGAATATGTTCAGCAGCCAGGAAGCAATGGAAGAGGATGAAGTGTTCTCTATTGGATTAGAATATCTCGATGAGAATGTCGAAATTGCTTTCTTTCCTCAATGTATATGTCTGCTCTTGATTTTATATATTGCTATGCTTTGTGATTCACTCATTAATTTCCTGGTGTCCAATACCATAAAAAACTGCTAAGCTAAAAAGGCTGCAATTAGAACAATTTTTTTCTTCTGGGTTCAGTGTGGGTTAAACCTTTGGTAAGAGAAGTTAATTGCAGTTCTGACTTCCTGCCCACAGAAAACACATGCTTCTCTTCCTACCTAGTTAGATGAGCATTTTGATGCTTATACTGCCACACTATTTTTAATGTACTTTACCATATTTAACCCTCAAAAAGGTTTGTAAAAATAGTTCTGTGAAATAACCAAGAATATTATTTGTCTTTACTGATCTCATAGATGAACAGAGTATGAATTTATATCTATTAATCAGTATACAAAGATATACAATACGCTACACTACTTCATGGATTTTGTTGAAGGGTTTTCTTGAGTATAAGTACAGCAATTGCAGTCCTGGAGGAATGACTGTTGCAAGGACAAAAATCTGTGCACCCTGTTCCCTACTTAATGACTTTCAATTGTATTTAAAAATGAAAATAATACATCCCACTATATAGCAGGTAGAAAACTACAGTGAGAACAAATCTAGATGCTTCTGCAAGGAGGAAGATAGGAAGTGTGAAAAATAAAAGGAGGCTTCAAAGGAAAATCAAAGAATTAAAAAAAAAAACAATAAGAAAGGAGTACAGATAGTTGAAGAGAAGACAACATTTTTATTAGAAATGCAATAAGAAATTAACTGCAGTTTTTAATGGATGAAATGATGGCAAATTCCAAGCAAGACTGCAAATTATGTCTTTTCAATTAGAAATACATTTTCTACAAACTGGTAGCACCAATGCAGGCTTGGAATTTGCTCACATTCTCTCCATTATCTTTGTTTGGAGAAAAAAAAAATTAAAAGATTGAACATCACATGTAAACTGAGGAATTAAAAAAGCCCCAACTATATTGGTCAGAATACTGTATGCACTTTGGGAGCATTTTACACTGAACAAAAATGTAAGTTAATCATTAGATGTCTCTATTCCACTACTAATAGCACAAGATTCTAATAAAGTAATAGAAATGCCAGAAAATCCTTTGTGACATTGTGGTGTGTAGCCAGGTAAGTATGCAGTTCTCATTTATGCACACAAACACACATAAATACAGAGAAAAAGGATTATAAACTAGCATTGCTATATGCTTGTGTATGCATCCACATGTACACATGTGCACCAGGTGTGTGTAAAGGGAAGAGGATCATTAACGAAAGGATAACATCTGGTTTCAACAAGAAAGATTAGTGTTCAAACTCTTAGAGAAAATTACATTAAATAAATACTCTGACATATTTGCAAGTTTGCATTTAGATTAAAGCCAAGGTCTAGCCAAAATATAAAAAACTGATTTACCTACTAACTCTGCTCTGCCAGGCAGACAGGTCATTCTAACACTTAAAAACTGACTGGCTGCAGGTCAGAAGACATTTATAAAATTCATACAGATAAAGTTATTCCATGCTGCCTTTAGATCTGTTGAAGAGCTCAGACAGAAAATAGAAATGTTCTTAGATTTCACAAATAATTAAAAGCACTCCCTTTATTTCTCCTCCCTCACTTAATTCCAGCAAAAAGGCAATTCTCTATATGAATATCAAAATGATTGATGCTAAAAAGCCATAATATATTATTTTTTACACGACCACAGTTGTACAAATCTCAATGAAATACAGAGAACTAAAAGCTATTGTGGTTATGTAATTTATTCTTCCTGTTTACTCAATGTATTGGACAATGGTGTCACGGCATGCTAAACAAACACAATGCAATCTCACTCATTTTATTCTACACTGACTGTTGTCATGTTCTGAAGAACACTCAAAGACTGAGCTCGAGAACAGTAGTTAAAAACGGCAACTGGCTGTCAGTGGTGTAGTTTGTCATTGTTCCACAGACAAAAGGCAGACTGTCACAATAAACAGCATTTATTCATTTCAGATTTGTGGCTTAGGGCTGAGGAAGGGGAGGTGTCATTCCTAGTAATTGTAAAACACATAAATAATAATAGTAGTCTGCAAATCATTTATCAAAGAAAACAGTGGGAGTTGGCAGTGATGGAGGCATGAAAATGGATGCTTCCAGCACAACCTAATTTACAGCTCTTTTAAAAAACCACATTTTTTCTTTCATAACAGTAAAATGGAATGTTTTGTATTAACTGCTTATGTGGTGGGTAAGCAAGACAGAACAACTAAATCATGACTTTAATGACTTATTTTTAACAAACCGCTGAGTAGCTTTCTGAAAATGATTACTCTCAGCTGCTGTCATTTTTATTAATGTAATTTCACCAATTAAAAACCATTTCATATTGATATTGGCATCACCTACTCTAGCTTTTTTTGCTTAAAAATTGCATGTTTTTAAAGAAATTACACTTCTCTGTGAAAATACTCTGCATTGGTATTTGAATAGAAGAGGCTTCTTAACTGAATGTTTATGTCTGTTTTTTTCAGGATGACTCTCAAATCCTAATAATAAATTTTTGTTAATAATTTCATGGGCTGAAATTATAAAGCAAACAATTTAATGCTGTTGAAGTTGGCATTAATTTTTTTTTTGAGTGCAGATTTTCAGGCAGCCATTTTCATCTTTCTCTCTTGTAAGCTTCTGTCCTGATTTACAAGGCTGAAGTCCTAGCTCAGCGACACATTTTAACTGGATTATGACACCCCCCAGCCCACCCTCTGAGGATCTGCAAAATATCTGAGAAGAGAAGTGAGACAAAAAGACACCAGCAGCTGAAAAGTTGTTCCAAAAGGAAACTACTTATTTACTACTGCACAAAGTCCTGCCTCATCCCATAACCACTCCTGCTGCTGTCCAGAACACTGATAATATTTATTAGAGAGCAATCTCTTCTTACGTACCCAGAAAAGACAGATGGATATGAGTTTTTCTCTGGCGAACCACACAATGTTCACCAGATGGAAACAATGCTCCCTATACAGTTTCTCAGGCATTTCTGCCTACAAATCCTTCCCTCCCAGCAGGTCTCAAATCCTATCAGGGACAAGGGCATAAAAGGGCTAAGGAAAGGACAGGTATGTCACAGGAACTGAACTTGTGTTTCAGAATGGATCTCTTCCATGAAAAATCCTATATACTTTGCCAGAGAAAGAACAGAGTGAGACAAAGGACTGAAATGAAAGAGTGGAGCACCATATCAGTATTTCAACCAGGAAATGTTATCTCAGCTCTTACTGTTTTGGGTATAGCAGAGAAGCAGAGCTCAGGAGTTGAAAGAAGCAACGTCTGGCAGTGCAAGGGTTGGACACTGAAGATGGGAGCACATGACCTGATCAAAGATAATCTTTGGCATTCTTGCCTTAATAAGACAGGATTTTCTTAACTGATTTTAGAATTGAAAAAGATGCTAGGTTTGGCAGTCAGGACATGAATTTATGAGAACGTTAGAAAACACATGAAAAGCTTTACTTGTTTAATATCTACAGCCACATGAAATAAAAGAAATAGTATGCTGAAATATAAATGTTGAAAAACTAATTGATAACCACCTTTTAGAAAAGATTAGTAAAAAATAAAAAGATAATATTTAAAAATTATAACATTTTTTAAACAGAAATGGCAAAATTTTTGATTAATTTTAAAGAAATAAATACAAAAGAAGAGTTTAGTCCTTTTAGAAGGGACATTTTCAGTCCAGCATCAACTACACCGCTCTAACCTTCAATTCAAGTGAGACAATTTAATCTAATTTTATTGCTAAAAGCAACAAACAGTTAACTTGAAAATTTTAAACCAGAATTTGTTCAAAATTACTTAAGTTTCTGTGAGAGCAATTAGAAATCTAAGCATAATACTTCTATATGCAGAAAAGATGTATCTTGAAATAATGAAAATATTCTTACCTATATTATCTTGCTAAAGATTTTTTTGAGGTTCTCTTGAACTTTTCCCAACCCCTTTGTACCCTGCTTTAGATAATTAAATTCATATATATGTAAGCATACAGTACCACTCTTCTGGGTTTGGAATACAGTCTTAATTCAGCTTAAAATGAGAAAACAAATATTCATAGTATGCCTTTCTCTTATGCAGCCTACTAAGATATTTAGCTTCCTTCTCTTGCAAAATTTTCCTCTCCAGTTTTGCTACAAAAGCCTGGAACGCTACTCTAGAAAAGACTGAACTTTGGGGTGAGTTTTCTTGGTTAACTTTTGCCATATAAGGAGTCTTAAAAATTCCAAGTTATTCTTCTGTAGTTGTCTTAAAGTCAGCCCCTTTTAGTCAGGAATGAAAGATTTTATATCTGAATATATGATTTTATCTTGGGCTCTGTCAGGTGCATGGTGTGTGTCGCTCCCTGTACACAGTTACTCAGAGTGACAAACACGTGCAATCACTAAAGAGTGATGATAACCTTTATTTTAATTGCATTAGCACAGCAAATGAAGGGAGATTTCCCATAACAGGAACAGCTAAGCACAGATGTAAATGGATCAGCGGTGTCACTCATAAACGATGATCATGGCCAGCGTCCGACAGTGGACAATCACTCACGCAATAACACAATCACTCGGCAGTTAATGCATGTCACTACTGATTTGCAGGGAAATTTTTGAAACCAGAATTTGCATGGTGTATTTGAAACTTCCCTGAGCTGAATACCTAGCACTTAGCTTTCTAGTGGGACTTGTGACAGTAGCACCGCTCGCAGCAAACTGCCACTGTCGTTTGTTCTGCTTCAGTGCTGTTTGACTGTCACAGGCTGTCATGTAGGAAGAAAGCACCGCATCTAACCCCCTGTGACAAGGTTTAATCACCCCTATTACTCCTATTGGCTGTTCAAGCCACCTTGGGGTGTGCAGCACACAGTTATAGACCTCAAAAATCCTTGCTTTATAAATGGAAAGGCTAAAATGTGCTCTGAGTCGATCAATCTTCTAACACACAATTGAAAGGAAGTGGAAGGATTAGATAAATAATAATGCAATCAATGATCAAGATTATTTTTTTTTTATTTTCACATCATTAGGAATACTAAATCATTTATTTTACTTCATTATTACTTTTTAATGGATTCCAGGTAATCAAATTCTGAATGTTATTTCTTTCTAGGAAGCACTGCTAGAATATGGACATATATGCAAAAGTGTCACATTTGGGATTGATTTTTTATGCCAAAATTAAGTGACAAAAATAAATATTGTATCACAAGGTATACCTGTCCAACTGTTAATGCCGTGTCAAAGGGAAAGGGGTGGAATGCTTAGAATAAGCTTTGTTACAAAGAAAAAGTTGAACTTGAGTTTCCCTCATACAAATTAACATTAATTAATTGAAACCTCATATATGCCTGGTCTATCTAAGGAAACAACTTCGTTGCTGGTCTACATGGAAAACTGCATCTTCAAGCTAGTTTTAAGAATGTCCTCTATGAGATTGCAGTCCATATTATTTATCCTTAAAGCCTGAAGGACACATGGATCAGGAACTGAAACTAGCTCAGCTGGTTAGCGCCATGCTCTAATAGTGCTTCTTGTCCTTTTGCATACAGCTGGTTACCCAGAAGCCCAGGTAACATATACACCAAGCACATTTTTGCACATCAACAAATCTGTTTGCTTGAGCTGGTCTTATTATATCCAAAGTATATTTACTGGGACAAAAGAAAATTATTGTAATAAGAAAATATATTAACCCATTGTGAGTTTGGCTTTAGTGAGGTAATCTAGTATTATGAACTTCTAATTACTCCATCAGGTTAATCTTAGGCCTGGTAAATGATGCTAGTGCGAGTCTTTACAATGGGACATTCTTATGCTTGAGACCATCATTAACACAGGTGTTATTTCAATTAACATGTATTTGTAATGATTACATTTGTTTTGCAGAGACTGGGCAGGAAATGAATTATCTGGCAGAGAAGATAAATTGGTGGGTCAATAATCTAGCACCAGGATTTACATACAGTAGGGATAACCCTTACATCTCTGCTTTAGCAGAGTTCTGAAAATAGATGAGCACATCCTGCAGAATCAGAATAAATATTCATTCTGCTTTCGTCATATACCTGCAAAGGTTCCTACAAATTAGGAATTAAATTTTCTAAAAGACAAACATAAAACAACCCCCTCACTGTCTGGTAGAGCTGGCAGTACTCCTTTTTATTGTGATTAAAATGAATTCTCATTTCTAACTAATATTTCAGGTGAAATAAAACAATCTTGGGCCAGAGCACTCTAAAACTTGCAAAAAGCATGAGAATGTGTAAATGGGTGGAAAGTACATTATGTAAGGGTTTTAATTTTTCATGAAAATTCTTTTTAACAGGAAGGTGGGTTGTTTTTTTTCAAATATAAACACAATTATCTGTGTTTCTTCTGGCCACCTTAGGGAAAAAAACCCCAAAACCAAATTCTAGCTGCCAATGACGTTTCAGTGTTCCCTTGATTCTTTTCCTGAACGTCTAAATGCAGAAGACGCTTTTCTGTGTAAGATGAGGTTATAGTGCTGACAGCAGCGTGTGCCGCTCACCCATGTACACTTCTAACCCATGTTCTCACTCCCCTAGTTTGATTCTGCCAATTAGACTAACACTACCACAAATCTTGCAGATTTTCCATTATTAAAGACAAAGAGTAATTTTTGTGTCCTTATATCCGTCAAACAGCTATGGAGTAGCACTTGGAAATAACCAAAGATAGCTTCTATCCAGCTGTATAGAGATAGATGTGGGCTGCTCAGCTAAACCATCATCAGAAAACTGCATGCCCATACTTATTTATGGTTTGTTGCAATGCCAGTTCATCAGCTACAGGTTTACACCACACATGCTTTCCTTTATACCTTCTGCTAATTTGGCTGATCCTCTCTTCTTCCCCCAATTTGCTTATCAGTTCTGAATGACAATAAAGGACAGGTCAATACCACGCTGTACTTTCTTTCTGTACAGTACTTTCACCCTGGAAGTAAGTTAAAGAACTTTGAATCCTGGGCCTCCTATCTGAGAAAGGTGGTTTATTGAATTGTACACTCACATAGAATAGTTTCAACAATTTTTATAATTTAAAAGGAATAAATATTTTTGCTAATTCTTCTGCCTCAAGGTGTGATATTTACAATAAGATAAATAATAATCCTAAACCTTTAGATCCAAGTTTTCTTTTAATAAATGAACAAAAAATATTCTATGCAAAGATATTGATATGAATCTCTGGATATGAATCATAATAGCAGATTTTCACATCAGGTATTTGATTCCATCTCTGAACTCTGAAGCCTCTGCAGTGTGAATGGCAGCAGGAAATGGCTTTCAAACTCTTCCTAACAGATGGAATAAAATCTGCCAGGTTATTAAATTTCTACACAACTATTTTTAGTTTCCATTTCTAAATCCTTTTTCTTCTTTTGTCATATAATATGTCATTGCTAATCACATCTCAGCAGCAATAATATTTTGAAAATAGAAGCTTGAAATGGCAGTTTATTATTTTTTGCCCTGAACATTTTTGGTGCTGCTTGATTTTTCTTCTAAAATTATGCAGTATTTATACAGATTTGTGTACAAAAAAATGGAGAAAGTAAGTCAAAACATCAGTTGATAGGACTTACAAGCTTTAAAATTATTTTAGTGATGAGCAATTGCTGTGAATCCTTATCTAGACTGCAGTCTAAGATTAAAGCAAACTGTTTGCTGAAAGCTAACAAGTAGAAATGTCCTAATAACTATGAAAACAAAATCAAATTCCTTGGCTGTCTGGGGTAAAGCATATCAAAAGTGAAACATACTTTATTTTTTGATGAATTGTACTTAGGAAGAATAGGAAGCTACTCAACTGTTGAGAAAATTAAACCAATTGTTTCCTCCTGTGAACTGTGTCACAGTGACAGATTTTCTCAGTGTACAAAGAATCCTTTGAAGGCCAATTTGCTTGTAATTCAAGTGTTATGAAAAAAATTGTCTCTTTGTTCATGTTACTAACAGAAACACCCACCCTTTTCTTACATGAGATCTATTATTACTGCTACATCTACACTACAGTACAAAAGTGATGATAAAAAAAAGGGCATTAAACATGGTTTGCAAGTATTATCATAACAAATATTGCAACACTGAAAGAAACTATATTAGCTGTAATATGACTAGGTCAACTGGGAATTTCTGGTTTTACTTAAGGACAAAAAACTTCAATCAGCAAAGGAGTCAATCTTGCAACTTGCAAATTATTTCTCCTGTATCTGGCTTTCAGTAGTGCATCAGGCAACAGTCAGCCTGAGACTGAACAGGAAAATGCAATTGGAAAAAAAAAAAAAGGAAAAGAAGAACACGCAGAGATTTAGATTGGAGTGATACATGATACTGTACACCAGACCTGTGACATCTGGAAGATGTATTGATTTACATTACTGCTGCAAAAAGCAATGTAAAAGAATGAGAAAAGCCCATATATTTTAGTTCAGTTCTACTGAATCTAACAAGTGTGAAAAATAGTTTTGGGATTTTTTTGGTACCACTAATGTGATGATACCACTGATGTCACTCAGCTACAAATAAATGGATCAATGGATGAGGCTTCTAACTTCTCCCAGTTAAGGGATGGAACCTGCTGAACTTTTTCCAGTCAGGCATGAAAACTCTGAAAGAACTTCACAACGTGGCCCATAAGGCATGATTTCTTAGCATAATATTTCGGTGGGAAATATTTAACATTGTAAGTTTTAACGACATGGGATTTTCTACTTATATTATATGATTGATGAAAAAGCAGAAAAGTATCATCACTTTTTTGAACATTTCCAACTATTTACAGTATCTTTGATTTTGTGCTTTGTAGCAGAGGAATATAATGGGAGATATTTTACAATCCTGTACTTTTATCTTCTTATTCACTTTGCTTTTGAAGATAGGGGAAAAAGTAAAATAAAATACAACTTTTTAAAAAGCATTTGTCCAAAAGATGAATTTGAAGGGCTCTATAAATGATGTGTCATCTGAAAAGGTGTCAATAAGAAAGAATGGGAAGAAAAAAATGCATTTCAAAAAGTAAAGGTAATAACAAAGCCTACACAAATCCAAGGCTCTCAGTTAAAGGTAATTTCACAAAGCCCTTGCTTTTCATTGGACAGAACTAGACTACAATTCAAAGTAAGAATTTAGGAAGCATTTATTCCTCAGAACTGTATGTTTTCTGTTTATTTTAGGGAGGAATGGCAAAAAAAATGGCATCTTTCAAACCTCTCAGAAACAACTGCGTTCAAAGTTGATTTGAATAGAAAGCTAAACATAATATATTAAATAGAAAATGCCTCTTTTCTGTGATAGCCTTTGCAACTAAGTAGTTTACTGGAGGAGCAATTAGTTATAGGAAAATTATAATACATATTTTTAAATTTAGAAGGTAATATTTTACGGTTATTGCAATATGAATTGAATTGTTTAAACTACAGCATAATAATTCATTCCTGCATCATTCAGTGGCACTAGGCCTTTGGCCTCTTGCCTAACAATACACTAGACAAGAATCATTACATTGTAATTCACACCCTGTCACGCCTTATTGCTTAATTAAAGCATAACCCTTCATGACATGACGAGCAATTTGACTGTTACTATAATAGATTATTATCCCCCATAACTTATTTTAGTTTTACAAACCATTCTTTTTTTTTCTTTGTACATGCACTGAGAATTATCAGAAAAATTACATGGATGTGTCTTTACCTGTAAAGTATGAATAGGTTTAGGAAGAATACCTAATAACATGAGGTTGTATTTTTATTGGAACCATTGCTTGAGTAAACTTGGGCACTCTATTTTTTTCTCCTTTTGACTGGGGAATTAAATCCAACAACACTTTGTAAAACTATTAAGATTCAAGTGTCCAATTAGGTGGCTGCCTGTATTTTATTGTTGCACTTGGCTACCTAAATGATAAAGTTATATTATTTTGGTGAATTCTAATGAGGTATAGAAGCAACAATGTGGCTGATGTTATGGTGTCTTTCAAATTCCAGACAAGGAAGTTGCCAGTTTAATTTTGTTGCAATACAGCAGTTAGCTACTCAGTGTGGAACATTATGTAATACGAAAATCATATTTTTTCAGAAATAACTCTTTGAATCACTTTCTTACTGAGGTCTCTCCCTCTTCGAGTTTCTCAGACTGAAACTTGGTCTAATATAGAAAAGCTCACCTGTTATTATTAAAACCCGTCTGATTATAAGTAAATATCGACTAGGTGAAACTCTTTTGCAAGAAGTCAATTATAAAACCCATTGACTTAGGCAAAACACTGTTCCATGAGATAAAACAGAAAAATGTGTCAACAGCTGTGAAAACACACTTTAATATTCCAGCTTGCATTCAAAATATTTTAATTACTAATTCATATTTTATTAATGCCTTCACATTGTGCAATGAAACACAGCCATTTGGATGAATAATCCTTTGGTTTTGGCAACCAAAAGTTCAAAATTAAAATGTGCAAACATGGAACTCTGAAGATTTGTGCAAACAAAGCCCTGGATTTCTTGAGAAGACATATAGGCAATGCATAAAACATGCATACGAAACAAATTTTAGCATGAGAATTATATATAGCATATCTAGTAGACGTCCTACCAGTTTCATATAATATCAAGGTGCAATTTAATAAGGTTCCACTGAACTCTGTATGTCTTCAAGGTGACTGGGTTGTCCCTGGAACGTTCTCTGCTATAACTATAAAATGTCTATGATGTGACTGTGATATAACTGAAACAGCTGCAGTCTTTGATCATATGCTGGCAGTTTATGTACAGATGCAGAATGTGTAATAAGGCCACACTTTATTAACTTGACTGATGTTCTGTTATTTTACTGGTTCCAAAAGCCAAAGGAGACTAGGCTCCACCATGTTGCCCTGAGAATAATTTATTGTTGCAGCTATTCAAAATGAAATACCTATCATTAATGTCTAATTGATTACCAAAAGCAAGAGGCATACATTGGCCTCAGTTGATCTGACATTTGCTATGATCTTTAAAGCTGCTGTTATATTTAGAACTATTATTTTGAATTAGCACAAAATACATTTTAACTACAGTTTAAAACTACTGCCAGCACTCTGAATGTATGCATACATTTCCTGTTAATAACTATTTCTACATGGATATAGTCTAGTGAAACTTAGTGGGCTATTAGCATTTCTCAAGTATAAAAATACACAAATTCTGAAGGTGTGATAATGAAGTTAGACCTTGACAGGCTAGCAGCTGTATTATGTTGTACAAAAGCTTCTTTGTACAACTTAACAAATTAAAACACCTTTTGTTTCTACCAAAATGTTTTAAACAATTAATCTTTAGCAAAGTAGTCAAATTAGAAAGGAGATAGTATGCACTCTAATTTGGCAATTTGAGGAAGTTAAATTGCGTGTTCAGCAGTTAAAAGAAAAATTTACTTAAAACCTAGATATTTTTCCCTCATGCATGCAATATGGAAATTCACAGTAATGTTATAAATTACAGGTACATTAAAAAATTTGCAATGGGTTACTTTGGACCGAGATATTTCACAAAGAAGATGAAATTAACATTCTCATAGAAGATCTAGTATAGTTTTGCACTAATCCTAATGGTATGAAGTTATTCTAGATATGAAGAGCATATAAAATAGACACTTTTAAAATTATTTCTTTTTTAATTCCTACTTATTTTTCCTTTTAGATCTCTGTACTCTTAACTCTAAATTTAAAGTTTTACTTTGTCCTCATATTTTCATTAGAAGAAATAAAAAGGCCTGAACTCTCAAGTAATTCTGCACCCATACTCCCAGTTTGCCTCCTTCTGTAACTTTGCACAGAAAATACATATTTTCAGAACTTTTTTGGGCACAAAGAGGATGTTGCAAAATTATAGTACTGCTTTGATGGGATGACACTCTCTGTAGAACATGGGATCCTTACTTTAGTTTCCTTTTCAATCCCTTTCTCTAAAGCTTGTATGCTGCAGCTGAGGGGTAAAACATCTCAAAAGTTAAAGAGAACCTGGACCCTACAATATGCATTTTTGCATTTTTTCCCGTGGATCCCTGAATCTAGATACAAACAGCTAAATCTGTTTCAATTCCAGTTTTAAGCATATGTCAGTAAGCATTTATACTTTAATCTTCTTCAGTATGGACATTCCCCAAGCAAGTCTAATTGCTCTAGCCCTCAAGCTTAACCCACCAAATTAAAATGCTGGCTCCTTCTTAGAATCCGCAAAGATTCTGAAATATGTCCAATTTTTTCCCCCCACACCTTGAATGCTTCCCATTTATAGAAACAAGCAAAGATACCAAGTAAATCTAAAATATAAACATTCAAATGGAACAGATTCCTTTCATGAAAATCTGAAGTCTATTTCATGAGCTTCATTTTCACTAACATTTGCTATATGCCACCAGAAATTAAAGCTGTAAATAAGGAATAAATAAACTAAAGTGTTCTAAGTTATCCATTAAAAAAAAAAAACAAAAAAACACACCAAAAACATTGTCAGAAAAGTTTTTTGAGACTGAAAATAGTCTTATTGTACCCTGGATAACTTTTTAAACCATAGATAAATCTTTATGTAGGCATATGTTTGGCCTCCTTTCCATTTTTCCCCCCTTCTTGTACTTCCTATATACCATTTGCAATGCAATTGTTCTGCCAAGTATCTCTGATATCTTCCAGCACTCTTTATTCCTTTTCATCTACCATGTTCTTCTCAGTACCTTTTTGTGGGCTTTAGCTCACATGAACATACTGGTCTTTATTCAATGACTTCATCTTAACTGACCCCAGAAAAATATACAGTTAAATTAATCACAAAGAGAAGTTTATTATTGAAGTACTAAATTGAATCTAGAAAGAAAGAATTGCTTTAGAAATATTATAAAATCTGATACTGACTCTGGGTCAAAATTAAGAGAACATTTCTAGATAAGCCACTACTCACTCAGTGAAACATCTTAGTTTAATACCACACAACCTCTGTTCAGAGAGTATATATTGCTGTGCAACACTATTTTTGATGCAAAGCATTGCCCACTGACTTATAAGATATCCTTGCTTTTTAATATTGAGTATTGTAGCATTATTCAACTGTATATATATTAACAAAAACACTATAATTTTCATTGTAAAACAAATCTTACATCTAAAATCTGAAGAGTTGACTCCTATAGTTAAAAATTTTCCATAGTTCTGCAAGGTCTCCCCCCCTCCCCACCCTCAGGAGAATATGGATGGCTAAAAAATAACTGTTCTTATGCTCATCTCGTCTCCTACCTTTTTCTGATGAGCTGGTTGCAGAAAAGTGTATAAATGGAAAGCTCAATTAGTGCAATTTTTGTATCCTTGGATGTCAATCATGACTGTCGAGAGGTGGGACTTTCAGGATCTCTGTGCATTAATTAAGAACTCATCTCAGAAGAGTAGTCATTACACCTAAGGACCAAAAATAAGTTTTAATTAGAGTCTAGAAGACAGTGTGCCATCTACTTATAAAATTAGTTCTTTAGTTAAAAATGAACAGCTATGGAACTTGATTAGTAAAAATGCAAAGGGCATAAATCTGCTGCATGCACTTTAGAAGACAAATATTCTTGTGTTTGTAGGCCTGCCTGGAAAAACTGGACAAGTTCTGTAATACTGTGCACACCACTCAGATTTCACAAATGCCAATGTGATTATTGGACTCTTGTGAAATTACTGATGTTAGGGTGATGGTGAGGGAAGGCTGTTACATAGCTGAAGTTGGATTGTATTTCCATCCCCTAGCCCAGACCATCTCTGACTGCACGTGCAAGAGGCAAACCAAGGCAAACTCAGCAGAGGGGGCGAGGGGGTGTGCACAGCACCAGGGTCATTCACCACTGATACAGCACACAGGCAGATTTGGCTGCCCTGAGATGGGGCTCAAGAGAGCTTACAAACAAGCTGGGCTAACTGGTGTCAGCTGCCCAAGAGATCTTTCCTCCCAGCATGACTCATCTGAGGACAATCAAATATTCTGCCTAGGACTCTCTAGGGAAATAAGGTGTAAATAATTGATTACATAATTTATAAATTAAAGGTAGGAAAACAAATTTTAAGAGCTGGTCTGGAAAATAAACATGCTAGCTAATAATTCAGGCATGAAAAGGGGTAAAACTTACAGAAAAAATAAGTTTACATTCCAGAGAACAAGAAAAAACCCTTGTTTGGCTATGGCTGAAATAAGAAATATAATGTATCAATAAAAAAATCAAAATAGCATTCAAATTGGTCTAGGAAGGATAAGACAAGACCAAGAAAAAACCCTTGTTTGGCTATGGCTGAAAGAAGAAATATAATGTATCAATAAAAAATCAAAATAGCACTCAAATTGGTCTAGGAAGCACAAGACAAGACAAAAAAAATCAAGCTCCAGTATGAAAATAAAGAAGCAAAAACAGTCATAAAAATGGTCATAAAAATTCAGTGCTACAAATATTGTCATTTCTTGAAGGACACAATTTAACTTACACTTAAAATTATGTAAGTAATAAGAATAATAATTATAAAGGTTATTGCATGGAAAAAGAGCAGAATGGGAAAGCATGTCAAAAGGAGAATGGCCTCCAGGAATAGTAGAACAAGTGTTATGACCTTCTTTATTGCTTTTATGTTTCATGGTCTTTTACTAAATTATCTGTAAATACATTTAAGAGACAGATACTTTTCTGAAACACTTGCTTGAGAAACACATACTATAAATTTCCAATTGCATCAGTATACCTGAGGAGTAATGAAAAACAGCACTGAATTGAACAGAATGAAAAACAGCACTGAACTGAACAGCAAAAAAAGCAGTAGCTATTGCTGGTAGGTAGTTTAAATTATTTTATCCTAGATAATAGTGAATGATGAAATTAACATTATAGTGAGGGAACAAACAGTCTTTTAAAGACATTCAGAAAAATATGGACAATTTATGATAATGTCACTCAAATTTTATGTTAATTCCATTAATATAAATATTTTTTTAATATTTCATGCCCAAATGAAACTTTATAATATTTCTAAAGCAATTATTTCTTGTAAATTTTTGCAAGAAATTTTTTTCTAGAGGATAGGCACAGAAAGACTCTCCAGAATGTACTGACTTGTAATATTACTGTATTTACTGCTAGATTTCAGAGGGCTGCTTCAAGTTATCAGATATGCTGGCAGTACACAGCAATACACTCTGGAAAATGTTAATACTAAAACTTGCTACTTAAAAGTTCAACTTTCATTCTTTGAAATAGAGTATAGGCTACTGCTATGGCTATATGCATACTATAAAATCTGGTATTTACTTCTCTGTAGGTCTAAGTTATTTTTCATATGATAACAGATTTCAGGAAAGGCCACGTTTAATACTGGCGGCACCATGGATAGGTAGCTTGAAATTAAAACAAAAAGGAATTTATCCAGGCTTGTCATTTGTATTCTCTGAAGTAAAGTCCTGAGTCTTGCTATCTGGGGTTTCCTACTAGTAACATTTAACACATTTCTTGTCAGCTGCTTCTCTTGATTAAGAAGGAAGAGATAACAGATGCACTAAACTCCAGAAGAGACAGAGAACCATTGTTCCTCTGTACAATTATATCAATTTTTATAATGGTTTAATTTGTTGTTATTCATAAGGGACAATGCCAAGAGCTGAAGCAGAGGACTAGCAAAATACAGATTGCATGTTAGCAGCATGGTGCCTTCTCAGTCCTTCATGTTTCCAAGTTTGCCTCTTCTGAGCTCATACTCCAATACGCTGTTTTGGAAGCCAGCCATAAAAGAGGCTAACTCAGACAATAAAATCTGGGTGATCTACTGAACTGTGACTGAGATTTGTGACCTGCCTTAAACTGAATCAGATTCAACTACAAGACTTCTTACAAGCAGCTCTCACCAAGAGCCTGGCAGAATGTCAACACAGTTGTACTAAATATTCAACACAAAACTTGCTGAGAACCACATGGTATCATGTATTGTCATGAAAGCAACTTAAAGCTGGATTAATTCACAGGAAAAGAATAACAATAAGTAGCAATTAGATAATGTTTCTTACAGTGGAGAATGTTGTATAGCAATTAAATTATATTGAACAGAAAGTCAAAAAGAGGAACTATACTAAAATTACTTCAGGGCACCCTCCTGGCCAACTTCAAA
Source organism: Passer montanus (assembly GCF_014805655.1). Taxonomy (NCBI): domain Eukaryota; kingdom Metazoa; phylum Chordata; class Aves; order Passeriformes; family Passeridae; genus Passer; species Passer montanus. The sequence continues at coordinate 11,130,007 of NW_024360941.1, read as the reverse complement.
CCCTTCATTGAAGTTTGAAAATTTGATGCCTTGTCCAAAATTTCCCCTGCCATCAACAAAGAAAGGGAAAGGCAATTCCAGATATCAAACTCAACTTAAAAGAGCTTCCATCTTTACACTTGTTGTAGTGGGAGTGTTGAGCACAGACTTGGACATGTTGGTGAGTACTTGTATTTACTTAATCTACGTCTTACAGTTTGATTTTCAGCAGAGTCCTGTAAATAAATTTCAGCACAGCATTGACCATTTACCTGCACATTTAGATGCTGCCAGAGATAATGGCAGGGATTTCACAGTTTCTATAACACTAGCGAAACACTGATGGGCAGTACTGTGCAGAGGTCCTTATTCCTATTGATCAGTGCCTTTCCTGCTCCCTACACAAAATTAATAGCACAAAAAGTACTATTTTCCTTTTTATACTGAATTGTATTTATTATCTCTCATATGGTTAATACTTTAGTCTTTGGGGGAAAAGAACAATTTTATCCTGCTTTTAAGTTTTATTTTTCTTTCCTCAAAAAGAGACCGAACAATGAAAATATTTTGATTACTTTATCACCATAGATATGTTTTTTCCTCCAGTTAAACTAACATTTTAAGAAAATTTCTGAGTCCTATAAAAAATAAACTTCAGTGTGTGGTCCAGAGCCAAGAAGCCTATAGCACACATACTTAGCTTTCAATCTACAAACAGACTGTTGGGTTGGAACTGGAGTACCACAGTTTATTTGTAAACTGATTAAACATTTAACTGATTAGTCTTGAAAAATAATACGAATCTGAAATTCAAGCTGAATATCAATGTGCTCCCACAAGCGGTGGAGATAAGCCAATAAACATAACATACAGGTTTTAACCCCACAGAACATTTCTTGTCTTCAGTAATTTCTGCTGAAACTGTAGTGGCAATAGAAAAATATTTATGCAAGAACTATATAGAAGTGTGTAATAAGGCACTAGAAAATATAAAAGTAAAAAGGAAAATTAATTAAAATTGAACTGAAAAGAAGTAGCAAAATTTATTAGAAGTAGCAAAACAAGCAGAGAGCAATTTCTCCATGGCCAGCACTGTCTACAGATCCAGGCCTCTTCCTGAAATCCATCCATTTATCATACAGCAGTGGAGTCACTTTGAAAACTATTCCATTGTAGTCAGCAACACCCAAATTGCAAATGGAAGTTATAAATCAGACAGCAGTATCACAATGTTTTCTACTGCCAAGACAAAAACTACTGCTGACTAATGAATAAGAGAAGAGTTTGTTTTAAATTAAGATACACCTGTATATGATAACTTGGATTTCAGCATTTTGCTGCCTCATTTTTGTACAAAATTACCTTTTTTATTTGTTTTTCTTATCTTTTCCTTATCTCAATTTATGTGTTAGTTCACAGGACTACAACACTTTTCTTTCTTAGGAAAATTTTTCTTTGATTTGGAAATTTTTGATTGGTTTTTAATTATATTCTTACATTTTAAAAAAATTGAAGACATTCAGAACATCATGGTCTTCATTAAAATACAAAATGTTTCTTAATTTTGGGGAACACGAGAAGCAACATTCCAAAAATATTTTCTGTTCTTTAACTGAGCTGGCTGATATCATTACAGCATGTTGGTTAAAACTTAGCGAGAAAAAAACAGATAAAATATAATATAGAAATTCCAAGAGTTAATAAGGCAAGAGTAAAACAACTACAAATTGCAAAATTTCTGGCTGTCTGATTTCAGCTTGATTAATAGGTTTCTTTCTTATGATCAAAAAAAGGTACTAAAATGTTAACAAAAATTTCACAGGAAGGAGGGGATTAAGGCAGCACTGGAAAAATGATGCGGGAGTGATACTGGGAATGAAACATGGTTGTGCAGAAACAATTAAAAAATTAAGTACCTGGGCTTGCCTAAATTTGAGAGAATAATATGTTCTAAGCAACATTATGCTTGTACTGAGTCGTGCTGCCATGCTCATAGAATGGTTTATGTGGGAAGGGGTATCAAAGACCACCTAGCTCCAACCATGGGCACCTTGTTGCTACCTCTTCCATTTAGAGACGGAATTTAGGAACTGGAAGGTAATTCCAGAAACCTCCTAGATTAATAATGCTCTTTTATGCTGTCCCTTTAACAGATACTGGGGCAGTTGAAGAGCCCCATGAGAACCAGGCCTCCTGAACATAGGACTACTCCTATCAGTCCGTAAAGGGCTGCATACACATGGTCAGGTGGCCTGCAGCAGACCCTCACTATAATGTTACCTGTCCCTGCACTTGCTTTATCTTGAGCTGAAAGGCTTTGGCTGACCCCTCATCCATCCCCAGGCAGAACTCCTTGCACTCCAGCTGGTCATTGACAGAGAGGGCAACACCACCACCTCCTGGCCTCCCATATCTGTTCTTCCTAAAGAGCCTATATCCTTCCATTCCAACATTCCAGTCACAGAAGCCACCCCACCACATTTCTGTCATGTCAGATCATATCCCTACAGGCATGCACATCTAAATCCTCATCTATTACTCATGCTACTTCCATAGAGACATCTAAATGTGCTCCCAATGAAGACAACTTATTGGATGAAGCTGCTGGAATTGCTTTGTGTTGCTCTTCATGTGCTCTCTTGCTGGCCTGTGATTCCTCTACAGGCTGCTGGGCATCTATTGCTGGCACTCGCATCAAACTGGCAGGAGTGGAATGGATTAAAATTCCCCTTCCCTGGAAAGTTTCAATTAAAGTCTTCATCATCTTGTCAAAGCTATGAATGAAGATGCTGTTGTCCTCCTCTGATGAGCTCCCTCAGCCCCCAGGAGACCAGGTTTCCTCAAAGTGCAGAAATCCATAGTATAATGGATAAACCCCTGGACATGCCACTATTTGTCAATTTACTGGAGTCAGCCAGCCCTTTCAAACCCCTTTCCTCTGACTAGTAGGATTGGTGAAAAACCTACCTGTGTTACAGAGTCCCTTATTGCTGCTTCCCAGACTCTAATCCTTCTTGATACTCCTCAGACTGCTTTGGCTTCATCCCTGGTGCCCATGTGAAACAGCAGCAGTGGATAGTAGCCTGGAATCAGTACATGGCTTCGCAGTCTCTCAGTGCTGTCCCAGACACGAGCTGCAGGTGAGCAGCACACCTCTCTAGAGAGCACTTTAGGTTGCCAAATGGGTGCCTCCATAGCTCTCGGAAGAGTCACCTACTGTTTACTACATATGGCTTCTTCTTAGCTGCACTGGTTGTTGCACAGGGAGCACGTTGGACTGCATTATTCAGCCCCAGCAGCTCTCCTGATGTGATGGGTCTTTCCTCTTCAGTTTGCAGAGCAGTGAACAGGTTCTGTAAGGGCACCTCAGGCTTCAAGGAAGTATCTTTCTCCTGCTGGTCCTTGCCATTGCAAGCTTTCATTCTTATGTATTACTGGCCCCCCTTCCTACAGTGTGTGTGCTGTTGGGGGAAGTTTTCAGCTGTTTGGCTGCAGGCTTTGGGTTCCCTGCAGACTGTACTTGGAAACAGCTATTTAACTCCTTCTCAGCCTCCCTGATGTTATATAGCCTTATCACCACCTCCTGCAGCTCAGCCACCTGCATGTTCCACTGACCTGGGCAAGTGAACCTATTGTGATCAACCTTTCCTGTACTTGTGATGCGTTTCTGACAGAAATGGATAACACATGTCTTTTTAGGGAGATACTCTTTGTAACTTTGATCTTTGTCACAGAACCTTACAGAAATGTGTCACTGAGACAAAATCAAAATTTAAGTTGGGCTCACCAGGTTCACCCTACCAGAAAAGGGAGCAGTGTCCTAGTATCAAGACTAAGAACAGTAAAGTAAAAGAAGAAATGGCAGCATAGTCTATCTGAAGAAAACACTTGTAAAGGTTGTATAAAATTGATTGACATGAAACTGGGGCAAGAATTTGAGAGCATGGCTTCAGTCTGAAGTCAGGTCAACTGCCATATTCAATCCTGCCGAAGTGTTGGTAAGGTTTGTTGCTTGAAATAGAAGCCTGCAAGACAGACTGGGGAAGAGACCACAGGTGCAGCTTGCCCCTGTACTGTCATAACAATAAATAAGGTTATCTGTCATGATCAAACCATCTGGAGAAGTCCTTTATACTGTACTGAAGAGACGTCACACATTTATTTAAGGTTACAAAGAGTGCTTAAAATAGCACTGATTTGCAAGGTATAGTCTGTGTCTTATAATTAAAGGCAGTATCACTGTAAATGTGCAGGCAAAAATAGTAGGAAGAATTTTAAGAGCATTTTGGTAATAATGATTTATAAGTGAGAATACACAAGTTTAAAAAAGAAAAACAGATGACTGTTCAAAATGCTACATTCAGCAGTCTGGTACTGAAAGCAGTGATCCAGACATCAGTGTCTGGGTATTTATTCCTTTTTAGAAAAGTTATTTAAAAGAGAAGCCAGTTTCATCATCATATATCAACAAGTCAGATGGTAAGAAAAATTATCTACCCTGCAAGCAGCAAATTTACAAAACCCAAGAAACAAATCTATTTTTTTCTTGCTAGTAAGGTGTACACTCAAGCTTTGCAATTTAGGAAATATATGGAAATCCAGCTGATCATGGGATTACCTATGGGATAAAGTTAATTACAGCTAAAAGGACAGGATCTGGATTGAGCTGTTGCCTTGACCTACCCTCCTCCTTCTGCTATAGAATGCAAAAGCTATGTTAAGGGACATATTTTTTATAGAAATCTGAATGATAATTATGCTTACTTTTCTACTGCTATCTTATTAATGTAGTGCACACTTGGCATGCTCCCTAAACATCATAACAGAAAAATAAATGTTAGGTATAATTTCTTTCCTGAGAAGCAGACAGGTAGACTGAGAAATATTATGTACCATGCTGATAGTCTACAGTGTGTGCGAGTGAAACTGAAATTAATTCCTGTTCCTTTGTTTTCTCCCTTATGACAGACTCAAAATCCCCTCAACTTCACATATATAGGAGGGACCACAACACATTTGGTACTCTGAGAAAATCTGCCTGTTATCTGTTCTCCACATTAAGTCCACTTCACCGCAAAAAGCTCCTCTATCAGCATTTCTGTCTACAATCATAACTTCAACTATAAACTTAAAAAAGAGTAGCTCTTTCTCTCATTCTATAGCTATCTGTTCTTTTCCCAATAAACTTGGCACGTTTCTCTGCAACACCATCTTTTTGTGGGCTGCAACATATGGGGCTTAATAACATAGCATCAGACAGCAATTTTTAGCCTAGCCTCTCCTGTTCTACTTCACAAAATAAAAGTGACTACTGCCTACCTTCAATGACCCTCACAGACAAGAGCACCTTGTCAGAGATAATTTTCTAACAGATAAGCAAACCTTCAAAACAAATATGATGTCTTCAAACATAAACACATCTCGCTCCCTTAAATTTAAGCATACAGTTTAACTTACCAAAGATATTAAACCTGAAAGGTTCCCAGGCTTTACAATAAAGAAGATCAAGTAGGGTTACCACAGCTTTTCTATGCTACTATTTAGCACCTCTGAATCAAGTCACCAGCTGTTGGAGCTTTGCCTAAACAACAGTAAATCAGAGAAGAGTAACAAATTACCACTTCCCCTCTTGGGCTGGCTGGCTGATACTTTAAGGGGAGGAAAGTAAAGGCGTCATTAACATTGCTTTTCTTCACCAAGAAAAGTAAGTCAGGTTAGGGTAATACCCTTAGAGTGTTTACAGATAGCAAAAAGAAAAAAAAACAACAAACAAACCAAACAACAATCCACTGCAATAGGGCCATTTACTGCAATGTAATGATCTCTCTCTGGATCACTGGGGTGTTGGGGAAGATGTGAGCATCTTTTTCTGATGCTCAGCAGCTGATTTAACTTGAGAACAATGAACTGGCACCTAGGAGATTTCTTTCTAAGTTGCAAGCTGCAATTCAGGGTTTCAGGTTTCTTTGCATCTATGGGAGCACATACCCATCTCCCTTTCTAAGCCACATCTATCTCTCATGCATCCTCTTTCTGGGATCTGTGCAAATTCTCCCCTTTTTTTCTTTTTTTTTTTTAATTTTTTTTTTTAAATTTTCACTTGAGTATTGCAACTGAGGAAAAACATTAATTTTTGTAGCGTGGGATCTGTGCAAATTCTCCCCATTTTTTTCTTTTTTTTTTAAATTTTTTTTTAATTTATTTTCACTTGAGTATTGAAACTGAGGAAAAACATTAATTTTTGTAGCATGTAGAGTTGTACATGCCACTTTTACCAACTGCCTTAATAATTAGTCTAGGCAATGCTGATTAAATCCCCTTTGATTTTTGAAAAAAATACCTTAATTTAAATAATTTACTAGAATTGAGTTTAAGTTGAATTTTCCCCCCCTCATGTGCTTGAACTGAGCACAGAAGGAACTTGAAGACATTGGCACACAGCCTTCCCACAGTACTGTGTTCTCTGGCTGCAGGAATATCCTGTAGCAAAACACAACTTATTCATTCAAGTGAAAGCTGAAACATTTGAGTAAAGTTGTTGCTATTGTCCTCTACTCATGTACATTAATGCCACAAAGTTTGGGAGCAGTATTTCACTCAAATGACTTCTAATCATGAATATGCTTTGTTTACTTCCTATTGTTGATAAATGTGGTCACAGCCCAAAGTCAAACTGGTACTATGTTAACTTTCTGTCCTTGTAGCATCAGCACTTAGTGGGAAAGAATTTTCAGAAGGCTGGGAAAAGTAGAAAAAAATTGTCATTAACCTAACTTTGCAAAAGTGTTCAAGTTGAACCTGGCAGTAATTTTTATAGTGGTAACCCAGTTGTTGACAGTCAAGTACCACACTTCTGGTTCAGAAGCTACCCCAGCTTTATGAATCATGATTAAGGACCACATCACTACAATTTCTGTCGCAAAGCAATTATGTGGATGGAATATATTCACTAGAATGTCAGTGCATCTTTCCTGTATGCTGTTTCTGTATAGACCTCTGTATAGACAATGCAATAAAACACCTAGTTTACTCTTCAGATTTAAAGTAAAGGAATTTGAACAATAATGGTGAAATTGTCCTTTTAGCCAAGTAATTATCTTCAAAAGTATCTCCTTCTCATTGTTAGAGACAAATTTGTAAACTGTCTTATAAGAAAGTTGAAATAAAAATAGCCTCATCGAGTGTTCAGTCCGACTAAAGCAGCATCCTTATGTACCACAAGAGTTATACAACACTCAGCTTTCTATTTGCATCAGTTAAAGGTGTAAAGCAGTAGTAAAATAGTTAAACTATATCTCTGATTGCCTATGCCCTGTAGCAAGTGTTCTAATGTTTTTCTGTGTGCACAACACTGCTTCTGCTTACTGTATGTAACTAATGAAAGTGTTAATCATACTAAACTTTCTGTTGGTAAGTCTAACAGGCTGGCTTGATTTCTACTTTAAAATATCTATGCACATATTTGTTATTACACTTCATTTACTCAATCATTATCTAAGTCAACAGAGAGATCTTCATCAAGACAGCTTGTATTTATCACACTTCATATACTTAAATTGTATGTCACCCTGTTAAGAAAAGTCCAAGGAAATTCTTGATTGATTCTGAAGTTAACCATATGGTCATCTAGCAAGTCAGCAGAAACTAAATTCATTACCAAGATCAATTTTATGTAATTATTATTAACTAGTATTGGTTTAATGCTTATTTTCTGTAGTCTTTGGTTGGGTTAAAATGGCAGTGGTAATTTAGTGGTCACCATGTGTAACATTACCAAAGCCCACTAGTGTGTGAAAAAGGGCACAGATCTCAAAACAGTTCAAAAAACTTGTTTTCTGACAGCTAGAGTGAAATAAAACATGATTATGACATTATGTAATCATGTATCTTTTAATGAAACTCTTAGAAGTAAAATCAAGCTTTTCTTTACATGCTGCCCCTTTCCACCACAATAAGGATAAGGGTAGGGAAAAAAATAAACCTAGTATTTTTCACAACACCACATAACAATTTTCAGTGTATTTTTTCTTTTGTAGGAACAGGAAAAGCTCAAACCAAACTAAAAATAATTCAAGAAATATTACTGCAGTTGTAAAAGCAAACTCTGAGAAATGAGAATTTTCTTTCTTAGGTATCTGCATTTTGATACACTCCATATTTGCACGATCCTATACTGTTTTTCCCAAAACTCTTCTGCATCACTGAGCAAGGATGTGCTCTGGGCATTAATAGGGATCACTTCATGAAGGATGCTGTTAGTCATTAGACCCCTCTCAGATTTCTGGCAGTACTTGCAAAATGTGAAATAAGAAAGCAGATACCATCAGAAAGACCTGTCCATTTAATAAACTTTTGCTATGTAGAAGTGGATTCTAGATGCTATCACAGACTTCCTTCAGGATACTGCAGATCCCCTAAAATATATTCTCAAAGTTGATACCAAGTGGTGTATTCCCTGTTTCTGGGTCTGTGGAGCTGGCTTGAAACTTTGTTGTCCATTTAAAGAATGATGAAGATTCACAACTTCAAACATTTCCATGGTTGTAATATTAAGCTGTGTCATGAACATAGACCTATATGATTCTGATTTTCTGGACAAATAGGGATCAGCATCTTACACTGCGTACTCAGATCATTGGATTCTTTTACTTTAGTCCCTATAACTACTTGACACAGAATTTTAGGCATAGCCTTAAAATAGCATAGCTTTCTGGACTTCTGGAATCTGGAAGATTTTAATTTCAAGCTAGGCACTCAAAATTCTCAAATATTTCTACCTGTGAGGTAGCTAGATGGGAATCATTAACTTTTCACTAGCTTGTGTATGGATAGACAGACTCCAGACGGACCTGTAGATCAAGATGGAGTGTATGTGCTGCCAGCAAAAGAGCACAAGAGCATGATGTAGGTACTGAAGAGTCAAACTGTTATGAAACCAGTTTCCTGTGCAATGCCATTGGAATCACAGTAGAGGTGACAAGACCACATTCATAAAACCATAGTGGACTTGGGAACTTTTAACCACTGCACTTTCTGGAATAAGTGTGGATAATCTATATTAGGATTCCTTGTAAATCATTAATTTTTCTTCTGAGTCTTTGACCCTCTGCTCTGGCTCCTGTGACAATTATACATAATAATCTCCTGCCCCACAGGTGAGGTTTGAAATTAAATTGATAGCCATAAGTAAAACTCATACAATAGTGATGAGTGTCATGCAAAAGCTCAGAGGGTAACAACTATATAGTCCAAAATGCCTTGGACCACTCTGTAATTGAAAATGCTGTTTGGTCATCCCAGCCTGCTCCTGTGGTCTGAACTAGGGATGATTTTGAAAAAAAGAAGGAATCATATAGCTGAAGATTGTAGCATTTGATATATAAAAATCACCTAGTTGAAATTTACATGGGCAATTTTAATTCTAGTATTTGTAACTCCTGATCACTTGATTTTGGAACTTTGAAGTTTTGTTCTTGTAGCCGTTTTCACTCTGCTGACAACTCTGTACATAGTTGTATATGTTCCAGCTCCCATTAAACCTATGCAACAAGAAAGAAAAATGTAGAAATCTCCTACCCTTCCTATGTTCTGAAAAGCTGCACAAGAACAAAAAAAACCCAACAAAACCAAAATGCACCCCCCCAAAAAAAAATAAAATTAAGATGTTGAGATATTTTTTTATATCTTTTGAGAACTGGCATTGGTGCTTTATCAGTCAAACACCGACAAGTTTTTAATCACTAGTAAATGTAGTTGAAACTTATTACACGTCAGGTCCCACTTGAGCCGATACACTTATTAAGTCATTCAGCATCTGGTTGGCATCACTGAATAAAACGGGATTTCATGCAGATGTGAGAGTTATTTGATGGTCAAAATTCTGATATATTACTTTTAAAATGGACATACCACTTCAGGGCTTTGGAACCAACTTGTTTAATTGGCTAAAAATTAATACGAAGTCAGAGTTCTGTCAGGTTTCTCTTCTTGCTCTGCATACCATGAGGATATCAAGGCACGAGTATAATGTTGCCCTTACAAAGAGTTCAAAACACATTGGGCAGTGCTGCTTATATTCAAAGTTCACCCTGCAGAGGTATTTTTGTATTGCATGTTCTGGCTGTATTGACTGTCATGAAAACAGGAAGTCACTTACACCTCATTAAGGATGCTGACTCTAAAAATATTTAATCTGCAAATAAATGTATTTAATTTATCACCTTTTTGGAAGCCATCATAAATTCTTTTCTTCAAGCATGTTCAGTCACTTTTGCAAGAATGACTATTTTAGTATTGCTCACCTAATTGCTAAGTGATATCCACCACAGGAGAATCCCTTATACAATGGCAGCTAAGGTGATACTCTTTTCTCCTTTTATAACTATTTGAGGTATTTTAGGTTGTTCTGAGAAAGACTACAAGGATATTCAGTGCAGAATGTTACAAGATGGAAAGGTACAGAATCAAAGACTTGCCTTCAGGCACCAATGCCCCTTGTTACAGCTGTTCTTTCTACTTGCACAATTAGGATAGTTGTTTGAGCTGATAAGATTTCGGTACACATCACAGTATTTCTATTTTACACTTATGCCCTGTGACAGGGTATATCCATATGGAATGCACAGGGCTAATTTGTTCGTGTCCTAATATGAAAAAGTTTGTTGATGTCTCTTGTGATAAAACTGTTGTGCATTCAAATTTCCCCTTATATAGGAGAAATATAGGTATAGTTAAAGTAATGAGATAGTATGTTGCTAGGATCTTATGGCATAGAAAGCATATTATTTTCTTTAAGTGTCCTCTAAAAAAAAAAAAATTAAGAACAATAACGTTAAACATTGAATAGATTCACATTAATGTTAGACTTTCTCACCCTCACAAAGCACTAAATCTGTATAAAATAAAGCAAGACTTTGTTCTACATATAGTAGTTTTCAGTTATCTGAAAATACATGTTCTAGCAGCACGTTCAAAAGAAGAATATAACTGACATTAAGTTTCTGTTAAAATAATTCTGTCAAGGTAAAGAAGAAAGGAAACTAAAGAAGTTGTACATCATTGCTGTGTGGTATAATTAGCTGTGGCAGGTCTTTAATTGTCATAGACAAGATGCCAGAATCTACTTATGTCAGGTTTATGGACTATTTATATACCAAAGTCATTATGACCCCTGAGCTTGTTAAAAAATTAAATTTCACTAATGAATTTTCAATTTTTAGGCAGAAAGAATATCTCAAAAGCAATTTTGAACAAAGTCTGCTAGGCATAAGTGAACTAAAGCTACCTAAAAGAAAACTGAGAAATCCCTTTAGGAGAGGAAACACCACAGTAATGCAGAATAAGCCACGATAGTACCTGGTGGTTTTGCTTCTTTGTGTGCAAGAGCTGTGATGGGAAAAGGGGGATTTCTGCTGGAAAGAAAAAAATAAGTGGTTCAAAAAGTAACTCAAAATGGAAAAATGGTAAAAAATTTACTGTAATTACAGTTTGATAGTGGCCTAATATGGTTTATGTTTCCATGTAATAAATTTATGCAGATGAGCTGGGAGTCTTTGGAAATATGCAGTAAAAGCAATGCGTGAACATTAGAGGATATGTTGGAAAGATTCCTGAAAATGGCTGTAAAGATTTTAAATTCTGCTTAAGTAGCTCATATGTACAACATACAACATGTATGTTTCTATTAAGAGACAGCCAGGATGCACAGAAGAGACAGAGATAACATGAAAAAGATAAGCATATTTCTTTGAACTGCAGAGACTGGGATGCAGAAAAGAAAGCAGTGTTGGCAGGGAGAATGGGATTATGCCAGGGTAAGGGAGGATCCAAATGCCACTATCCTTTTTGGGCCACACACAGCTTCAGTGGGAAACAAACTCTTGAAAAACATATTCTACTAAGGAAGAAAACAGAGGTATGAACAAAAGTGCACTAAAAGACCTGTGAAAAACTATGGAGGAACCAGAAATGAAGAAGTTGTAACTCCTGCAGATTTCAGAGATAGGATCTTTTATTGAGATAAAATCTCCATTACCTAAGCGGAGAATCTGAAAGCAATGCCACACACAGGGTGAGTGTTCCAGAGCCTTTTGATCTTTTAGACACTTTTACAAAGAAAATTTTGATAGGCTCCTGATGTCCTAGCCAAAGATGTTACCACAAGCTCTGAAATAATGAAAACAATTTTATAATCTATAGTTTACAGAGATAAAAGCCATACAGTTTTTTACAGTAATATATTTGCACATATACTTATTTCTCAGATTATTCTTGTGCTTCTTAGATGTGATCCAGCAAGATAACCAACAAAATAATTATAAGAATGCTGGTGCCTGCATAAATTCCTATTTACTTAGAAGTCAGCAGGCAACCTCCAAATTCAGATTTACGCATCCCTGAACACATGATGTGTGTCGAGGGATCAGAATCAAATTAAAGCTCTAAGTCACAGTATCAGAAATGGCTATACAAACCAAGGCTGTTTATCCACTAAAGTTAGGAAAGATACATGTTAATAATCCAAAACTGAAAGAAACACTGAAAAAAAAATTGTTTTTGGGAGAAAAGAAAATTTACATCATGTTATATTATTTGCTGATGGAAACCTACTTATTCTATAATGATGATGTTTATACAGTAGTTTTTTACTTATGTGGTTGTCTTTTGTATAGGCTTTAAATTAATAAAATAGTCTTTGCTACTACAGTACAGTAAAAGCTCCTTATATCATTATAGCCCTCAGAGAAATCTGATAGAAAAAGTAGTTATGCATTTTCTGTTCTATTTACAGTATAATTAAAGTAATTATTGTAGTTTTTACAATAGTATACCTTTTATAATTTCATGTGAGATCTGGGATAAATAATAGCTATCTAGTGTACTTACTGGAGACATTATTTACTTTTACAAGCTATTGATTACCTTATAATTCACAAAAGAAGCAAACCCACAAACTCACTTGCAAAGGACATCAATAAAGACTCTAAACAAATATTAGGGCCAGGTACAGGTTCAGTGGGTATTTCTTTCATATAATACTATTAATACATGTTTACAAGTGCATAAACAAACCAGTTAATTTTTAAAATACCATCTTTATACCAATTTATATCTGTTTTTCATTTTTAAATAGACTAGGTAACTTCTCCCTCAATGCACTTCTTTGTGTTTTTAACAACAAAAAGTAATTTCCTATGTATTTGCATCAGAAAAATAATTTTTAACATCTTCACTTTGTTTTTTCTGAAGTTAATTTATCTCTGCAGGTCACACAAACCTGACTGTTTTTCAGTTGCGTCAACATTTCTTTAGCATGAAACAAAACCCTATATGAGTGAAATTACTCATATTTTTAGAGACAAACCAAGGCACAAAGTTCTTCACTGTCTGCCAATAACTTACAGAGCATTTGCCATTGACAGTTCATGATTCTAAGAGTTATCAAACTAGAATAAAGAAACAGCTGCACTATTTCCTTAGTCCTGGGGATCTGATGCAACAAAATCATCGATATAGCACTGGTAGGCCATGATACTCTAAAAAGCTTAACATTCCACCTGTAAATAAAAACAAGTGAGATGCTTCATAGAGGATCTTTTTTACTATTCAACTGAATTTTCCTGAACATGAAAACACCAGCTGTTCTTTGGTTTGCATAGAGGGAGGAAAAAAGTAGATAAAAAAAGAATCATAAATATTTTTTCACTTTCCCTGTAGAAATTGTTTCATATACTAAAATGTAATGCTTCTCCAAATACTTATTAAAATCATTGATTGTAGCATCTAGTGAGAATAGAAATAGAATATTCCCCATATGGTTCCCCTTTAAAAAAAATACAGCTATTAAAATTTAATAGACAAAATGCTTATGTGTTTTTTAGGAATTCTAGATGATGAGTATACTACTTTTATTCTGAACAGGTGATATTGAACAATTAAAAAAGGGATTTCTGCTTCTGAATTTCTGAATCAAAACCACAAGAACATATTAACCTTGAAATATCTTTTTCCATTTACCTTTTCCATCAATACTGTGGTCATCATTTCCTTCTGTGGACCATACCCATAAAATTCCCTACTTGGAATAAAGCAAACTGATTTTCTACCCAAAATGTGTTCAAAATCAGAAGTCTTGAGAGAAATTGCATGGTCTTCTGCAGTTCTTTGAACTTAACCAGAAAAGGTTGTAGTTCAAGGATTCATTTTGCAGGTCGTTGACAATTCACAGCATATTTTTAAAACTGTTTTCTTTTTTAAAGAGTGTCAAGGAGTCTTATGTGTGAAAAAATGAGTTTTAGTTTGATCTAGTTACTTATAAATCTTAATTTTAATATAATTATAAATAATTAATTTTATTATTTTTCCCTGTACTTACTAACTAGTTGTACAGTAAACAAGGTTATGTTTGTGTATTTATAGCCTATCTTTCTTTTTCATGGCCATCAGTCTAGATATGGTTGCAGCAGTACAATCAATAAACTCAAAGCTAGGATTTCAGTTGTGCATTATAGAAGTTTCTGAATGGCATTTCTGACACTCGTATAGCACTAAGTACATCCAGCCACTTTGTTTCAGCTTGAGAAGATGCCAAATTGCCTCTGTTTAAATTTTTCTTTCTCTTTTGCTATGGTTTTCTGAGAAAGACTTAGAGGGACAACAAAAATACAGCAAAATACTACACAAATGTAGTTCCTACTGAAACACATCATTCTCCAAATATGAGCAATTTTAGAAAAGCATTTAATAAATTCTGAAGAAACAAAATTGTCAATTATTCCAATCTAATTTAAATATCCACCTGGATGCAGTATTATTGCCATTCTGAAAATGTAAATTAATTTCATGCATCCCAATCCTCTTATTAAGCACTAAAAGTATGCCATGCATTTTCTGGGTGAGCACATATTTGACACTTAAGTCCATGTCTCCTTATATATAATCTATTCATATGTCCATTTTACACCTTCCCAAAATCCTAGCACTATTTCTGTTTAAAAAATATTTCTTTGTAACTCCTCTCAGATAAAAATTTCTTATGTGGTCGGGGAACAATCCAGATAAAACTTTCCCTAAAGCATCAGTTGAGTTCCACAGGTGTGGCAACGTTCTCACATACTACCCTTTTCTGCATTCTGACCTAAAATTTAATCTGTATCATTAGAAGTTTAAAAGTTAGTCTCCAAATGTAACCTATTATATACCTTCAAATTTCATCCTATAACAGGGATGTCAGTATGCAAGATTAGTCACTAACAAGCAGCATTCCCTGCTTGTTCATGAAGGGGAAGCATGAAATGCAATTTTGATAGTGACTGCTGTACCTATGATGGAGAAAAATCAGTGCTGCAAAAATGAATTCACATCATTCATTACTGCATTGTACCTCTTGTAAAAATCTTATAAGAAAGGCTGACCATGATTCCTGCTTCCAAGAATGGAAGAACTGTGGGTGAGAACATTGGAACACTATCCTATAAGATGCAAGATGCAAGTTACAGAAGATTTTTTGAGCCACACAGAATTTGAGTATCTAAAGCAATCCATGGCAAGGGGCTCTGTGTAATATAGACTCAATCTGCTATATAATACTAGCTAAAGGTACTATACTTATGTAATTTGTATTTCTGTCTGGGAAAATCGATGTCATAGGAAATCTATGACGGAAGCCGTTATGAAAGAAAACCCTTTCTAGCTCACCTCCAACCTTCATTCTTCCACATACCATAAAGCCAAAAGCAATAAATGAATGGTATAACTATTCTGTCAGCTATTGCCTTGATGCTGGCTGAATTTTTTTTTAAGTTCGTCAACTTCTGAAGAATTAGCCAGGGAGAATTGCCAGATATTTTCATAATGAAAAATATTAAAAAAAAAAAAAAAAAAGAATACATACTCTAGGAAATCTTCTTGCCTCTCTCTTTTACACCACATAAGATTTTTGTTGATTTAATTCCTCCTAGAAACACGACGTTCTATTGAATGTTGCTCATGTTGCTTGACCATAGGTTGAATGCTAAAAACAGTTCACGCACCACAGAGATAATGTTCTGTGTTGCAAAGTATCAACCTTCAACACTCCACTCTTCCAAATAAAAGCAAAGAGCAGACCCTTTGAGTAAAACTGAAGTTAGCAGTTGCTGAAGAAGCCAAGAGACAAATGCTAGAAAGTACCTCATTCTTGGTTTTTAGACATTACTACCTTTCTTATTAAGTGGTGGAGAGAAATGTTGGCAGAGAATATTCTACTAGCAGATGGCACTTAAGTTGGAATTAAATACTGCAACAGTATTCCATTTGGACACTATTCAAGAATGAAGGCTTCCATGCAAGAAATTACTTAGTAAACCAAGACTTCTCAGGCTGGAAAAGAGATGGCTGAGTAGGAATGTAATAGAAGTTCATAGGCATAGAGAGAAATTAATTATCCAATGTCTTTTATAAAAAAAAAAAAAATTAGCTTGTACGTGAGGGTAACTAAATGCAAAACAGGCACATCTGCATCTAAAAGATGCAAAGGCTGTTATGACCCAATAGTAGAAAAAGGATAGATTTTTTAGAAAATGAGGCACTTAGGTGAACACAAATAAAATCTCCTCAAGTGAATATATTGTAAACATTTTTAGAAATGCCATATTGAGAAAACTGTATTCTATGAAATTCAAGAAACTTATTTTATGTTTGAATAACAACCACTATTTTTGTGTCATAGCTCTATTACTTTAGATATGTTTAATTCTATTGCCAGTTCTGATTGCTCAGATTAAATTAGGCTAAAATCAGGAGTGGTATGCACCTGATCTGTGTACGATCTGGTGCCATCTTTTACCATTTTCAAGGCAAATGATCACTCTATACATACAGACCCAATTGTCATTTAAATTATGACTCTTCATAATAATTTATTACACTGATTCTTCAGCAATGTTAAATATTTTTTCCATTCTTAAATTATAAGTTCTTTGAATCTAGTTTGTACATTTTTGCATTGTCAGTAGTTTTGCTTTATCTGAATTATTCTGTACTATTACCCTGAATAAGCATGAATTGACTAAACAGCAACTTATATCTAAACATAAGAAGTCTGCAACTAATAATGGTATTCTTCTGTGGTATTTCAAAAGAAATGCAAGCATTTTCAGTCACCTTTGAAAACCACATTTTGAAGAAATTGTACTGCTCTAAATTCTTATTTGCTACATTTTTGAGACATGACATGAGTAGGTTTGAGTCCTGAATTTTGTTTGACTTTGCATTCATTTATTTTCCGTAAGTTGCAAGTTAAACCTATTTGAAAAACTGGCAAATAAAACACTTCCATTACCAGCTGTTCTATGATGTAGGTGATGGATCTGAAACATTCACACTAAAACTATAGTTTACTTCACTGTTCTTGCTCTCTTATCTTGCAGGTCAGTAAGATCAAAATTTTGCACAAGTACAGGAATGCAATCCTATTCTCTTAGTAGCAATCAAACTCTGCCTTATGCTAAGGAACGCCATAGCAACTCTATCAGCTTAACTTTTGTGACAGAACAGAATCTGTTGAACAAAATGGGACCATGAAACAAATATGTAAGAACCTCTTTCTCTGGAATTCAATTGGTGTATTTCTAAAACTGCTCAGATTTCACTGAATTACAAAGTGCAGATGGAAATGAAGATAAATTTATCCTAGGAATTTCAGAGCATAGAGAAGACACATGAAATAATTTCTGAGGTATGGAAAATGTATTAATTAAAAAATACTAAACAACAATTAACTAAAAGTATAAAGCTGTTAATTTAATCAAATATTTATTCCATTTAGTCATAAGCAAACTTTCATGGGAACACATTTCCTACCACATCTGCAAATGTTTAATCTAGTGTACTTTGTTGTGACCTATGGCAGTGCTGAAGCTGCTTAACATTATTAAAACTGATGAGACAAATTATATAGAATCTAACCTTGCTATACAGGTAAAAGTACTTGCCCTTGGATATTACTTAGCCTCGCCACAGGGCTTTCTGGAAACAGAAAATGTTTTAAAAGTGTCAGCTCATGGCTAAATCAATGTTTATGCATTGATACCTTTGAATAGCAAACACTTGCTGCCTGCAAGCTAAACAATGTTTTTATCTGTTTGCCTATTTCTGGTCCTTCAACCACAGAACAGGGTGTTGCAAATCGCATTTAGTAACAATTATCTGCTGGAATTTCGCGAAGAGGAAAGTAGCATGATTAATGAAAAGTGACACACAGAGATTACTTTGCTATGCCAGTCGCCCTGGTGAATGGGTGACTCTGCTGAACTGAAGCCTGACCTTTGTTCCTTTTAACGAGGTCATCGTGAATGCTAAATGCTTGAAAGATTAGCCACTACAAATGTTCCAGTACTACTTAATGATGCCTCCACTAATGAACTGCAGGTAGCCAGTTAAATATAATGATACAGTTTTCACCTTTGAAACAAAGGTTGAACAAACCCCTCCCTTCCCCCTAAAACGGTTTTCTGTCAAGGTGTTTAAAAAACAACCTTGGAACTCATATCAAAGCATGTTTTCTTCACACATAGGTTACTAAGAATCTAAATTTGAATAAGCCAAAGAGTCCAGCTTTTAAGGAACTTTGTATCCAACTGACCACTGGATAATTGCTCAGTAACTGTAATGTTTAAATCTCATTTTCATCCCTAAACAGCAGAGGGGCTCAATATCCTGTATTTTGCTGTAAATGTGTATTGCTATAAGCTCTAAAGTTTTCAATTGACCTAACTGAACAAGCATCACTACTTGTAGTAAAGTAGTGTAAATGTGAGATAAGCCTCCTGGTAAATAGCTATAAAATAAAACCACTATTGGGATTAAACATTTCTGTTATTGTATTGACTCATATCAGTTACCCGTTAATGTAGGTAAATGTGACAAAGTGAAATTGAGAATGGAAATTTGAAATCAGATCTTGAAGTAACATTTGACTGAAAACACATCAACCCTGACATGAGGAAAAATAAAATTTAAAACAAAGTTTTAAGATTATGAATAATTGCTTTCACATCCATAAATGCATCTTTGTTCTCTGTGGGAAATATATTTGATCATTTAATCAGGCAGAGACAGCACCACCTTTCTTCTACTGACAAAGTAAGTCTCCTGTCATGAGTTTTAATTAAATATAAAACTGTGAAGACATAACACAAGAAATAGAAGAATGCAAAGTATGTGAACAGATATTTCCAACAGAACACTGCTTGCTGTAAAGGTGCATGAAAACGTATGGTTTGTTCAGCCAGAATCCACCTAAATATATGCAGTAGGCTCTAGGTTCAGTGAAGTTCATCACATGGTGCATAAAAAAGCAGGACAAAATCGAGTCCTAACAGTATGTCCAATAAAACTCTGCAATATACCACATACTTTATTTGTACCAGTCTATCATGATTCCTCTCTAATTGGCAAACAGAAACAACCCTGCCATTATCTGTAATGTCTCCATAAATTACCAGGATGGGAGTAGGGGTGGCACAGATTTCAAGCTCATAATATTTACAGTAGCACTAATTAATGCAAGTCACAGACCTGAGGCTATATCACTGGTCCCATCCTAGACATAGCTAAGGAATTTATTTCTGTTAATCTCCACAACTACCTGAAAGAAGGATGTGGCCAGGCAGGGGTTGGCCTTTTCTCCAGGAAACTAGTGACAGGACAAGAGGAAATGGCCAAAAGGTGCCAGGGGTGGTTCAGGTTGAATATTAGGAAAAATTTGTTTGCTGAAAGAGAGTTAAACATTGAAACAGGATACTGAGGGAAGTAGTGGAGCCACCATCACTGGAAAGGTTCAGAAAACCAGTAGATGTGGCACTTCACAGTATGGTTAAGCAGGCATAGTGGTATAAGGCCAAAGGTTGGACTTGATGATGTTTTACAACTTTAACTATTCTATTTTATTATTCGAGGAAAAGAGATGGAACCATTCAGAAGAAAAATTTTTTGCTGTAAGGTTTGGCTTCTCTCTGTTTTCAGTAGCAGAGAAAAGAACTGAAAGCAGATATTATGATTTGTGAGTAGGAAGATCACCTTGTAATTATATTTCATACCAGAAAACAATATAAGACTTTGAACATGATACATTCAGAGATTGCTCTGCATCCATGCAGAATTTTGTGTTTTTTGAGAGATGTATCAAGACAATATTACGCCAAGCTAAAAAATAAAGCAAGAGAGCAAAGGCAGAATTAGAAACATTATATATTGCAAAAGAATATATTGTTTTCCATAAGGCCTCAAAACTAGGATATTAAATAACAAGATTTTACTTTTAGATGGAAATCTTTACATATTTTCATAAGCATAAATTTACTGTAAAATCTTTTAAAATTAACCCATGAAAAATGGTTATATGCGACTCCTATTCAACACAAGGGTTAAAAGATAATAGAAGGCTTATTACAAATGGTTGTAAAATGTCTGGAGAAATTCATTAGCAAAGGTTGCAAATCAAGATTCTGAGGTTTTTAATATTTTTCTAGATTAGAAATAGATTTACTCCATAAAATTTAATCTAGAGTTATTTGTCTTGCTGGAAAAAAAAAAAAAGAGGCTACAAATTTGGAATGATTTGCCCAAATATTGATGTTGGTGCAGGGTTAAGAGAAGAAAGAAAGCGTAAAGCTCTTGCACTTTCCACTTTAGAGCACAGAGGAATCCAGGTCTTAGAAGACTAGGCAGAGCCTGATTTTAAATTTTCCTACACAAGCACAGGAGAACCATTACACAGGGTTCTCATAATTTGCCGTTCTAGAGTCCTGCAGCAATTCATTCAAGTTTCAGGGAAAGTTTTGGTCTTCAAATTGTAATTCAAATGAAGACAAACTGTTCTTGGGGCTCTTATCTCTTTATAGGCAGAATGTGCCTAAAATTAATATTACAAACCTGTAGAGTTCAAGGTCTGTGGCTTTGAACTGTAGATTCTGAATATATGTCTAGGTTATTTCTTTCTTTTCTACTAACTAAAATCTGTATTTAATGGGGAAGAAAAACACAATGCATCCACAGTTTACTTCATATTTGCATGTCTTAGCATTTGTACCACACTGGCAAAACTAATAAATCTCTATTCTTTTCATTTAAAACCGACTAAACCCCCCACAAAACCCCACAATAATAGAAATAGAACTAGAGACTAAGGAAGTTTTTTTTTTTTTAATACTACATTTTTGTAATTTGTTGTTACCTTTATCTAATAACTATTATAAAACTTAAGTAAAAATAATAAATGTGATATTTAATCCTAAATATGTCTCTTCTAATATACATTAATATTTTTACACATATTATAATGGCAAAAGCTTTGGAAGTTCAAATTACTGACTGATGCTGGAAGTCTATTTAGATACCTTTCTGCTTCCTGAAATGTTGGAGTGGGAAAGCACGATCTACAATAAAAACTAACTGTGTATAACAAACACTTATTCAACAATTACTCTTTTTGGGCAGTTGCCTGAATACTTTTGTTTGAGAAAATTTTACATTGTTGATTATAACTGTGATATCTTCCCTCTTAATACATTTTACAATTTGTGCATAACAGTTCCAAAGGAACTTGCAAATGACAGTAAATCATAAAATTCATTTTGCTTTGCATCAGTTCATTCATCCATGTTCCAACTAATCACCTCATTTCAAAATTCAATAAGCCTAAATACCTGGATTTATGACGCTTTGTCAAAATTAACAAGGGAATATCAACAATGTAGAATTAGAAGTCTATTTCAACTTAAAGACAAGCACCTAGTTGAAAACAATTAAAAAGACTCTGCAGCAATAATTATATCCACAGTGTATGCAAATAAAATAAATTAAAACTGATTTTATTTCTGTTTTGGGAGATTGCAGGAAACACTAAAAAGCTTTAATTTAGTCACTTAAAACAATGAAGTTGTTTTGAAGTAAAACTTTCAAGAGAATGAATTGAGCGTGGAGTACTAAATATGTTAAATTGCACACAAAATGTGCATGTAAATGTATTTTTAAAAGCAGTCTATTTCTGTTTATTATTCCAGAACTACAACAGATGAGAAGGTTTTTGTTCTGATAGACAACATTTTGCTTACAAGTTATCACCTGTAATAATATATCTAAGGAACCCAATCATCCTATCATATCAAAATGGAAAAATAAAAAAGTGCAACATTTAAAACATATATTAACGGTAGCATTTAGGAAACACATTGTCTTTTAAAATACCCAATAGTCTAGAATCCATTGTTTATACATGAATTACCTGCAACAAAAGTTTAGCTCTATTTTTTAGCTTTATTTTTACTACTGTCTGTACTCTAAAACTTAGAAGAACTTAGAAGTTCTGCAAGTTCTGGAGACTTGCATTCATGTTCAGTATTAAAAAAGAGCTTTAGTTTTATTTTTGGAAATAGTTGTGACAAACCCAAGTATTTTCTTCAATAATTTGGCACCTGTTTTTCAGATTCTGTGTTGCAATGATTACATTTAGGATGCTTATTCAGAAGGCAAAACTACAAATTAAAGAAATCAAAGGAAAGAAATGTGTGTGTAGTAGTGTATACCTTTTAGGGAATAAGCAGAATTAAAAAGAATGAGCAGGTGACATAATTTATTTTGAAAGGATATAAAACCTGCAAATTTTGTTACAGTTAAGAGGTCTGCAGTCCTCTGTTGCTTCTTTGATTAAGTTCACATGCAAAACAGCTAAAGGTAAAAAGACATTATGCCATGCTGCATATTTTACCACCAATTCCTATAACTCTCAATCCACAAAACACTGTTTTTTATACAACACATGAATCACAAGATCCAGTCACTTTTTGGTGATTCTTGGTAAATTATTTCCTTTCTCTTTATAGGTATTTCGTCTTTCTTTTCCTGATTATTTTATCTGAATCTGAATGAGCAATATTCTTTAAATGAATATGGATATAGCCAAATATAACCATACATGTTATGAAAACACAATTAGTAGTTCAAAACCTTGCATACATTCAATAATCATATCTTTCTATTTCCCACACTGAATGTGGGTTTTTCTAACCAGGTATAAATAATCTATCCCTAATATCTTCTTCCATCTCCATCTAAGCAACTGTATCCTAATCTGGGTTTTTTTTTTTACTTCTGAATATGAACAACGGAGACATCAAAGTGCTCTAATGAGATCTATCAAATACTTCAATAATGCTTTGGAGAGTATCCATGAAAATGCCTCAGTGCATAAGGTATTGGTGTTAATCATCACATTTTAGATTCGGATAAGTGATGACATTTATATCAGGTTTCCTATCAGGTTCTAGTCTTGCTGTCCAAATAAAGACATTTGGGAAAAGACCAGATATCGTACTTACGATGCATATTCAAATAATAAAGGTTATCCCTATGTGCATATTCAAATCCTCTTTCATTTATAATACTCATCACAGAGAAAAGGTCACTGAGAATAATACAGAACAAGTTTCTAGTGCAAGAAAAGGTATGAAAACATTCAGGTTGTTATCTCTACATAAGCAGACATGCAAAAAATGGAGACACCTTTTGGTACTTTTAAAATCAAACCATATGTGCTATGTTTTGCAGGAAAAACCCTTATGTTTTGATCTTCATGATCATTCTCCATGATAAAAAAATGTAATCTATATTTCTTTAATTTAGTGTTAAAACTGGTATTTAAGCAATGGATATAGTTAAATGACTGTTAAATAATTTTATATTATTTTGAAAAGACAGTATCATTCTTTGTATACTTCAATTAAAATCAGAGACAAATCTAGTTACTCATGAACATTTTCAGAACCACTGTACTCTGCCCGTGTCTTCAGCGATGTGTACAAATATGACTATAAAGATTTAACATTAAAAATATATCTGAAGTCATATTTCAAGTAGATATGTCAGAAGTTCTGTGTCCAACAATAATAGAATTATGCACTTGGTCTTTAAACTGAAGGACTGAGGCTGCAATCTGATCAAGGTCTTTCTGGTTGTGAAGGAATGCAATAAAAAAATGTAACTTATAAAAATCCTGTGGAGCAAAACCAAGTTTTTTCTTTAAAAAAATCGAAACTTTTTTGTTTAAAAAAAGGAAACTGTTATGCAATCATGAAGATATTGTAAAGCTGAAAATACTTTTATTCTACACAAACCTCTCAGTGCATTCTCAATTTCTGAGCATAATGTTAAGATGTTTTATACTAGAAAATGCATGTAATTAAAAAAAGGCCAGCAACATAAACAATGTGTGTGCAGGAATGGCAGCATTTTCTTACTGTATTGTTTGAAGGCAGTTGCTGTAGCACACAGCTGGACTTGCTCTAGTATGGGGTACATCGTTGAGCCATTGATGGAGAGAAGCCAAGAAGGATTCAGGGCTGTGAAAAGGAGAAGTGGCTTGGAAACAGAAATGATAATCCTTGTGTTTTTCAAAAACTGTCCAGCAACTTCGTCCTCCTGTGATCTCCCGCTCAGTGGCTGGTGACATGCTTTTAAATCCCGAGTGCTGCAGTTTCTCCTGACTGCACACATGCACACATTGTCACAGGTCCCTCCTTCAGAAAAAGAAGTGTTATCCCATTGTCCATTTTACAACAGGAAATGTTGAAGTCAAGATGCTCAGTGGACCAGGGTGACATTTATGGGTCAAGATGCACATTCAAATGCAAGCTGATTTTCACAGCAGGGATGTGAGACACAATGACACCTATAAGCAAACCCCTAAGCACTGTTCTGAACAAGCATTTTTCCCTTTTTTTTTTAGTTTGCTACTGGATACAGCATATCAGTTGATTTCTGAGGAGAGAATAACTTTCAGGGATTTCAGTAACACGAAAATAGAAAAGAAGATTTTGGATTTCTACCATCCATTTGAAAAAATGCATTATTTTCACTGTTGGGACAAACTTCATGGAAGAGTCGGACACTTTGAGATACAGCTTGTGAGTTTTCTGTTACTTGCTTGTTAAGTCTGTGTTTTGCTGCTTGGTTCTGTCCACACGATGAATTTATCTGATTGCTTCAGGTTTTTATAACAGACAGACTACTTGCAACACTCTTGGTAAAAGCCTTGATCCTTACCTAATACCATTTTTTTGAAATCAAGGGATCAAAAACCAGGAAAAATAGCTGCCTATGGAAATTTTAGAGAAAGAAAATAAGGAACCAAAAGATTAAAATCTTGGTAGTACAGGAGAAAAGGTCTCTATTTTCACTTTTGATATATTGTTTTGATTGGATTTTTATTGAAAAAGTGGTGAATTGAAGAAACATTAATTTATAATCATATCAAAGAAGTTATTTGGCAGTGGACCTAATTAACTTTTTTATGACTAAAAACCGACATGGCAAATTCTTCTAGCTTTATTCTATCATGAACATAATTTTTGTTTAACTCATCTCACATTAGGACTAGTCTGCCTCAAACCAATTTTGGGATCAAAGGGTTTTGTGAGGCCAGCTGAGGAATCTACACATCACTTTCCAGAAGTCCTGTAGGAAATAAGCAACTTAATATTCTCACTGGCTTTCTACAGACCCTGGACATTTTCAACAAGTGTTAGATGCTTATAGGTTTATTAAAAAGTATAATTTTTAACCTATAGGTTATACTAATAAATAAAAAAGCCTTATGAATTTTACTTTTATATTAGTAGCTTCCTTTTTACTTACTATATGTTATTTTTGAAATTCTTATATATTTGGTTTATTTTTTGCTGATATGGATGCAGAATTATGAGTGGCTTATTTTCTAATACTCTAATGCTTTTGATGATGTTTTCCATATCTTATTTGATTTTCTAAAGTCACAATTTTTCTTTGAAAATATCAAAATCTATGCAAGTAATCATTCCCTGAGCATTTCATGTTTTCTCATCAGTAGTAAAATAATTTCTGGATTTAAGTCCAGTAATCAAGGAGTATTCAGGGAAATAAACCTCATTTTTATAAGTAACTGAATGGTGAACATAGGAGTGTATTTCCAAAAGACATGAATGTAAATCCTTATCATGTTCACGAAAATCCATGCAGTAAAGAAAGAAAGGACAAACCTAATCTCTCTAATAACTCAAAACCCACAGAAAATATAATTTTATAACTTTTTTGCAAGGATATTACTCAATACTCTATTGAGTATTGAGTATCTATTCTCTATTAGACTATATAGAGATGTTAATAAGAAGCTCAAAAGAAGATTTAATTTTGAGTGTGTGATATAATTATTTTCCCTTCAGAAAACCTAAAGAATGTGTCAACTCTCTTTTTAAAATTATTGCACCAGGAAATAAAGGATAATTATGTTGGCAGCATGCTTCTTTTTTCTTTTAGGTCAAGCAAGATGTCATGTGGGAGGAATTGCCAAACAAATTCCATGATGAATTAGATGACGCAGTTTGTAGGAATGCTAAAGAATCTGTAAGAAGTCCATAGTTGCTTCAATTACATCTAAGTGGGAAAGAGGGGAAAAATAGTTCCTTGTATACACACTTACTTCAGTAAAAATGCATCCAGTGTGGCACTGGCAAGTTCACCAGCTTCATGGGAACTCTTCTTGCAGAACAATGCTGATCATTTGGAGCTGGCCTGCCAACATTTCTGCATAAGCTTATCGGTATTTGAGTCATTTCACCACTTGGCATCAACTAAATTCAAAAGACTTTTCTAACAGTAGACTTTATTGTACTGAGGCTGCACAGAACAGTAAAACTAGTTTGTCCTCACACAGCAAAGGGCAGAATGACTCAGAATATGCAAAGTGATTCTGCTTGGTTGATTTTCATTTGTCTCTAAAACAAAAACTCTTAATCACTAAAATGTCATAACAAGTCAGACAAATGGTAACAGTTCCCTTGAAACTATATTTTAAGTTAAAACTCATCTGAGAAAGACCCACTAACAGATGGGGAAATGTTTAGAGGTTTTGGATTGTGTTATACCTACTAAAAAAAGGAAAAAAAAAAAAAGAAAAGAAAAGTAAACATTCTATAGAGAAAGACTGAATTTATGAAAAAGTAGTGGGTTTAAATTAATGCAGGTGGTATGGTCACTAAATGCTGAAAACCACATCCTCATAGATACATATTATCTCTTTTCCGGTACACTGATATTGGATGGTCAACTTTCATTATTTTGTAAACACCAACATTTAATTCACATTTTTTTGCTTGCTTGTATTATTGGATGTGTTTAATTATCTACTGTTAATCCTTTTCATAGAGTTTAAAAGTGAGTAGTATTTTTTGTATAATTTTTGACACAGTAAATGATTTTCCAAACGTGGGGGTTTTTTGTTTGCTTTGTTTGTTGTTTGTTTTTTATTTTGTTTTTGTTATTGTTGTTTATATATGGTCCAGTAGGATGCTCTTTATTGGAATCAAGTCTATGAGGGATAAGAATTTGAACAGGTTTTTTTAAAGTAAATACATTTATATATAATTCTTTTCAATAGTCTGAAAGTTCTCAGAAGTAGCTGTTGGTAGTGTCTTTTCTTGTAGGGAGTGACAGATTGGAGAGATTCAGGGAAAATCAGGCCTGAGAAGTAACACCATTACAGGACAGACTGCATTGGACTAGCTCATCTACCTGTTTTTGCTTTCTTCAAAACAAAATTGTTCAAATAGGACCTGGAACAAATATCTAGATTCACAGGAGGATGCACATACCCAGCTTCTATTTCTTAGCTTCCAAGTCAGATTCAAAAAGCTGAGTACTAAGGACATACTAGAAAATTCAGCAGCCACCTTCCTGTGCAAAGCAGAGAGGAGGTAAGGAGAAACCTGAGAGCCACCTGGGTGTGTTGGAAATCAAGACTGGCTTCAATACCTGATCTGGGGTCTGAGGGACACATTCATCATACAGATCAAAGTTCAGCTTTTCTGCAGGAAATTTGCCAGATAATGCAACAGGAGGGAGAGTGTGAGGAGGCAGCAGGAGCTGCATTCCCAAGGCAGGTCACCCAATGCAGCCAACAGCACAGTCACAGCTGGGACAGGTGGCCAAGACTCGGGTGTTGGCTGCAGGGCCAGAGAGCATTGGCCACGGCAGAGCATCAAGCCATGTCCATAACTGGTGTGAAAAATGAAAGTGCCTCGTGACAGGATTAGGGGCAGGCAGGTCTATGGCAGCACTGGGATGGGAACAAGGGCTCCGGCTCTGGCTGGGGCAGAATGCATCCTGAGCCTGTGAGTGGGTGGTGTTGGCAGGGTACGAACAGTGAAGCTGGTTAGTGCAGACAGGGCTCTGACAGAAAGTTAATTTTAAAAGTACAAAAAGAGGTTAGAGCGCCATTTGATACAACTTACTCATTACAACAGTGACCCAAGAGACAGCGTATCTTAATTCAGCGCTTTCCTCTCCTAAGATTAGCAGAACAAGAACAAAATCAATAGCTTCTTCTCCTGGCAAAGTAAGGGCTACAGGTGTGCTTCTAAGACATCAGTGCCAGAAAGGAGGAATCATCAATTTTCCAGTCTTATAGTCCTACATGCTCTCCCTGCCAGGGGTTTTGGTGGGGATTTTTGGGATTTTTTTTGTTTGTTTGTGGTTTTATTTGTTTTTGGTGGTTTTGTTTGTTTGTTTTTTTGTTTCATTGTTTCTTTGCTTATTTTTCTTATTTTTTGTTGTTCTTGTTTGTTTTTTTTTGGTGGGGATGCTGGTTTTTTAATAGTCAGAGAGTTTCGAAACCAGAATGAGGTGCCTAAAATTTTTTGGTGTTACCAGATGTATTCAAAAGACGAAGGTAGAAACTTGCTAACTTTTGGTTACACACTAGGGCAGAGACAGACGCAAACACTGAATCAAGCCCCAAACCTACAAACAGAGAAGGATGGAAGTGAGAGAAAGTGATACTAACATTAGCATGAGAAGAATTTCAGAAGCAAGAATTGTAGGAAAAAGCTGGAGTGACCAGCAGGTTCCTATGCCACAAATTCCTTGTGATAGGTGTGCCCTTCAAGTCCCATTAGAGCAGTAATGTTCTGGAAGAAAGCAAAGGGGCATCTAGATGGCAAACTTCATGCTATCTCACACTGCTTTTTACAGTGTTATGTGAACTGAAAATGCCTTTAAATATAATGAACATATCAGCATCTGATCTGGATAGCAAGCACAGTACCTGAGGAATGAAATGTTTCACATAACAGTACCCCACATAAAGGCAGTGGGTTACTTCAGAAAGACGTAAGTGTGCATCCTCATTAACTAAAGTAAAAATATGAACAGCTACAGAAGTTACCACAATATTTTGCTTATAACTTATTCTGATTATCCTTTTAGTTTCTAACTTATACACTAGTAGTATGAAAAAAGATTACATATTTTATTTTCCTTCCAGTTTTGCACAAATTTTTCCTAGTTACACTAGAAATTTGTAATAACAGTCAGGGCCCTGTCCAAACTATTGACTTTTCTTGCTGCAGACTTTGGACAAAAAGTGTGCCTATTTCCCAGCACAATTTCTTGGCATCTTCCCTGTCAGATAAGGTAAGACAAGACAACAGCTCTGGGATATATTTCTTTCTGAAAGATCTACCTTCCAAGAACTACTAAGAAAGGACACAGGAGAGCTCACAAAGTTTCATCTACACACAAAAAGTATTTGAACTTTCACAGAACTGTGGCTCCTTAATCTAAAGCTTATAGGGAATTTACAAAGGGCACATTCCCTTCAGGACATGCCTGTAATTCCCATTATCATCAATGGGGTTTATAAGCAAGTTGTAACAAAGAATAAACCCTTGTGTGTTAGCACTGCCCCTGTTAAACAGTGTCTAAATCAATACCAACGATTTGACAGTTATACTTTAAATATATTCTGACTCATTTGAAATTCACTTTGCACTTAACTAATGAAAGAGTACATTTTAATCCTCCTAACAAAAGTATATAGCACAGCCACTGGAGCCCGAGCCAAAACTGACAAAGTCAACGGGAAACTTTAACTGGAGAATACTTTGGATTGGTCCCTTAATAAATAACACACAGTTCATACTCACGAAAAAGATTTCAATGCTATTCTGTTGCTTAACCTGGCAAAACAGAGCTGCTGCTTTATAAAGAAAGCTTCTGTATACCTTTATCCAGGCTTGAGCCAACACAGATAAAAATATGCAGCACTCAGGAGTTTAAAAAATGCAGTGTAACTGTGGGAGAGAGAATATATACTGAAGGAACTTAAAAATGTTACTGTTTTTATCTGATGCCCTGTGCACAACACACTTTGCCCAATGCAACCTTCAGTATGTTTCTAAAAACAGAAAACAGTAAAATAAACATCAGTCAGAAATAGAAAAAAACTCAGATCTTGGAGTAAACAACTATCTATAAAAACACATGCATAGGGAATGGGGAATTCTATTATTGATATAAGTAATTTTCGAAACTGTCCTGGAAAAGATGAGGCATGGAGGAATGTGTTCACACATGAAATTAGAAAGTTAGAACAGATTTACAATACAAAGGCTTTTCTGCTGTCTCAGGAGGAAATCACTGTCCTTCTAGATGTCAATAAATATAGCTATTACAGGCTGCACAGTGGCTAAGATAGTCTTAACAGGATTCTTCCCCAAGGAAACATGAACATCTAATTCCCAAACAATTTCCTATTGGAGTTTAGTCACAGTTGCAAAGATGATCTTACAACTTCAGTGTAATTTGGGTCAGGTTTCAATTCAACTTACATCAAAATGAACACAAATTCTACAAATGTATTTCTAATAGAGACCTGAGCATCATCTGAAATACAAGCAGGATCTCTGAAGTTTCAGCATCAATCAGACTGTACAAGCGTTTATATTTTTCATTGTTGTCTAATGCTTCAGACCAATTAAAAAAGAAAAAAATTAAAACACTAAATAGTTCACAGGCTGGAAGAGGGAAGTTAATACTTTTCTTTAAAAAAACAATTAAGTCTGTGCCTTCAAAATGCAGATTTTGATTCAATTCAGTTGAAGTAACTGCTTCATTTATTTAAAATAATTTTATTCTGAACTTTTTTTTTTTTTTTACATAAAACATTATCTACGCATGTTAGGAGACCACTGTCTATAAATTATGTACAACATAAATAGTAGTCTATAATAGCTCTACTTAAATAAACATGTATTATTTATAGTGTCACAGGTGAAGTACTAAAAGAAATTGTACAGTCTGCCATGAATCTTGCAAAAATAGTATGTTCATGCTAAAAGTATGTAGTATTGGTTCTTCTTTTTATAGGGCTATTTGAATACTTTTATTGAAATTGTATAAAACATACACAACATTAATAAATGTAATAATCACATTACTATGTTTTATTCACTCTAGGGCAGCTGTGGTTCTTTCATTTAAGCTCTTTGCTCTTCTTCCATTATATGGAGAATAGAAAATGGAGCAAGTCCTGATCTCATTTATGGTACCTTTTAAAACAGAGGAAATTAATGAATGTTGTAGAAACGACTCCTGATCTACACCACATGAGATACAGACAATTGAGGTGTACCTTTTCTGTACTGGCCTCTCTGTCTATAGTTTTAAATCTGTGCTGAAAACTGAACATTCAGTATTTAATTATCTAAAATGAATTCCAATCAATATTTTTGACCTGTATTTCTGCTGAAAACCATACTGGCCCCTTAACAAAGCAAGGTAGTTTCTCTAACATTCCTGATATTTCACAGAAAGACAATGTATCCTGATTAATTTATCTCCAATTTCACAAATTCTTTATACTTTCAACACTTCTTGTTGTTTGTGATAAGAAAAGCAGGATCAATCAATTCAACACGGGACTAGAGTACATGCTCCTTAAATTACATTATAGATCTCTTTCCTCTTCAGAGGGATTAATGTATCAGTACCACTCTGTAGTTTGGGGCACTAATAAGGTTGAACTATCAGGAAAGCAAACATGGCAACAAATTGGTTGTTTCCTTCAGCTGCTGCCATCATGCAGAAACTGAAAGACACAACTCAGGAACATGCCTCCCAAGTATTTATGCATGCTTACTAAAGACACTTGGTCATTAGCTAGAAGAGTATAATGCTTCATTCACGAAAAATATAAATCTATGAATTCAGTAAATTTACTAGGAATTAGAAAAAAGATATCAGCTCTTACAAGAAAGCTTTTGGCTTTCTACATATTTTATAGCTAAAAAGCCACATTGATTTTTTTACTATTATTATTAACATGCTACATCTCTTGTTTCTAATATCCTTAAACATTAAAGGGCTCAAGGTTTGTTATAGCAATCTGCAGGCACCTCTCCAAGTTTTTGGCACATCTCTGCAAGTGAGCAAAACGATGGAAATCATGTCACGCAGAACTTGATGTGCACATCTGGAGCTTTCCACATCTGCCACCTTCAGTGTTCACCCAATCACTTACCTGGTATCTAAATTTAAAAATGTGCTATTGGCTCAAGGTGCCTCATTCTGGATTCCAGCTGCACAATACGCTATTTGGTAATTTTCCAGCTCAATTTTCAATAATTGAGAACAGTATTTTGGGAAGCACATTTATAATTATAGTGTTAGATGACATGTAACAAATAATCTCAAAGAATGTAATGCATTAGTTCTTCAAAGCTGGTAAAATCAAGTTCTTTTGCAGTGTCTTCTGAGAAGTGTAGAAAACACAACCTTTTGCCTCATTCACGTCAGTGAAATGATGTTTTTGCTATACTTTTATCTTCTGGCTATTAAAAACAACTCAAGATTTTAATATCACTTCAACTGAACTTTGTTATGACAATCTAGGAAGAAAATTATTTCAGTAACATGTATACCCCATGTGACACTTGCTCTAGCAACATTAATTAATAAAATAAGAATCCATTTTCCTTATCCTGGAATAATCACTGTTTTTGTAAGAGAGAATAAAGAGTAAAAGAATTATGTATGTAATATTGAAGTTAGTGTTGCTGGAAAGTAATTCTTCTCATCTGAAATTTCATGTAAATAGTATGAAAAAAACCCATCACATTTAAACTTTAAAAAGCATTAGGCATGTGGAAGATTTTTATCTGCTTTCACAGAAAATGTTTCATGGGATTAAAATAATTCAAAGATTCATCCAGATCCATATGGCATTCATCTGAATAACACTAGCCCAGCAATCTTTATGATAGGAGGACATGGGTTTTGAATTTCTGTTTGGGGAAAAAAAATCTAATCCCTCCATTTTGGAGAACACTGGTTATGCTTCTGTTTTTTTTCATTTCTAGTACAGCTTTCATATAAGCTGGTGAATCAACAAGACCAAATCACATTGCAGATAACACAATCAGATCAATTAGTTACACTCTCTTTCAGAGACTTACTTTTAAACGAAAGCTTTCTGCACTTGTGTTAGCATACAGTTAAACAAGGCAGCAGTGTGTGCTGAACATAAGAGAAGATCTTTGCTTGGGTTTGTCTTCTATCTTCTAGGTTGTCTCATAACTATATTTTCCTGGTTTAATCTAGGATACCAAAGTCAATTTTCTTCCTAGTAGCTGGTACAGTGCTGTGTTTTGGTTTAAGATGAGAATATTGTTGGTAACACACTGATATTTTAGTTATTGCTGAGTAATGTTTACACCAAGCCATGGAATTTTCAGCTTCTTACCCCACCCCACCAGCAAAGAGGCTGGGGGCACATGAAACCATGAGGGGACACAGCTGGGACAGTTGACTCAAACTGGCCAAATTCCATACCATGTGGCATCATGCTTAGTATATAGACTAGGGGGAAAACTGCCTTGGAGCCTCTGCTCAGGAACTGGGCATCAGTCAGCAGGTGGTAAGCAATGGCATTGTGCACCATATGTTTTGTATATTCTAACTATTTGTATATTATTATTATCATCACCATCATTTTCTCTATAAAACTGTCTTGATCTCAAGCTATGAATTTTACTTTGTTTTTCAAAATTCTTTCCCCCAGCCTAGTGTGGGAGGGAGGGAGTGAATTGAGCAGCTGTTTTGCCACCTGTCAGGTTAAACCAGAACACATATTTAGCTAGGCTCAAAAGAGACACTAGTCTATCCATCTCAAGAAAGCCCATACTATCCACCTTCTAGTGAGGGCCAAAGTTTTTTTTCACTAACCCCATTACAACCAAGGCAAGGCCCCTTGTCTAACATGTGCATGCATTGCTATGATCTTCTCTCTGTAACACCTGGGGCTGTATTTGTGCCTCACTCTCATGATGTCTTTAGTTCTGTTAACCCAATACCCATTCCTTGTTAACCAAGGGTTTTCTTTAGCCAGGAAGCAGACAGCTCTGTTATTTTCCCTTCCACATTCTGCTACATTTCCATCCTCATCCAGCTTTTGACTTAAAACTGTCCCACTACCAACACAGCTTTTTTCTTTCAGTCTGGAAAAATTCTGTTTGTCTGCTATGCTGAAAAACCTTGAAAGAGTGCAACTGAGGGCTTTGATTAACTCACAACTACCACAGCATCAAGCATCTGCTTATATCAGCTCTGCTATATAAGTAGCAGAGAACCACATCTGTGATCTATTTCCCCTCTCCTAGTTTTATTTCTTTATTGAACCAGTAAGGTTGTGTTCACTGACGCCTAGAACATTTCCTGAAACCTGCAGCAGATTTGATCCAGAAATACCCTTATATGCAGAGGTATATAATTCACCTGAGTTTAAATTTAGCCAAATATTTGAGGTGGAGGAAGACACACCTAAGAATCATCATACTGCTAGCCTTGCATGAAGTGAATCTGAACAAGGGAATAAACATTTTCCTTTGTTTAATTTTTCCTACAGTTGAATCTCTAGCTTACGTAAGATAACATCCCTATATTTCCTTTCTTGTTCGCATGTGATTTACAAGCCTATAAACATATTAGAAAATTTTATTGAATCTGATGTGAGTATTAAAGATTATACTTGGACATTTGCTACACCTTTTGGAAAAAAAAGGACTCAATAAAGTGTAGCACCATTAAGCAGTATTAGCTACACCACATTGTGCTTGCATCCTCTTCTGAGAGGAACCTGATTTCCCTGTTTTCATGACTCTCTATTACTGTCTTCCAACAGTTATTTTTAAAAGCAGCAGGAATCCTGTTAACACAGTAGTGTGAATGTGTTTCTGTAGAATCTTCTGTTAGACTGAGAAATTACCTCTTCTCTTTATTTGCTATTCTAATATTGCAGCAAAGTCTCAGACAGTACAAATTTTCCCCAGAAGTGCACAGAATAAATTTCTCATGAATATGCCAAACCAGGTTCAGTAATGGCTACACATTGCTATCAAAAATCCGAGAAATTTTTTTGGCATGGGTACAGAATTTCACAAGAGTAAATACTTTAGAACTTAGGCTATTTTCAAGGTCATTATTTGTTACTAATGTATGATTAGTTTGGTGAATCTTACCAATTTCCTTAAATCCCTAGAAGTCAGAATTCATGTGACAGTTTTAGCCTTTAGATCTTTTTCTCCTACACCCTTTTCTCCTCAGAAAACTGTAGATAAAAATTAAAAAAAACAACCTTTTTTTCCTGACACAATATAACGATAAAGACTCAAAAGCTGGAAAGTTCAACAACTCTCAATATGCACCATGGTACAAAAATCTCAGGATGTTAATATACAGTCTTGTTATTTCTTCTCCAGAGCAGTGAAGCCTATCAACAGTAATTATTCTCTTTACCTGTACAGTCCTCTCTACTAGAAAATGAAGACTGACAGGGAACAACAGTATATTGGCTGTGTTAGTTGTCTTTCTTTTACTGTATGTGAGGAATACATACTAAATACTACGCTTCATTCAGTTTGGTAAGAAGAGGGAAAAGAAGTCTGTTTGAAAAACCAGAATTTGAAATGGCCTGGCCTGATTGGAATTATGGTGTAAAATCTTCTTTACTGAAATAAAGCTGTCAATTGTTCTATAGGCTGTGTGGTCTTTCAGTTAACGGCACAAAGTGGCATTTATGAAAGATTATCTGAATTAACAAAATGTGGTTTGCAGTTATGATATAATCACCCATTACCACACAAGACATGCATTAAATCCTGAATCCATGTTTGTTGAGCTAAAAAGATCATCTATCAAAAAAACCCTCAAGAAATCAGAAAATAAAAGCACACAACAGGACTTTTGGTCTCTGCATCCATGGCTATAAAACCCCCAAGGTTTAATATATTATGCACATTAATGGGAAAGGACACAAAGTAGAAATAAAATATGGGGAAATTTTAAGAGCAAATCAAACAAGGAGAAAGTTTTATCTAGCAAAAATGCTTTGCAGTGCTTAAATTCTGAGGTATGTATCTCAATAAAAAACTGAGAAGTCAAATCTGAAACAAATTCATAAATTCCTCAACACTGGAAAGCTCACCATTGACAAAACCTATTTATTCTAAGAATAAATATATACACACTTTATTATATATATATTATATATAAGTATTGTTAGTAAGAGATTTGTCATCTATGAATAAAAATAACAGAAGCAATAAGAGAGACCTAGATGCATTTAGTCGGTGTAACAGCTTTTGAAAATTTGTTAGACAATTTGTGGTCCTTTATATTTACTGTAAAAGCTCCTCTAAAATTAATCAGAAGTGATAATGTGAATGAAAAGTTTAAGAATTGAGTTCTTAAATGCCCTCTGAACATTCTATTATCAGTTTGATAGGCATACAGAATACTGAAGCAGTTAATAGGGAGTTCAGCATGTTTAAAAACAAAAGATTTTTCTGCCTGATAAAGCACAGCTGCAGAACCTTATTGCTCTTCTGAATGTGGATCGGCATGAAAAGAGATTTCCTCCCTAGTTTTTAATATTTTATTAATTAAAAAACCCCAATCTTTCTTTGCTTTCATTAAGTGTGGAAAAGTTTCATTAATATAGAAACCACTGTAAGCTTCTGGCCCTTACAACAGTTCTCCCATGACAGCAATAGTGACATATCAACAATCAGTATTCTGCATCCTAATGGTGGTTTTCAAGCAAGTCTCATAGTTCAGATGGGGGCAGTAAAAGCTTATGCTATCCCTTTAAGGCTTTCTTGATGTCTTTTGGCATTCTCTTATAATTACAGCTTTTACTGTAAGCACTGTACTGAAGGCATTGTTCTGCAATTGAGTCTTTTGAAATTATTTGAGATCACTGTAAATGCCACTTTTTAAACAACTAAACTGGAGAACATTTACTTTCCTTTAAGAATACAATCACAGCTAGAGCAAATATGCAATTAACTATCAAAATAAAATGCTGGTCTGGGAGATTTGGACAATTTTCACACAGTTGTATTAACAATAACTCTGTCCCTCTCAGTTTCCAAATTCCTTCTAAAATCTCCAAATAAAACAGCTTACACTCACACATTTATTATAGGTGCAAAAAGTATGTATAGTGATAGAAAAGTACTAAAATTTTGAGCTTTCAGATCTGAAGATATTAGGTTTTTAAGAGAGAAATATCTAAAATACTGGTGCTGTATGCATTAATGGAATGCCTCAACATGTATGAAACATACTAGATGGGATTTGCCAGGAAGATGGAAAGGACTGAGCAGATGTGCTTTCTACTAAATGATTTTCATATTTCAATGTGACAAAATAGATGAGCCACATAAAGCTTAATTTCAGTTGCAAATTGCAAGCTGGAATAAGTTCCAGAATAGTAAACAATTAGCTGCTTTATTTTCTTTTTAATAAGAC
Source organism: Passer montanus (assembly GCF_014805655.1). Classification (NCBI taxonomy): domain Eukaryota; kingdom Metazoa; phylum Chordata; class Aves; order Passeriformes; family Passeridae; genus Passer; species Passer montanus. The sequence continues at coordinate 11,092,372 of NW_024360941.1, read as the reverse complement.
TAAATTACCAGATAATATCTACTGGCATCAACTTGGCTAATAAAAATCTGTTTAATAGGATTTGCTATTTTTCCAGTTGCTATCATGATCAGCTTTGCATTTTGATTATCTTTAAACTTTACCTCAATTTTCTCATAGAAAAGCTCTCAGTAGTAATTGCTTTAACATTTATTCCAGGTCAAGTGGTTAAGTATGAATAATGATGTGTCAAAAATGTACAGTAGTGCTGTCAATAGAGCAATTACCATTTAGCTAGAGATTATTATGGCACAAGAGCACATTAACTGGGCACAGTAAACAGAACAACAAAGAAAGAAGGGGCAAAGGGAACAAACTGATTTCAAAACCTGCCAGAGTTCTACAGCGTGTGTTATTGCCAGATATTAGTTGTTACATAAGAGCAATTAAGTCTGCAATCAGCTTCACTTGGTAGCATTGGATTAGAATGTTTCCAATTAGAACAAGAAGTTAGAAGCATGTTTCTAGAACATTAGCTTAATTTTTAAAAATAATCTCACAATAGCTTTGTTTCCCCTTGCATATTTGGCATTGCTATTTGCAAAGTGATCGCCAACTGGCGTTGTGTTTAAAGCTTACCCAGGTCACTAGGCAGCACACTAATGAAAATACAGAGGATGTCTCCTGGTCACTGGTAGTGTAAGGTGGAAAAGCTAACATTTTTCCCCATGTGATTTTATAACTTGCAATGTAATGTATTATTGACTTACCTGAAAAAAGTTAAACAAAAGTTTAGAGAGATACATGTCAAGATTTGTTTTTCTACAGCCTCTAATAGCTAGCAATCATTTTGATATTATTCTTTTAATTACAGTAAAACCAATAAGTTCTGCCTACAAAAACTATTTGTTCAGCTATGTCTTTAAAAATATCTCTAACCCTATTAAACACACAAAAATGACAGTCTTGCAGAGCACAGAAGTGTGTCCTCTCAAGAACTGTCTCCTCCAAGAGCAAAAGCCATTTGTGTTATCCAGTCTGCATACAATGGCTCAAAAACCAATCAATCTCTAGAAAGTCACACATTAAAAACCCAGGTGCCATACAGCCTCCATCTTACAGTATTTAAAATTATTCTTGTAAAAACATACTGATATAGATATCTATCTATATACAGATATGCATATATAAACATATATAGATGTATATCTATATATAGATATACATCTATAAACACATATAGATATATAAACTTGTTTTCTGCATGTCTTATTAGTCAAACCCTCCCTCTGCTTGGCATGGGACAATTACAAGCTGATCCAAATTAGTGAGTTGCTTCAATTCCCTCTGAGTGGTAATTAGAAAACTACATGACACTCCACTATGGTCAGGTCTAGAGAGAAGTTGGAGGCACTCTTTACCCTGAAAAATTTGCATGTGTTTCACAATTTGATGACATGAAACTTACCATGTAAATGGTGGTACAATTCCATTAGCTCATGTGTGTACATCCTTTATGTCCACAGCTGAACAGAAATTATGAGCTATGTTGTGTTCTTATAAAAAGAGCTGACCTTGGATGTCACTTCCAGATGAAGGCTTTATTGAATATTCAACACCTGTGAAATAAGGTCAGTCTTTGAGCTCCATGTGTTGGAAGTACGAATGTTGTTCCTATATCCAATTGATAATTATTTTAGTCAACCTCCACTGCCAAAAAAACCTGAACCCTGAACAACCCAAACTGGAAAAGATAAACATGTACCTTTCTCAAGAAGCATTTCATAGGAAGTGCTTTCTTTTTGAGGTTAAAAAAAGATTAAATCTTTATTTTTAACTATGCTTGAGATGTTTTCCAAGACATCAGTATAAAGTATTTATAAGAAAAGTCAATACTACTGGAATAAAGTAATATTTTGCCTTAAATAATAATTATCAATATTTTTATCTTAGGCAAACCTTAAAATCTCAGGCTTTGTAGGTGCCATTCAGTCACTTCTTCAAGAAAAGCTAATATCACTTTGAACACAAACTTTAATTGCAAATGAACTAAAACCTCAAGGTTTCCCTGTTTCCATGGCTTTACCGTCTCCTAGGACACATTCTCTGAATGTGTCACTCATAGAATCTGCAACTTTTCTTTGGCCCTCATGAATTTCTGATGCAATTTCTGCCTTCTTCTTTAGACAGTGCCTGTAATATGTACTGTGATCTAATGACAAGTATCTTCAAAAATCATGCAGCCACACACAAAGTTTTTGAATCCCGATTATTTGTGAAACAAACCTACTGTTTTCACTGCTGAGTTTGAACAGATTGCTAACACAACTTAAGCAACGAAAATTGGGAAAATCAAGATTTACAAAGATATAAAATCTATGAAAAGTTAAAATTAATTTTTATGTGCCTATATAGTATAAATCAAACTGTCAAGAACCAGGATTTTGTATAGGATTGTCTCATATTGCATGACTTGTATTACAGTATACTTTAATACAGAGTCAACTATATTGTAGTAGAGTAAGTAGAGTTCTATTACAGTCCTCCCAGATTACAACTCTACCTCTACTAAGAAAGACATCAAGCAGTCCATTTTAACCTTCAAGATTTTTGAAGGATGGAATACATTTGTCTACTACCCTCCTAAATAATTTGAAAGTAGCATCTATTTGCTGGAATATTAGAGAATGGGATTCAGGACTGAAGTAGTCATAAACCCGTGCAAAACAGAGGAAGGCACAAACTGCCCTGTAAAGAACTAAACCCCACAGCTGTATCCCATGCATCCCATAGCTCGCTTCAGTTATGCACATAGATTATATGAGTGATGATGGAAATAAAATTTGGAGTGCTTTGGATTTGACATAAGACTTCATGTTGTAGCCTTCCTCACTAAGATTTCATTCTATTGATTGAAAATGAATTAAAAATTATTTTGAGTTTAATTATTATGATTTGCATGATTAAAAAATAAGAACAAAATTTGTCTTCCACCTTGCAGAATCTATTACGAAGAAACAAAATAGACCAGTACTAGCAGAGTTAGAGGCAGCTTTAAAGAGACTTGAAGAGTTCTGAAGGATTATACCACAGAATCACAGAATAAGATGAGTTGGAAGGGATCCTTACATATCATCAAGTCCACCTCAGACCCCAAATAGCACCATTCCCAAGAGACACATCATGTCCCAGTCTCAAAATCTGTTGCCATAAACGACTGTATTTATGTTAATCAAAATAAATGAGAGATAAGTTTAATTTAAAAGAATGGATACAGAAATTACAATTGGAAAAATATACTGAACTACATTAAAAACTCCAATAACCAATTTTAATCACGAACAATTTACTAGATTCTAGCATATTTTTTCATGTTTTTCTGAACAGACAAATGGTACGGTAGTAAAACTTATAGTAGTACTTTAACAAAACACAAAACACTTTTGCATCATAAATTTTAAGTCTGAAGGCTAAACTTTTATCCTTAACAAAACTAGACTTGAAATTATTCAATAAATGAAAAATTAAAGGCAGACATATGTCGCTATGAAAACATTACAGAATGGAAGGAATATAACATCTTCAGATGTTGTTTTCTTATATTGCCTGCTTGCATTTTTCTGTGTGTGAGATGCTTTGCAAATATAAAAGAAAAATGAGGTCTTTTTCCATACAGAAATAAAAATTAAAAATATTAATGATATATGAAACTGGAAGCTGAAAGAACATATAGGTCTTTGCTGGGTGTTCACACAGATGGGGATGGGGAAAGCTTGGGAAGCTGTAGAAAGTCTTGTCATTCTTTTCCTCTTCATGACACAGCTGAAGGATATAATACAACCTACAGTAGAAAAAGGTCTTGAAAGTGCTCAGAGCCATGAAAATGAAAGATTAAGAATTCCAACTGCAATAATAATTTAGACTTTTATGGATCTCTAACTCCCATTACAATCTTGGATAGCCAGTTACAGAATTAGGAAATTGAGGTAATTTGTGATCTTCTTGTAGCACACTAGAGACTAAGAAAGTGTGAAATACTGACTTTGAGATATTTTTTTATTGGGATTTCTGCTTCTGATTTCCCTCTAGTGTTTATTAAATAGATTTAAAACAAACAAACAAACCAACCAATCCACAAAAACTGTAATTTCCCTAAATATCTATAAATATGCCATCAATAAAAACTTTATCAGAAAAATCTGCCATTATCCTGAAACTTAAGGATTAAAAGTCACTGTAATGTAACCCATTTTATCCTATTAATGTAATTGCAGGTGCCTTTCTTCCAGAAAGCCCTAATCCTTAAAAAGGAGAAAAAAATAAAAAAGGAGGGATTAAACTATTTAATTAAGTAATTTTCCTTTTGCACTTCAATTTAAGTCAATTTCAGAGGTTTTAAATGTGGATTTTGATTGTATATGTGCATCAAATCTAACAATCTCTCATCATATCTTAGGTCAGTTATCACATTGAAAGAAACAGCAAAGATGAGTCATATTTAAATGAATATCTAGATTATATAATGCAAAACAGAATAGGATAATATTTGTCTCATGATCAAAAGTTAAAAATTCAGAACTTACACTGATTTTTTTTTCCTTTCTCCTGAACTAAGCAGTAGAACTAGATTGTTGTGGCTTTATTAAAAAGAATTTCAAACTTCAGATTCCTGTGCTTATGAAAAAGTAATATCTACCTATAAAAATATTGCTAAATGTCCAGATCATTACACTTCTTCTTGCTTTTATCCTCTCCCCACACTTCTGAATATCACAGGATCCCGGAATCATTCAGGTGGGAAAGTACCTCAGTAGGTGCCCAGTTGAGTCTCCTGCTCAAAGCAGAACCTACATCAGTTTCAGACCACATTGTTCAGAACTTTGTCTAGTTGTGCCAGAACTCTCACAGGCCTACTAGGTCCAATACTTGATTCTTCTTTTAGAAGAAACATTTTTATCTAGTTACAGACTGCTCTACTTCAGTTTATGACTGTTGTCTCATTCACTGTGAGGAGCCTGCCTCAGTCGGTATGGACAGGCTGCTAATAGCCACCCTCAAAGCCATCTCTCCCTCCAGGCTTAAAATTAACAACTTCCTTAGCCTATCCTCACAGTACCTTTAAAAACAAATGTTTATTGTCATCTCACAAGGAAATTCATCATGAGAGCAAGTGGAGAGGGGCAGGAACTGGACTATTCCCATTGGTTATCAGTGACAGGATCCAAGTGAAAAGCATGAAGCTGTGTCAGGGGAGGTTTAAGCTGCATATTAGGAAAAGGTTTTTTACCCAGAGGGTGGTTGGGCACTGGAACAGGCTCCCCAGGGAAGTGGTCGCAGCACCAAGCCTGACAGAATTCAAGAAGTGTTTGGACAATTGTCTCAGGCACCTGATGTGACTCTTAGAGATGGTTCTGTGCAGGGTTGGAAGTTGTGCTCTGCAGGGCTTTGTATATTGCTTGTTTTTGTGTTCATATCCATTAAAGAACTGCTGCTGAGAGCAAAAAAATCTTTTAAAATCACATAGAAATTTTTTTTAAATTGTCTGAAGAATTTGGAAAATAGCATATTAAAGTTTCTCCAGTGAAGATGTGTACTGATACTCGAAAAAATCTGTTTTACATTCTGTTTGTAAAATCAGTGGTCATATATACTCAACTTCTTCCTGGTTTTCTCATTTTGATTGCTGAACCACTGACAAAATAATTTCAATCTTCATCCAGACCTAGATGCATTTGAATCCCCCTTTCTTTTGAAGAATAAACTGGACTATTCCCACTGGTTATCAGTGACAGGATCCAAGTGAAAAGCATGAAGCTGTGTCAGCCGAGGTTCAATCTGTCATCCAGACCTAGATGCATTTGAATACCCCTTTCTTTTGAAGAATAGTGGAAGAATACTATCATGCCATTCATATACCACTTTCTCCAATTATTTTCCAAATCTCATTAAAAGACAGCATTATATACAAAGAGAGAGAAAGCATCTCTACTTCTGGCAGTATTATCTGGATTGGATAGGATGTAATAATCCTAAGCAAAGTCCACTCAACTACAGAAATTTTTAACAAAATACTTGCATCATTTTGGCAATAAAACTTAAACCAATTCCTATGAATACTCCTATGAAACACAAATTCTAAATACAGTCTTTTTGTAAAAAAAACCCAAAATTAAATCTTTGAACAGATCAGAAGAAATCAATGTGTTAAGTAGTAGGCCAAGATGCATACCAGCATGCATGGAGTCAGAATTCATGCTCAGCCTTGGTGCATTTTTATGACAGATTTACAAGATCCCAAAATGCGTTTGAGCATCAAATGCATTCAGCGTTAAGTACCTTTAATCTGGAAAAGTTCCCAGCTTATACATCTGTCCCTTTAGCTACACAGCTACACAGCATGTACTGTTACCTTATGACTAAAACCTTTAACAAGAATAAAAGTATATCAGCTTGCAACTTGTAATAAACCAAGAAGAGGGAATAACACAATATTAAAAGTCTGTTTAAAATTCAATGCATCCAGCCTTGCAGGTGAAGAATCAACCTCACCTTCTGTTTTTGACAGCTTTTTCTCACATTTCTCTTTTAAACAGCAATTTATAAATTGTTTGACCCTTTTCAGTCAGTCATGCCTTTCAGTAATATGAACTGTCATGCATATTCTGATTGGAAAATGGTTTTGCTATGATTCAGCTAAGTGAAATAAGTAATTAAACATTTTAGTTCTTTCTAAGTGATAGTAGCAGAAAATGAACAGGAAACGTTCCTTAAAACTTCCTGAAATCTGGCCCATTTTTTGTAGTCTAGGGATCATTCTCAAGACTACTAAATGTTGCAAAATATTACAGAAATACTGAAACAGATGCAAAAGAAACTTGCTATTGTGCCTTACCTTGGTAACAGATTACTTTGAAAATGAAATTTAAAATTAACTTTTAAATTTAACATCAATAAAGTGACTTGTTTTTATATTGGAAAATCAAAACCTCTAAGAGTGATCTTTTCCTAAGAACAAAATTATTTCTCTTACCATTAAAAAATACTGTGCATTCATTTATTTTGTTTTTTTAAATTCAGATTCAGACATAAGTCACGCTACTGTTTCAGGTCTCTAGGTCTGGATGGCAGGAGCTTTGTTTTAGGCTAGCAAGAGTCAATAATAATTTTAAATTATCCGAGGCAGGCATCAAAATGTTCCTTCAGAAACATGAGAATCATCTATGTGTTCAGCTTTGCAGACTTTGAACATATCTTGTTATTTATATATTTGGCATATGAACCCTTTCAGACTCCTTGGAAATTGCATATAAGTAACACTTTTTCTATCCACTTATTATTGACATCTGTTCTGAGAGATGGTAGCTCTGGATGAGAAGAGTATCTAGCTGCAAAGAGAAAGAGAAGCAAAGAGAAGCCACCTGAAGAGAAACACACAGCACTAAGTCAAGGGCAGTGGTGGAAAAGAGTTTCAGACCGTGTTTTGCAAAGTGTTGAAAACACAGCATTTATAACAAATACAGCAGCCACTAATGCTTCTTAATTCAACAGTTCCTGGATGTGATCCTGGAAATTACACATTGAAAGCAGATGCCTGTACTCATGTTTCTTGCAGTATTGGTTGGGAGTCTGCACCTGAACAGACAATTGCAACTCAACACATTTAAACAAAGGCATATTTTTATTTAGACATAAAAAACTCAGTAAGAACTTATCCTGTAAATTATCATTCAATTATAACCTCTCCTGTGAATATAGACAAGAGGACTGTGTGGAACTTTGCAGTTTGATCACTGGAACCCTCAGAAACCAGAGGACACAAAGTATATGGTTTTTTTTATCAAAAAGAAATATCTATTGCAGAAATCAAGGAGGCATTGGAAATGCATAATTTCCATTATATCACTTCTCTGATTAAAAATTGGATTAATGGTTTCAAGATCACAGCAAGTCTTTAGTTCCTGTGAATTTCTAGTGTGCAAAAAACTTTCATTTACATGTTAATGTAAAGCCATTTCATTCACTTTACATTGGCATGGGACAGCATGTTGATTTCTTCGTCCATTAGAATCCCCTAATATTTGCCTTAATTGTAATTTCTAACCCTAAACCTCAGATTGCAGCTACCTTCCAGCTAGGCGGTAAGCATCAGCCTAGTCTTCTTCAGATCTTTTTTTCTGCTTAACATTATATGAGACTTTTCTTTTTCCATAAGGAACAGGCTACTGTACTTTTCCACTGCTCTTACATCCTTTGGGTCTAGTTAGTAAGGGAGTGAGGATGGAAATTGGAGATTTTTTGCATACCTTTTACATTGTTCAGTGTAGGTAAGCTAAACTGAAACATTTAGAAAAAATGCTGGAGAGGCAGAATAGTACCACAAAGCAACACTTCATGATTGTACTGAAGTATCATATTTCCATCAGAGGCATCTTGCATAAACAAAAGTTAATAAAGGCAATTGTTAAGTAATACGTAATTTTCGGCTGGCACTATTATAATGGTAGGTAATTTCTCTGTTTTCTTACAAATCTATTACTTCTTCTTAGCAAAAGCTCTTAATACACTGATCAAAAATTGTAGCCTTGTACATTTTATGAAACATGAATTATGTCCATATTGTGTTACTACAGAATGAATAGACTACAAGATAAATTTGAACCAATGAAATTAGAATTTAAGGAGGGATAAATGTTAGAGAATCCACTTAAAAGGTTGTATTTTCATGACAATTATATTAAAATAGAGTTAATTCTTGAAGTGTTTTTCACTGTATTTTTCTGAGAATCTCTGCTAGATATGAACACTGAGAAGTAACACAAGATTAATTAAAGTAGCGTATTGCTTTTATCAGCACCTATGAAACTTGACAGTTACCATCTCTCTAAAGTAAATACAAAGCAGCAGATATGTGAGTCATTTACTGTAGCTATATTGCTCCTGCTAATTTATGGTGTAAATGATTTAGCAATTACTATGAACACTAGAGCCTTAGGGAGCAGTTGTCCAACATGTTTCTCTCTGACAAGAGTCATCTATCTTGCTCTTGATGTGTCAGGAGCTTTAAGCAGATGCATCATGACCCAGCACTGTTCCTGTGGCTGACCTGTGGAAAATCCTATGTGAATCAATGGCAAATAAACCCCTTAAATTGCAGAGATAACTCTTACATAATTATGAAGCTTCAATTTAAAAGTAGAAGCCTGCAAGGGGAAAAATAGCTTCCAGCATCTGTGGATCTCTGTCTTTTCCTTTGCTCTTTACCATTTTTAACTCCTTAAAATGTTTTGATATACCACTTATAGACAAAATGAGATACAAGACACCAGTTGTTTTATACGCCTCTAACATTGAAGGAATTTCTGTGATAATTTGAAAAATAAGACTGTTCTACATTCCTCTTACTTTCAGTTTTGCTCATAATGTTCTGGTTGTCTGCCCACAGAGACAAGGCCAAGTATGATCAATAATTAATAACAAATGCTTCCTTTTAAATTGCTTCATCAGTTAAGCAAAGTTGATGGATATGTGAAAAATAAAAAAAAAAAACAAACCTAGTTATACTAAGTAAAATACTGGAGCAACCATAACTGCTGTGTTCTATGATAACTAAGTGATAATATACTAATAAAATTTAGTAGATAAGCACTAATAAAATTAAGTAGATAAGTTTCAAATTAAAACATGACTGTAATATTGATGGAAGTTGTATTATTCTACTACAGTCAAAGAGCTTTTCTGCACATTAACCCAAGACTGAACGAAGATTGCTACATGGTTTCCTATGAAAGAAAATAGTAATCTGTATTTCTTCATATTTAAGACTACAAAAAGTATAATATAAAGTTTCAGACTGATTTCAGATTATTTTCTTCCATGGGGAAGAAACTGTTTAACTCTTATACACTGCATTTTCAAGTTGTACAGAAAACCTGTGTAAAAATTATGATGTTCATATAGAAAAAAAATTATGATCTGTTGAGTTACTTCCAAGAAGAATAATTTCTGGAGGCCTCATTAAAAGCTGTATTAGACTAAGTTATGCAGCTGATTGCTCTCAGCTATAAATTGAATTCAGACACCTAGAGCATAAGTACATTACAAGGAGGCTGTCAAAATTTTAGATTAGTAAAGAAGATAATTTTTACCTCAGAAATATATATTCTAGATACTTGGAAAGAGTGGATAATGTATATGACAGTCTTCGAATCTCCTGAAGTATAAGAATTTCAGTTCAGTTCATAATACGTGCTAAAAACACAATGCCAGTACAGGTCACTCAAGCTGGCAAATCTGGTTCTCTAAGTTGCAGGCAATAAAAACATATTTTTTCTAGTTTTGAATAGATCTATTTTTTGACACTTTTTTAGAGTCCACAGACCTTTCTCAACATCCTCTACTAAATGCAACACCTGTAGGAAAGACCAAATGCTACAAACATGAAATTACACAAAAAGAGAGCAGGAAGAAATTTTGGACATTGTCAATGTACAAAGTTACTGTAACAGTTATAAATCTGTGAAGTATAACTCCTTAATGTCTCTGAGAAATACTTCATATTATACTTCTTAGAAAAGATAAACAAAATCCCAAACCTCCCCATTTTTACCAAAGTTCTTTTCTATGTTCAATCTAATCTATTGATCTTACCTTTTACAAAAGCTATTTCAAAAGCTATGTATTTCAGGAAACCTAAATTTCAAGAAATTGTGATGTGACAGTATCTTGCCAGCCTGGAGATCAACCTGTCATTTTTCTTGTCAACAGATATTTTAGTTTTTCTGTTTACACTAATTTTAAATGCATTAGTGTCTTTCAACAGTGAATGAACTTAGCTTGACTCTGAAGGTATCAAGTGAAGGTCTACTTTTTGTAATTCCGTGAAAAAAAGGTTTGTTTGTATCCAAAGCAAAATCCCCAAGTCTTAAAACTTTGCATCGCAACCATCAGAGGTCATGATTTTGGATAGGATGTAGCTATTGTAAGAAAGATGGGTCTCTACAAGGTGAATTATTTTACATTAGATATGACAAACAGCAGAAAAAAAAGAATATTAATTCGATAAATATAAGCTATCATATGTGTGAAGATCAACTAGTAATTTGAAACAGCTATTTCAAGGCACTAGAAATGAAAAAAATTAATGCCACTATAAAAACTTCCACATGACAAAAAAGAGATAAAGATCCTATGTGCTACTGTTAAGTTTCAGTATCCGGTTTGTAAAATGCAGAAGTCTAAATGAGGTTTGTAAGATCTCTTAAAGAAATTTAAAGAGAAACACCTCAGGAGGCCAACAGATGACTATGAAACCTCACTGGGAGCTTTAAGCTTTAAGTGTTTGAGCATACAGCAGAACAAGATTTGCAACTCAGGAAGCACCCCTGATTCCAGAGTGGGGCATGATTAGGCTGCTATTCCATACTGAGCGCATCATCACCGGGGGATGTGGTTTCAGGGCAAAGAAAAGGTGAGCACACCCCCAGAAATGCAGCTTTGCCTTCCTCTCTCCAGCAGGAATGCTGCCAGGATCAGCCCTCCAGACCCTGTCCTCTGCTATGGCTGCCCATCCCCTACCAGTTCCTCCGAGATGCAGCTCCAAGGCACGGTTTTGGAAAGCAGCAGTGATGTGAGACGCACCGTGTGGAACTGAGGGAGAAGGCGAGCCCACGTCCAGCTGAGTCCAGCTCAAGCTGAAGGGAGCTGAGCTGTGATGCCGGTGCCAGAAACAGCCATGTGGAATGGAGTAGAGCATCCAAGGCAGCAGCACAGCAGACACGGACAGTCGAGATTTCAGGGGTTTGTCCGTCATTGTTTTTTGTTGTCTTGCACGCGGGGATAGGAGAGTTGGCTGTGGGAACAGCTGCCATCTTTGTCCTGGGAGCCACTTGGATACAACCTATTGGCTGCAACTGCCATCTTGTCTTTTTGTCTGCAGCCTTGGAGAGCTAAGTTGAGGTGAACACCTCTTATGTGTAAAGCATTGTTTTGAGTGCATTCTTCTGTTACTAACATGGCTGCTGTTACTGTGCCCTTCTTAGTCCATTGCTTTTTGATTGCAGTAAATTGTTATCTCAACCCAAAGTCTCTGCCTTTGTCCCTCTCTTAGCAGAAGGCGTGGGAGGAAAGGGGAGTGTCTTGTTTGGAGCTTAATTTCTGACTGGTGTTAAAACCACAACATCTCAAATTAGAAGCATAAATGATCTACTCTCAGGAGAACAAGGATCACATCTTTAAGATATTTCCAGAAGCTCAAATTAGAAGCATAAATGATCTACTCTCAGGAAAACAAGGATCACATCTTTAATTTAAGATATTTCCAGAACAGAAGCAAATTATAGTATTAGTATACTCTTTATCCTATTCTCCTTCACCCTAACTCAACTGACCAACAACCAAAGCACTCACAAAATATGGTGAGACTATATTTTAGCCCAAACTAAAAATCATATTTTGTCTTTGAAGGAGAGTAACCAAATTATTACTGGGGCATCTTTTTTCTCTGTATATAGAAAATGGCAATATGGAAGAGGAAGAAAAAGATGACTATGATTGTTGAACTCATTGATTGGAACAATTCTGTTTCCTCCTCTGTGCTTCCAGGACTATTTATTCATTTTACATTTAAACAATCACTGGAGGATATACAAGGATTGGAAACCCACGACTACTCCTCTTTCATCTCTTGATTACATTCTTACAGAAGTAACTCATGCTTCCTCTCTCTGACACACAATAATTTATTATTTTCTGCAGTGTGATACAGCAGAAAGAGTTATATCAGTTAATCTATCAAACTGCCACTGTAAGAACTCAGAACCTGGTGGTCCTCTCCTCTGAAGAAAGGACTAATTAATTACTATTCTGTCAAGCTGAAGAGAGAGAGGAACCACCCATTTTAACTCCTACATTTTAGTGTTCTTTTAATTTGATATGGTTGTAGCTTGTGGTGAATCCAATCATGTCAGCATGAGTTAGGCCTGCAGTAGCTATTGTAACTTACCATTATATACTGAGCTCTATATTCCCTACTTCTTACTTACTCCCTCCACTCCATCCTGGCTATTTGTAATGCCAAGATTTTAGTTGCTGCTAAGTTGAAGTAGAGGGCCAGAAGAAATTTTTTCTTGGCCTGAGTCCAAGACAACTCTTGGATGCCCAGTGAACACATATAGGACATGTCATACTAAAAAAATGTACCAAAGGAAAAAATCACACCAAAATACATAAAAATAAGCTTTCCATTAGATGATAAAATATTATAGTTATTCTGAAAAAAAAAAATAGCATAGAAGTGGCCACTCATAACCAAGGGAAACTACACAGAAGAGGCATTTTGGGAACATGAAGGAACAACAAAGATTAGTAAGAGAGCAATGTAATACCTAGTTATGAACTATACAAGAAGGACAGATTAGGTTGAAGAATAATATCCATGAATGTCATTAATCCTAAAAAAATACATTAATAACCTTACTTCAAACTCATACTTCTGCTTTATAGCACAAATGATAGCTTTCTTTAGCCAGCTCTTCACCATTTTATTGTTTTTTTACTGATCCCATTTTTACTGATCATTTACATTGAGGCAATACATCAAATGTTGTCTTGAAGTCCTTACAGATCATATCTATCACATTTGCCTTACTAAAAATCCAAACCCATAAAGCGTCTCTTTAAATTAACGCCACACTCCATTTTATGCCATCCTCGGGTTGATGCTCATGCATACCTGAACTACTCTTTATTATTTTTTAAATGTACCCAGGTTAAGAAATTTCTCCTTTTCCTTGGTGTTTTTAAATGTAGGTGTAAAAACTCTCCCACTTATCTGCCACTTGTCTCTTTAAGGTTTCAGACCAGACAGTTCATGGAGACAATGACAAGTAAGCCAGTGACAAGTTAGCACATCTATGAAAATACAGCAATACTTTGTGCAGTGAGCTGTTGTATAGATAAAAGCACTAGGTACTATGAACAAACTGATGAACTCTGCTAGGTGGTGCCATTTATGTGGAGTCCCTTCACATACATCTGCATTTCATTCCAAAGATTTCTGGGGCCAGTCCCTTCTTATTTTTCCACACCTAATTGATTGAGGAAACCAGAACACCACAGTACTGCCTTTGACTCTGCATTAATTTCACGCTACACTTATATAAAGGGACTTACTGCCATTCCTAAAATAATAAACTTTCATAAGAAGGGTACTATGCATGGGATGTACTGCCCAGAAACCTCCAAGCAGGTGTCCAGAAATATGCTCTTTCATTATCTGGGGCATTCCAGTCCAGCACTAATTCAGATGATGAAAACCGTGACTAAAATATTTACTGTTCTCAAATCATATTGTATGTCATAGAGTTCAACAGATTAATTAAAAACCTTTGTACTGGGGCTGGTATTTTTTCCCATACTGTTCTTATTCATCCAGCGTTGTACATGAGGGATTTTCTCAACTTCCCAAATGATACATAATAAACATTTGTTTGCTGTCACCTCTAACTTGGCATCATTAATACTACATGAAAGTATTGGGAGCTACTGTTATGTTGAAAGTATTTGTCTAAATATTGAAATAATCTTTCTACAGTGTCCTTTTAGAGACAACTTTAATATAGTTGAGACACTCAAACGTTTTGTATATTTTCAGAAGTCTTAATAAAGATGAATGAGAATGAAATTATGAAATACAATGAAAACAACCAGTAATTGTTGTTTATAATAGCTAAATTATTGCATGTTTTTCATTTTGTAAGACATCTGAGGCTTTTCATTGATGGAGAGAGAATACTGGATTACATGCATTAAAAGATGAGACTTCATGAATTTTTACTGAAAAATGCCTGAAAACCAGAATGATTTAGGGAATCAGTCTATAAAAACATGTAAGTCTGAAATTCTCTTTTGATGTGGATCAAGCATTTGCAGACAGGTTGTAACACATATTCTTCAGTCTACATGCATAAGGGAACTGTTAACCTTAGGAACTGGTCTCCAACAACCAAAGAATAACCATCCTAAAAAAATCCTGGGAATGAAGCCATTTGTGTCAAGATTGATTGGGAAGAAGGGAGTGTCTGGAGATACAGAACATTTGCTGTAAGAGAAAGAGTGCTACAAAAACAAGGATAGGGCTTTTAAAGAGAAGAATAAGTTAAAAGTCCCTCATTTTAAAAAAGATATCTTTAGTCAAAGGTCAGATCATGGAAGTGCAAGACAAATAATGACTGAGGTGTTTGCAAAAGAAAGACTAGACATGCTCCAGAAATTTTTGTAAGTCAACAGAGTAACATGAAAAGGAGGCATGAAAATGTAGCTAAAATTTGCATAAACATAGAAGAATACCTCAGAAAATGATTTTTTTTCCCAAAGTCTTTTATACTTCCTATCCCAGAATTATTAACAGTTAATAAAGGAATCCTAAGTCTACTCATTGACAAAACTTGGAATATAAACTATTCTGTAGCTCCCAACAAGCAGGACTGGCTAGCTGGAATATCAAAATTTCAGCCTTGTCCACAGAGGATTAATTCTACTGCAAGGGTTCCAGCTAGACTCAAACATGTACACAAGCATTTAGAAGTTCTATTGTGCTAAAAAAAGTAAACTTTGTCCAAGCTACAACTGTTTATTTTCAGTTTTGTCAGCGTTGCTCAGATGGACAGGTCAAAGTATTAGGTTTAATGTCAGTGAGTGACATCTATAGTCAGCAGTTTTCCTCACAGATATTCTCAAGCTAAAGAGGTTGTGTGTTTTTGGGAAAAGGCAAGTACTTCTTCCAAATCACAGTAGAAAGACTTTATGAGAAACGCCCAGCTTAGTCTCTGGACATCTGTGGTAGCTATATTGTCACAAAATGATTCATGCTCCAGGAGAAGAAAGCTATTTCATATGAAAACATTGAGATGTAACAGCAGAAATGATTCTAAGATTTACAAACTTCCTAGACTTTCGCATCCTAAACCTGGGGATGAATAACAACTTGCATAAAACTGTTAATATTAACAGTGTGCCTATTACTAATTCATATCCCTAAAGTTTCTCTTAACACATCTTTCTTTTAATATAGATTATGCATGACAAAGGCTGTAATTTAGGTAGATATTTGGGGTTTATTGATTTAGAAAATCATAACTTTTGAATAATAATTAATGAAGTTGTAGTGAAAAGACCTATTGTCTACATTAGTATCTCAGTATTTTCTTGCACTTCACCTACTCTGCAAAATACAGGTTTATATTGTAAAAAAAGCAACAGTAATAAATAAGTCAGAAACTGTCACACACTACCACATTGTCTGGAAAGAAAGAGGAAATGAAGATGTTAAATGTTTTTTGATCCCCCTCTCACATCTTACCTAAAGGATCATTGAAATCCATAAGCTGTTTCTAATTAGTTTCTAATGACCTGAGAGTTCTGCAAGTTTAGCATCTTCTGTATCTCATTTGATTTCCCTTTTGGACTAAAATGATATCAAGAGGGCTAAAATGAAGATAAACCACACCTCCATGATCCCTCTGGTTATTGGACCAGAGACATAAATACAGGAAGGGCTAAGGGTAAAGACCATCATCATCAGTAGTTTTATAACCTTTATTAACAAAAAACTACAGGAGTGATTGTATAACCATAGAGTCTATTGATTTACTCTTTACAAAATTCAGAGTCAAGTCCAGATGGTTCTTTAACCTCTTGAAAAGGATCGTAAAAAAGTTGAATCTTTCTTGCAAGATTCAGTAATTAATCTGCTACACTATGAAAAGGAAAAGTATCTTGGCAGAAATCTGTCTCAAGTGTGCTGAGGGAAAAAAAAATTGATAAAGGACCAGATTCACATTTTTTGTTCATTGATTATTATTTAGTATCCTGATAAACTTAGTAGTTTAGGAAGTGATCGAAGTAATTATGAAATTGGCACTGACTTTGGAAAATGCATAAAATCCTCCAAGGTTTCAAAGTTAATTAGCTAAATATTAAAGTAATCAAAGTGCTGAATTTTAAAATTTATTGATAGTAATATTTGTGAATACTGTGGTTATATACCTGTTTCTTATTTGCAAATAAATGAAGAGCGGGTAATGTTAGTCCTTAGTAATCCTTAGTGCAACATTTTTTATTTGCTTTTTCAAATTTGGACTCATTATAGCTATATAATTGGTTATATATCATACTAAGAACTCATTCAGTTGTAAAACATCTCCACATATTTTAACTTAGAACTGCCTCAAGGTGATGAAATAGACACGATAGAAAATTTCAGGGTTGTAAAGCAAGGCAGAAGGTCTTTGAAGAGCTGTTGAATCTATAAATCTCACAAACACTCTAAAATATGCCTTTAAAAAGTGACCAAACTTGTCATTTAAAAGGAAAAAAATACTGACAATATTTCTTGCCATGACTGAGATGGTAAAGTCACCATGATTAAAACAGAGTAATTCACTTTGAACTAACTCTAGTTGACTCCTCTAACGTGCCTGAGGATTGTCTGTGGCAAGCCCAGAGGAAATCTTTTGTGCTTCAGTAAGCAATAAGCCTTGCAAATCATTATTCTTTCAAAGACTAACATAGGGGATACCAGTAATATTTGGGCTTTTTCTTGAGCCCCTAGGTGTCCAAGGTACTAATTCAATACATAAACCTTTAAGGTTAGATTTCTATTATGTGATTTACACTATTTGTCCTTCTTAAAACATAACTAGGAGTGTCTCAATGGAAAAAAACCCAACAAAACAAAACAGAAGTATCATTGTTCAATAATCCATCAAATATAAGAAATAAAAAAAAAATGTGATTTACACTATTTGTCCTTCTTAAAACATAACTAGGAGTGTCTCAATGGAAACAAACCCAACAAAACAAAACAAAACAGAAGTAGCATTGTTCAATAATCCATCAAATATGAGAAATAAAAAAAAAATCTCTAAGTAATTCACACAGTGTGCAATCCACCAAAAACAATGTTATCAATAAAATCTCCATCTAAACTGTATTTTATGTTGTTTCAAAGGCATTGCCCACACATTATTACATATTTTTGTTTTGTTTTGTTTTCTGGCAATACCAAGCAATCTGTTACAACCAGCTGTTTTGTAATCCTTCAGTGGCAGAACTGTAGTGGGATTAAGAAGCTCTTGTGATTCTTGTACTTTTTGCTCTGCAGTGATAAACATGGAACTCCATCACAAGCATACAGACACTGGCATATCTTGCTATGCACACTGTAAACAGCAACCCAATAGTCCTCTGCTCCTTCCAGGGAAGTAACTGCGTAACTAACCTGTAAAATTATGATGCAATATGAATTTTTGAATTCATATTGCATCATAATTTTACAGGTTAGTTACTGTCATATCTTCAATTTCTATAATTTTTTGAAATGGATTTTTCAGCTTTGTGTGAAATGAATTCCAGCATGAATGTTATAGCCAATAGCTAAAAACTTTAAAAACTTGGCATAGCCTAAACTTTGACTATACCAGATCGCCAAAGCCCAGAATTAGTTGTCACTTATGTGGAAGTATAATGAATAAATGAAACATACATGTTCTGCCCAGTGAAATTGTGGATACCTCATCCTGGGAAGTGTTCAAGACGAGGCTTGATGGGGCTTTGAGTAACCCAGTCTGTGGAGGGTGTCTCTCTGCTCGCAGCAGGGAGTAGGAACTAGGTGATCCTTCAGACCCCTTTGAACCCAAGCTATTCTAGGATTCTATGAATATAGCTGCAACACTGCCTTTGTTACATGGAATCCAAATTGCAACATCATCTCATACACAACTCACGGATGAAATAGCATTAGATTTCCAGGAGGCTATCCACTCACAACAGGGACTGAGTGAGAACTATATTTACAGATTTATCCTATTCAAACATACTGGGCTTCTAGAAGCAACTTATCAGTCAAAGACAGTACTCCATTTAAAGCTGCTGCAACATTAATGTTGCAGTTTGTCTCCATTTTTCAGCTAAATAGAGGATTTCTTTTTCACATCACATAAAGTCCTCAACCAGCTCAGGCCTTCTAATAAATTGCTAACTCTGTTACAGTATATCTTCTATTATGCCGCTTGTTACTTTAGTAAGACAGGAAATTAAAGCAATAAAACACTTTCAAAATGATAGGGCACACTCAGGCAGTCATTTTTCTTGTGTTCCAGTATTATTCTTCAAAAGACCTTTTATGATACTAATATTAAATCCTTTGAAGTTCGTAGAATCTGTTGAAAGTGTTGAATTTCTAAGATATAATGCTCAAATATTGCATCTACTCATGCATTTATTAAAACTGGGAATGTGGGATGGAATTAGAAAAAGCACAAAATGCAATACAGCTAAATAATATATGACTTGATACATTTTAGATCCACATTAGAGAATACAATGTGTGGAAATTTGATTTAGTACTAAGGAAAATCTATTTTGCTTTTGTCTCACCTTACGTGGCCAAATGCACACCAGATGTGGTCATTCATATAAAAGGTTGGTAACTGCACACTGAAGCACAGAAAACCAGACAAATACTATAATGGTCACTTATTCAGTGTGCTCACATTAAGGAAATTGAATCAGGCTTATGAAACTATGCATTCTTTATTAACCCTGTAGAAGAAGGTCACATTGACTGCTCTTCTAATGGAATGCACACTAAAAAGACTGAAAGACATCATGTGAAAGAAAAGCACAGAAAATGCTGTCTCCCGATGAAATATTTCCAACATGAAATTAACAAAAATATTGAAGGATTTATCTCATTAGTAAGAACTAAATACACTTAATTACATATATTTGAAGGAAAAAAAAGGAAAAAGGAAAAGAAAAATGAAAGAAAGAAAATGAAGAAGACAGAAAAAAAAAGGAGAAAAAAAATAAATATAAGCTACCAAAGATCATACTCAATGTCTGATACGCATTAAAGATTGGACTCAATGATTTTAGAGTTCTTTTCCAAGCTAAATAATTCTAAGACTCTGTCCACACATTGCAGGTGTTCAAATAGGAAGCCTAAAAGAAGAGTGAATATTCACTATATAGATCCTTATTTCTCTGTGATTTAAAGTTCAATATTAATTTTCCATTTCACTGTAACTATGAATTACTTTTCCAGTTTCATTTGATCTGTTTTTATAGAGAATTTAAACAACCTTTAGTGGCAGTTCTAATTTAGTACATGGACACTTTTATTTAGCAGTAGGTAACAAAAGACTGTTAGAAGGTCCAATGTTGCCATTCTGATTGAAATTTACTGGTTCAAATTAAAAATAAGTCTTCTACTTCTATACAGTAAGACAATGGAAATGAAGTGTAAACACAAAACATAAAAACTAAAGGCTATTTTCTCAATTCCCTCTAGTTCTGCAATGTCCACTTTTTCCTTATTTACCAAATTATTTACTTTTTTTTAATGTATGTTTGTCTGATAATTTAGTGGGCTAAATCTAAGTTAAAACCACTCAATAACTTATGTTTCCTTTCTCATTTTTGACACATTTCTTCTCTGTTGGAATTCCAAAGCAATCAACTACCTGGGGATATATACTTCTTCAGAGATCTCTTCTCCACTATATCAATTAACTCAAAAGCAATTTTGGATACCTTCCAATGTACTACCACCATCTGGTCTCCCTTAAGCCTCACAAGCTGGAGTAGACTTGAATTGGTCTGAATGACGGCAATTTTCTAAATTATTAACAAATTAGGCATGTTCCTATGCTGTTTCCTTTCTTTGATTTGTTAAGAAATTTCCTAGTGACCTAAAGAATCCTTGGGAATATTTTTAAGCATTTAAAAGAGGTCTCCGACACTGCATGGGAGTCACCTGACTCACTGCAATGTGATACTCTTCAAAAGCCTGTCCCTTACGATTGTGATGGAGGAAACTGTGAAAAATGCATTTCAGCTTCCACCTAATCTGTGAATTTACCTGTAATTTTTATGTAGAACAAGCTCATGAAGCAAAAGGTCAACTCATTAGTCCCTTCAATATAGAAATGAGAAATGGCTGAGCAACATGAGAGGGCCAAAGAAACTGAAGGTACTTCTAGACTTAGTAATGTGGAGACACCCATTAAAGAAATTTTTCACGGTTACAGAATGGTCTATCTCCAAAGCTACTAAAATTATTGCCTTTTTTTTTTTTCCTTTCAATCAAGACAATATTGTTTTTTTCCTTGGTTTAGGTTTTATAGCATGATTACCACTTGATAGATACAGAAATGTGACTGAAATATGGCATGTGATACATGTTTTTCTTTCTCTGCCCAGGAGAACAAGTCATCTCAACACATAAGCCCTTCTATGTTTTTGCAGGGGGAGGAAAAAAGAAAGGTAGAAGTCTTTTTACTTTATTTTTCATACCATTAATATATTTTTGTTTAAGATGGCAAGGAATTGTTGCATGCCACACACTGACCTTGTGTACTTCCCTGCCTGTTCCCAGATGACTCTAGGTTATTGTCCTTTACCTTTTACTCCTTATTTCTGCCTCTTCCTACTGTCATGTATAATAGATTAGGAATCTCTTCATAATTACCAATCCCTCAAGGCCAGTGTGTCTTCTACCACCAGATCTGAAAACTGCACTTTAATTATGCATTCAGAATTGGGAAAACAACTGTGACAATAACATTACCAGTAAAATTATGGAATAAAAGAGCTATGAGAAAAATTTGCTCTGCCACAGTTTGGGCACTAAATTCTAACAGCTTCAGCATATACTATTTTACAAGCACACTTCCAGCACTGGAGATTTTGTTAGTAAGAGGGAAGACTGCTATGGGGAATTATTGTAAACCCTATAGCTTGGAAATCCATTAGACTCATTGCTAGAAGGCCTAGAACTTCTAGGGATTCTGTCATTGGCCAGAAGCTTTATGGCTTGGTACTGGGGAAACAAAAGAGTTTTATTGGAGCCTTACTTCCTAAAATGTGGTATAATCATTGACCATTACATAAAACTTGCGTTTTAAAATACAGTATTGTGCAACAAGTGTGCAAACATGCATGTATAAATACATGCATTTGTGAGGGTGTGTGTGTATACATGCAGATGGTCATACTTATTACTAAGTATCACAGGTTATGAGAAATCCTATTTTGGGGGTGTTCTTTTATGATAGGTGTTTTGACAATTCCTTATCAGAACCGAGCACTGAAGAAGTTATCCATTGATAAACAGGAAAATATACTAAGAAGAAGACTGATTTGTGAATGTTATTATGTACCACATACCCTGAAAAGAAAAATGAAATATGAACCCAAAGAAGGATTTGTGTTTGATGTCCAAAAATAAGATGGACTGGGAAAAAGAATCTCTGAAAATCTGAACAAAGAAAAAGGGAATGTAAACCATTAGAAATAAACTAAATGTGAGCTATGCCCCTTGCTTTGCTGGAATAATATGAAGGCAGTGAGGTTTCCAGCTTAGAGAAAAATGGCTGTGAGCAAGAGGATTCTTGGTTCTAATCCCCAGTGAGCCAACCTCAGGCAAGCCATTCAGCTTTTCTTTGCTTCAGTCAATCCAGCTTAAAACGACAAAAAAGCAGGTCCTCCGTGAAGCCAGATTCTGCAACTATGCCAGGCTATCTCTCGGGCAAATAGGGGAAAAAAGCGTAAGAAGCAAACTACATAAAGAAGGGGGAAAGAGTGTTCTTAATGGTTTGCAAGAGGTTGAACAGAGGCCAAATACACCACCATGCTGACATGAAACATTTCCTAACAGAATTTGAGATGCCATGCTAAAGTTGGTACATTTGCTATTGAGATTTCTCACTTTATGATACTGTACCCTACATAAAATATTTACTGTACTTTGACAATGTACCATCAAGAATTAGGACATTTCCAGAGTTACAAATATTGGAAAAATACATTAGTAACTTAAAACATTAGAATTTTTAAAATACAGGAATTTCTTCTCACAAAAAGTGAATCAATAATTCAGTTGTTCAGCACATTCCCCTCTGCCTCCAAACATTTTACTAGAAAGATGAATATGAGAATAAAATCGACAGCTTTAGGGTGTGATACACAAATAAAAGATAATGAAAACTAGAATTAAATTCATGGGCTGCATTTGTTTTCTCTGCATGCTTAATAGAGTCTCCCATTGTTAAGGACTCTGTAAGTAATCATAGATTTCTTATTTAGTCTACTGGAAGAAAAAAATGAGGTACTATGAGGATTAAAATGACACAAATTATAAAATAGATAAAATATACATGCATGGGCTACTCAGTTGGTATTTTTTCTGCCAGCATGTAAAAAAATTATAGATGCAGTAAATATTTGAGAAATCATTCTCTTTACAGCATTATGCATGGAGTTGTCAGTTTTCACCACTGAGCTTTGTTGATTTATATCAAATACCTAATTTAAATATAAAAGGGATGGTTACATTTATAGCACACTTGAGTATTTAGGAATACCTACTGATATAGCGGCACTTCTTTTTCTATTCATATAAAAGTAATCCGTACAAATAAGTAGGAGCAATGCTAATCACCAGAAGAAACAACAGCCATTTTTTTGCTTTTCTACCACATTTCATTACAGCCTGCAAATAAACAGAATAGCCAGTGTACTACACAGTATTCATTCCAAACATATACTCCAATTGTCCTGATGAAGAAGCTATTAGGCAAGACTGTTCTATGAAATCATTACTTTGGCACACATAATCATCCCTATGTTTCCTCTAACTTGAGAAAACATCCTTGCACTCAGCACATTTGTGCTGCAGTTTACTTAATGAAAATATATGAGAAGGTATTTTCTGTCACATATTGCAAAGAAAATTTTGAACTGCAGTAATGTCAGTGAAGAATAAAATTAATTTACTTCCTTACAATACTGACAAGACATCCTTGCAATAGGGGCCAAGGATTCCTCATGCTTTGGATTCTTTTATGTCTTATCTGTTGGAAGATCACTGTAGGTCCGTCATGCAAACCGCACATTTTTTCCTCCCAAGGAGAGCAGTGAGGAAAACAAAAAAAATAGCTGTCCTATGACACTGTAGTGGGGGCAACAAATTTGGAAGTAAAGGACGTGAAAAACTGAAGTGTGGACGAAACAGTTACTCCCCCACCGGATTGGTTCTATGGGAACATACTATGTTGACAGCTGGCACAGACTTTTATCACTGACTGCGAAGTGAATGAAATATAACCAGAGAAGCAGCTGTCATCTAAAAGAAAAATAAATACACTAAAAGATATCTGTCATTTGGTATGCTTAGAAGTCAGAACTAGAATGACTAGTAAAAGTCAGAAATTGAATAACTTAATTCAGGACCCAGTAACAGGTCATACAAAATCTCTTGCTCTACTCTTTTAATCTGTAAACAGATACAAGAAGAAACTTCATCCATTTCTTCATGTCAAGTCATTATGGGATTTTGAGAAAGGTGTGGAGCCCAGTATCCCGAGAACCAAAATTGCCTACTCACAACAGACAGGAAGAAAACCAGTTCTGCAGCTGGAAATCAGAAAACGTCATGCCTACTAGATAGTGATCCCCAAAGAAACCTAAATTCTTCGAGAAAAGTTTGCAAGAGTTTAATCCCCAGGTTTAATCCTTCATGGCAAGAAAACTTCATGCTAGAAATGTGAAAATGCTTGATTAATTCTGTATAAATGATTCCATCACCTCTTCTGTAAATTCAATATTGTACATAATTTAGAATTCAATTTTTGACATTTTCTTCCTTTCTTTTTCCATTTTAAATGCAGAGCTATACTAAAGCAGAGTTATATTGAACAAGAAGTGCTTCTGAAATCTGTTTTAACAGATTTGGTTCCAGTCGATCCACAGTCCTCCTCCAGGTTTAAAGACTAATCATTTTCACACACAGTGCTGTATCAAGTCAGAGTTTTGGGAGTAATACATATCTCAAGTTATGCTTTCAGGAGGCATTAAAAAATATCTTGATTTGGTGTAGTCCCACTGCTGCCCCAAAAAAATAACATAAAAGTATTCTGGTAAACATATATTATAATTAGAATATATTTCAGTAATAAAAAAATGTGCAAAATATGAATAAATTTTTGGTAAGTGAACAACACAAAGGAAAGTCAACTTTCTTTCTCCCTCCTTCTCATTTTAAGCTTAGGGCAAACCAGAATAGAATTACTGGTGAGTATAAAGGAATATGCTCATGTCTGCTAAAGATGCCACATGCAGGCATCTGGAACTGCTTAATTATCTTCCATTCTGGATAGGAATAAAAGGATATTTTCTGTTTCTAAATCAATCTGTTCAGACATGCCACATGCACTTGTTCTCATCAAGGATTAAGTGCATGACAAGCTTGAACTTTTAACACCAAATACTTCTGAGATACAGGAGAGCAAAAAAAGGTCACAACACTTCCGTAAAACTGAAATATGTAAATTTTTCACAACATTGTCACTCAGAACTGATTCCCCTTATTTTTTTCAACTTTTCCAAAGTAACGCACCATTGATCTAAGATTAAGAACGAGAAATAACAAATTGAACATGCATTTCCTCCCCCTGGAAGTTAAAATGGGTGAAAATAAGCCTTGGAATACAGTAGTTTGTGTTACCTTCCCTTGTGAGTTCCTGCTCAAGCTACAGTGCAGTAGTGTCTAATTTGAATTTGGAGGCCACAGCCAGACATCATCCAAGAATAAAATGGCATATTTCAGAAAAATAAAAAGCTAGCTACCTGCTTTTCTACCTCCTTGCAGAAGCTGGATGCACCACTGCTAGCAGGTAGGGGTTCTTTTTGTAAAATGAATGACAATGGTGATCATGAGGCTAGGGGTAAAAGAGCACAAATACATTTATTGATACCTCAGGAGGTTGTTATAAAAATATCTCTATTGAAAATTAATCAAATTCCCCATCCATTAAATTTTCTGTGATGCTTTTTTCAAGTATGATACTAGCTGTTAAATAGTAAGAAAACATACAGCTGGATAAACATTCGAAACAAAATGAATTAATATTTAAGAAATTCAGTTACAATAAAAGCCCACATTAAAAAAAACCAAAACAAAACAAAAAAACCAAACCCCCAAAACCCAAACAACAAACAAAAACCCAAAACCCAGACCTTCAGAAATTCTTGGCTTGATCCAGAGCACTCCATTTCCCCTATGCCTGTGTATTACCTACCTGTAGACTACCACACAATGGCTCATCATTATTATTCTCACTTTCAAGACAACTTTTTCTCCACTTTCTTTTTTAAAGTTTTCCATCTCCACAGAAAAAAAAGGAGGGGAAATAAGGGTGTGAGCATTTAATTAGCTCATCTTTTCCTGTTGAATAACATGGTAGTTACTGACTTTTAGACTGTGTTGAAAAATGAAATAAAAATGGTCACTCAAAGCCAAGGCAGAAGTAGTAGTTTTAACTTCCAACTTTTCCAAAGAGTTTTAATTCTACCACAATGGACTCTAACTAACTAATCCTGTACTAATCCTGTAATTGTGCAGCATAGCTAACCTAACAGGGTGATTAATTCACATTCTGCATTTGAACCATGAAAAGGAAAAATAACTTTGCAGGATTACAAATGACTGATGAATTAGTAGAATAATAGAACTAAGTGTGCATTTTGTGTGGGGATGCCAGAGATATATAGCTCAGTGGAAGCTGGACTGAAACATACTATGATTATGGTAAATATTTACTGAATTCATTTAACTACAGCCATCGGACTTTCTACCAGAAATCAGCTGGCAATATTTTACCAACCTTTTCTCCAACATATTCCCTACTTCTTCAGAAGTGAAAGACTTTCTTTCCCCAACTTGCAGCACTCTTTGAGGTGAATCCCCTACTGCATGCACTCATAATAAACTTCTACTTTTCTGTGTTTAGTGTCACAGAACACTTTTTGCACTGCCATTAACACCTTCCATGACCAGGGCGGCAGGAGCAGGGCCTGCTCCTCCAGGGCTGCCCCACAGAGTGCTGCCCCACAGATAGGCCGGGATTGCCACGCCAGGCCTGACAAAATACAGCTGGCATCAGCTCCCTGTCTGGACATGCATCCATGCCTGTTTGCCACAGGTGCAGCCCAGGAGCCCAAAGGGAAAATCCTGTCCTTACCATCCTGTGTGTTCTGAGGATGGCAGGTGGGAAGGCAGGGCCTGGGTGCCCCTGGGGCCGTGCCCAGAGCAGCATGGCGTGTCTGCCCTCTGGGCAAGAAGGGCCCGTCCTGCAGACCCTGCTTCTCTATTCATCTGTAATCTGCATGCTCTAAAAGGACACATCCTGGGAGAACAGGAGCTTCCTGGAATCCCTTTTTTGTGCCCACTGTAAAAAAAGTGGGTGGGCATTGGGATTACTCCATTTCAGAGCTGTCATGACTCATGGTTTCAACCTGGCATATGCATGTCTTTCAATACTTTTTAAATGTTAACATCTCTTGTTTGTGGAGGCATTGCTGAATGTCTGTCTTTGACCAATGTTTCTAACACTGCTGAAGGGCAGAGTATCATTCATTGTTTTCTCCTTTGCATTTGGATTCAAGTAGTGCAATGCATGTGTTTACATCATGAATGACAGATAAAAATCATCACCTTCCATCTTCCCACTGCTTTTTATCCTCGTGTTGCTATAGCAAGCATGTGATAGGTAATTAACTATGAGCATAACAAGAAAATATTACAGCACCAATTCATCAACGTACAACACTTAATGTGTAACCAAACTTCCTCCAGCTTTTCTCAAACTCGTTCATAAAGCTAGAACACTTTAAGAAAATCTGCTCTTTAGAGGATTTCACTTAGACCTTCAGCAATCATCAGCTCCTTTTTCTAGCTGACATCCTCCCTACACAGAATTAGATACCAGGCTTTCTCAGGGCTGAATGTATTAATGGTTTATATGAAAGGTACTGTTACTTGATATGAAAGGGACAGGAGAGTGGATCAACTTTTTTTAAATAATGGAGTGTCAACTCAAATTTGAAGGACAGCCCTCTTGGCAACATTCCCTATAATGACTCTTAAAATGATATGGATAGGTTAAGGAAAGCATTCTCTTTAAGCATTCATAACGTCAGAAAGTTTTCCTTTGTGCTTTTTTCCCAGCTCTAATGTCCCTTAATTCTAAAACAAAAGTATAGCAAGCAGCACTGGAAGACCTCCATCTTTCATGCACTGGGAGTTTTATATAAAAGGCCAGATCTCTGACTGTTTCAAAGAGAATATTTTCAACAAGATTTCTGATTTTGTAGTGTAGTGTTGTTCATTTTTATAAGCTTTTATGGCTGCCAGCATACTGATTGTTCACACTGGCACAAGGTTCACCCAAATACCAAATAAGGACCACCAGTACATGATGAAAATATAACTGTTAGATTACAATCAAAATATTATGAAATTAGTCAATCTTTGTGTAGGTATTATAATAATTTCTGACTATCCAAGTTTTAAAAGGGAAAGTTCTGAGGGAGCAGGGCCAGTTTAGCCTCAAAAATCGATGACTGAGAGGGGACGTCATTAATGTAGATAAATCTAAAGGAGGGTGTCAAGAGGATAGAGCCAGGCTCTTGGTGGTGCCAACCAATAGAACAAGAGGCAATGGGCAGAAAATGATGCCCAGAAAGTTCCACTTGAACATGAGGAAGAACTTCTCAACTGTGCCAGTGACCAAGCACTGGAACAGATTATCCAGACAGGTTGTGGAGTTTCCTGCAGTGGGGATAGTCAAGAGTGGCCTAATTCTGCATTTTGTGCAATTGCAATTGTGCTCTAGGATTTTTTTGCTTTAGGTAGGTTGGACCATATACCCACTATGGTTCCTTTCAACCTGACCCATTCTGTGGTTCTGTGATGTGCTCTAAAAATACCACTACACAGAAGTTTTAAAAAATCCTGGTAAAGAGACAAGACTACAGAGTAAATTCACAATACATGCTGAGAGTAAAGTGCATAATTGTCAGTGAGTAAGTAATAATTGGAATGCCAGTTTATAAAAATAATCAGTTGAATGTATATTTCTTTCAAATTATTGTTTAAATGTGATCATCAGATTGCTAGACGTCTGTATAATAATACCTTCTTTATTAGAACTATGAATGACTAATAACTGTCTGCAATAAAAAAAGCTAATTGTTACTAATGGTTAATGGATCTTAATTTTGTGTTAGTTTGGATTCAAAGATAAAAGAGTACTTTCTAAGGAAAAAACATGTCCTGCTGATTTTTCTTGTCCATCATTGTAAAAATGTAACCTTATGTTATTTACAGTACTCGTAAGTAGAACTGGCACATTTACCTGTGTATGCAGCTTCTATTTTCAATAAATAGCTCAACTGCCTTGTGGTAAATTTAGCGCCCTATCTGGCTCCTACCTCAATGATGCACACAGTATCCTGTACATTTTGTATTTTTGGTTACAGAGGCGATCAACTTCAAGGTGTGAAATTTCTCAAAAACACAAGAATATAGGCTAAGAAGTCCTTCAGTGTCCTGGTGTATTTTCTGTCAGACAGTCTAGGTATATTGCTTGGCACATAGACTATCTACTTGTGCAATACAAGTGTCTACCAGTTTCCATTTACTAAATGCAGACAAGATACTGCATTTAGTTGGTGCCAAGTTTAGCTGTTGTATTCTCCTAGTTGAGGACCTAAAGTGATCTGTTTGGATATTAGTCAAAAGCTTGGGCTAATTTTCTTTTGGAGATAGGCTGGATAATTCACCTGTTTGCTAAGTCTTCTTAAAATCCTGCAGAAAATTCTGTGCATATTCTTATTGAAAACCTATGGCAGCAGATGCAGGCATAGAGGGAGACTGTAACAATTACTTCAAGGTGTTGAAGGGCTGTGGTAGATTTAATGCAGGGTCACAGAGTGAACAGTTTGGAAGCTAGTGGAAAGCATCCAAACTACAATTCTCCACTCCCTTTAACATGTATAGACTTGAACATTTTGGATGATGTCTTTACATGATGATAGTATTTCTACTTGGTATAAAAATCTCTAATTTACCTAACTCAGCAACAGAAGACAATATTGACTATAGAAGAGAACCTTATTGCCTCTAAACAGAACCTTAGAATTAAAATAAATCTGGCTTTTAAAATGCCTTTTTTCTTTAAATTTTCTGTGTTAAAAAACGTAATGCTCATGAGAGCACTCTCAGCTAGAGCTTGAAGAAAAACTGATTTGTGTAAAAATGTGGTAAATGTCTTGGTTCCACTTGTTTTAAAATTTGTTGTACAGTGATCAGTTTGTTGACAGAACATCTGCTCATTTCATCCTTTGCAAGCTCAAATCTGTATTCCACTTCTGCTCTGTTTTCAAGATAGAATATCTTGACATATTTTTGGCTCTACAGTCATATTCAGTGTCAAGAGAAAGATTTCCATATTTGTCTGTTGCTCCTATGAAGAAGCAGTCATGGAACTGATCTTTCATACATATTTTCCCCAGATGTTAATTCAAAAGCTGAACCATCCCAAACATGTACAGAACATCCAAATTAACTTGAAAAATCAGTGAAGACTTGGATTTTTCAATAGCAGGACATGGTTAGAAGCCACTGCCACTTTGGGATAAGTTCTAAGGCTGTAGAGAAGCAAGTCTTTGAAATACCAAAAACTGCCTCTACCATTTAATTAAACAGGGCCAGTGAGAAGTCTTAGGCTCTGGAGCTTTCTAATATTGGTAACCTCCATCTAAAGAGTCTGTGCTCCTGAATCACTTTGCAGTCCCTCATTGTGTTCATGTGGTCCTTTAACATAACTGTGTCTCCTTTTCCAGCACCGAGGGTCTGTGAAGGATGTACTGCTGCCCCTTGGAATGCTGCTGTGCTGTCAGGAGCCTGGGGCTGGTGCTGCTGGCACACAGCAGGGTTTCAGGGTGCCAGGCAAAGTGATTAGAAAATGCAGTGTTTGAAGTGCCTTTTTTTTTTAAATTTTTTTTAACTTGTCAAGAAAATATAATTTTATTGATATATTAAACTCTCTGGGACTTATTAAAACCAAATAATAGCTTTTATAATTGCTTTTCTCTTCCAGAAGAATAGTTAAGATTTTTGCACGGTTTAGTAAACTTCATCCTTAACCAAAAGGAGAAATTGAGATCTAATTTTCTCAATTACCATTTTATGAAAATATTTCTGATAGTGAAATTTTTCCAAAATTGCAAAATTTTTAGTTGTATTTCTTTTAAATAGAAGTTAAAATTTATAAAGTAATCACAATTTCCATTTGTAAAATTTAAAAAATAATTTTAAAGGGAAAAATCAATACCACGAGAATCTCTTTTTTTTTGACATTAAAGGGCATTAAAGGACATTGGCATCTCAACTTACTTTTTTATTTACATTCAAAACATGTATTCTCAAACTGTCATCACTTTCATTATTAAATAGTCAGCATCCAAAAGGGACAAAAAAATTGTGCTAAGCATAGATCCAGACTATGCCTGAAGGATCAAGCACTTCACTGAATATATTGAGTTTACAGACTTCTTCTAAATCTAAATGGATGATCTCCTCACATTGCTTTTTATTTAATAGCTCACACTGCAAGAAGATACAGGACAGAGATTCTATTTTGTCTTCTGCCAAGGAGCTATCAAACCCACATCTCCTAAGCTATCACCATCAATTCACTACGCTTTTTTTATACAAGGACTCTTAATCCTTCCTGTTGTAGCAATTCTACTGTATATGGACAAATCGAAAATCACAGTGATACAGAGAAGCTAGAATGAGAATACATTTCTAGCTTAATGGCTCAGCTCCTCAAAATCTTTCCACTATGGGGTCTCATTAAAAAAGTTCCACGTGGCACTTAAATATTGGTAAAATGCATAAACAAATTTTGTGCTAAAAATTGCAACTAGCAGCTTCCTTCCCTGCACAGAAACTTCAGCCATTAAGATGGATTTTATCCTTCACACTCCTGCATTCTTTCTGAGCTAAATAATATGCATTTTTTCATGCAAAGACTATCTGAAGCAAGACAATGGGAGCATTTCTGTCTTATGATATTTCAGAGGTTGGTACTTAGACCAGTGCTCAGAGAGTGGAAGGCTCATGTCTGTCTATCATCTCCTCAGAAGTTTTCTAATAATTGCATTTGCATACAGAAGGTTATGTGAGGCATTAGCAGAAATGTAATTTTCAATTCCAGCTCTCCCTCTTCTTTATTGGAAACTCAGGATATAGTTCAGAAAATTAATTCTGTAAATTTTGAACATTTTAAAATCTATCTATGATGAGGCTCCTCATACTTCAAGGAATACTGGAAACCTTAAATAGTGACCCAAAGGAATACAGTGTTTGACATGAACCAAATTACTCAGATTCAATTTCACCAGTATAAAAGATTTAAGAATATGAGAATATGCTTACCTTCAAATAATTATTGACTTAAAATAACTATTGACTTAAAATAACAGCATGCATTATAAACAGTAACCTCAGGAATACGGATATACCTTGGCTGCTCATACATCTCAGCTGGATATTAGATTTTTTGAACACATAATTAGTCTCTGAAAAGTCCTCTAAATCTATAAACCTTGAAGTGTTCTTAAAGTAATATTTTTGTGCTCCTCCTGTCAAAGATAGCAACCAGACTCCCCAAAACAGCCACTTCAAGCCACCTCCACTTTTTCTAGCCAGAAAAAATGATGGGACATTGTTTACTTCCTCCTCTGCTTCTATGTTCATTGCTGGTACTAGAACACTGAAATACCACACGCTACTGTGGGAGATTAAGACATTATTCTTCTTTTCTTCCTTGAAGCTGCATAATTAACATTTCTACCAAACTGTTTAATTCATCGTACCTTAAGCTTGCTTCCTCCTCTTTACAGCCTTCTAAACATGGTGATAAAGCTTCATAGACCATCTAAAGTGAAATATTACATTCTCAGTCTCTTAACAAGTTCAAAACTATTACCTACCTAATCAGTTTTGAAGATAAGTTAGGGCTGTTTATTTTTGGAAAGAATGGTCGCAGACGCTAACCTAGGAAGACAAACTTCAGAGCTGCAAATTCAGAAGAGTCTCTTATTCCTAAATACAATATCTGGAGTCTTATTAAATACTTATTATTCTAAATCTGCTCAATGTCAGATTTAGAATAATAAGTATTATGACACATGTTTTCACATGCGATCCACAAACATTAGAATTTGTCAAAGGTGGATTTTTGCATGATGACTTCTGTTGGTTCTCCATTCAGTACCTGCAAATTCTTTGGGAACTTTTACCTCTGCGTGGATCTGCACAGGGAGTATACGATCTAGTTAAGCACAGCAGAGGGGAAACCAAGCTTGATCAGGTGCTGAAAAGAGGATCAGAGTAACAGAGTGCCTATCATACAAAGAATGAGTGAAAGTGCTTATCCTCCTTAAGTCAGCAAAATAATGGTGTAGAAGACATATTGTAGTTAAGAAGACATATAATCACTCCCTACAAATAATTATGTTAAAAAAATAATTATATACCATGAAAGGAGAAGGCCTACTTAAACTAAAAGACACTGTTGGTAGAAGAAAAATATTATAAATTGTCCACGAATAGAATTAGGCTGGAGATCAAAAGTAATCTTAATGATCAGACAGCAGTGACAACCTGGAACAGCCTCCCAATAGCAATAGTAGGGGTGAAGAAAAATAAAGTACTCAGAAGCAAGTTCCTATCAAGATGGACTCTAATCTGTTTATGAAAGTTATACAATTATATTGAGTAACAGAAATAGGATCCAGTGAACAAAGAGATGTATTTTTTATGCTATTTTTCTGTTGCATCTAACTGCTCTGCTCAGGACTAAAAGTTCAGTATAGCAAGGCTCATTGTATTAGTGCTTCAGTTCTCTTGTTGATATATCTCTCAGTGCCTAAAAAGGAATCTGTTTTAATAACAGTATTAGTTTCACATATTTTGTCCCTCTAGATGTAAAGATATTGCAAAAGGGTAGATTTTTCAACCAGATTTATTTACCCAGTTTGGGAAAATCCAAAGGACTCTATCCATAATAACTAAGACTAAATCTACCATCCCTCATTATGCCAGCTAATTATTTTATTATTCTCTTAAAAAAAAAAAAAAGGGTGGGAAAAAAAGATGGTTAAAAGTCACAGCTATAAAAGATAAAATAAAAGTAGGCATCTTTAAGCATGAAATGCTATTAAATAAATTTTTTATGAGCACAGAAATATTGAAAAAGTGAGACCTAAATTTGTGGCCTCGATGGCAGAAAATTAGCTCTTGGGAGCTGAGGAAGAGAATGGGGAGAGGAGGTAGAGAGATTTTTTTATCCGCATTTTCTACAAAGATCCCTGACAAGAATATCTATTAACTGCCTAATTTGCATAAACCTTCCACAACTTAAGCTCAAGTAAGCCTTAAGCATTTAATTCTGAATCATCTTATTCAGTATTTTTCAGCACCACATTTACTCTTCAATTCTCTCCCATTTTTTCCAAGCATACTGGTGGTAGTTATTTCCCTGTAACACTGGTTAAGGCTATCCCTTATGAAGTTTTCTGGAGTGACTGAGGTAAAAATAAAAATGTTCTGATATTTTCCCCTGGGAGAGTGTGAGCAGTTCCTTTGGCTTAAATAGGCTTTAACTGCATCCCACAGAGTGATGCTTCATAGCGTATTATTAGTGTGATCAAAAAGAATGTTACGAGGAGAAGCTGAGTGCTAGCCAATGTTAAGCACCACATGCATATTTCTCATCTATATTTTACAAAATCAGAAATTTCAAAGTGGAGTCTGTTTTTCACAACACTGTCCTCAGTATTTTTTCTGGTTTTGCCTTGTTGATTTTTTTTAAAATTACACATTTTCAACAGTAGGGTGTAATATGTAAGGCTCACATATTAAATTTAACCACTGACAGAACCAGATGCATGAATTGACAGATTTTGTGTTAAAAAAAGCAAGATATCTTCTGCAACTCAGTGGGTCAACTGCAAAGGATTTTGTTGTGATTTCTAGGACTGCTCATTTTAAGTAATTTTGAAGGAATATTTAAAATCTGTTGAAAGAATTATTTCTTGATAATGAAAAAAAGTGCAACTTCCTAAAAATTCCAGCAATTCTAGTGAATATTTGGAAATTATTCTACCAATATATTGAAAGCATTCTAATTGTTTTATACGAAAAATAATGAGAGGAAAACTAATTTTTTTTCCTCTTTTTTTAATTAAAAAAGTGCCTCATTTTGGGACTGTGGAGATGACAAATGGGCATATTTCATTGCAGCTCCTGGGCAATTCATCTGTCACCTAGTTTTCCACTGAGGCTCATTGCCACAAAGTAATCCTTCTTCTAGCAGTCATACAAGGTCTGATAATCCATTTTTCCTCATTATCAAGCTTGATTTCTTGTGGGATTAATTTTCCTACACACTGTTTAGAGAACTGAATTCTAGTTGTAGCAATTACGTGTGAGATTCTCCAGAACATCTGAAGTCAAAATGTAGTGGGCCAAATTCATCCCTCAACCAGCTTTACTAGCATCACTGTTGTTAGGCCAAAAATTAATTTGACTCTCCAACTTTAGAAATAATACAAACAACGTTATTACAAGTCCCAAGTTATTGTTTGAAATAGAAATATAACCTGCGAGTTATCCTTTAGTTATGCCTTTTATGCTCATAGTAAAATCTTTGAAATTATTTCCATTCCCTGGAAGACAGGAAGGGTAATTGTTAGATCTGCCTTAAATACCTTAGATAAGTCCATGTCTCATAAAGAAATGTTGCTTTACTTAGGTAATCAACAAGATGCTGCTCCATGGTGAGTACAGCTGAGTTTTTCAGGAAATGAATACAAGGGCTACATGCTAGTGTTCAATGTAGATCTACATGTTAGAGTTTTTATAAAGAAATGTCTGCTTAAAAAGAATTAAAACTTTACAGCGTAATAGTAAATCATTCAACTGACTGTTTTGAAGAAAACTTGAATTTCCATTGAATTGTCTAGAAATATGACATATAATTGTTTTGCAATAATTTCAGTAGCAAAATCTAACAAACAGAAATTTCATGGATTAAGTATAATTTTTGCATTCTAGATTTGTTGAATATGTTCATCCATATTTATAAAATAATTTGAAATTAATTTATCCCATTGTGATCTAACCACAATTTACAGTAGTGAAAAATTAATTTTATTTTCTTCCTTCCATTACTATTCTTCCAGTTATGTTTAGAATACTCCAGTTAAGTGATAAACTATTGTATACACACTGGATGTTGGAAGAGAAAGATCTTCATCTTTTTATTAGCTAATATTTCTCTGGAGTGTCCCAATCACCATGTTTGACTTGAGTTGGACTTCTGAAGTCCTAAAGGAACCTGTGGACACACTCTATAAATGGGGTCAATTTCAATGTCAGGTGTGTTTTCCTTTACATTGGTGAGGATATGAGAA
The DNA here is from genome assembly GCF_014805655.1 of Passer montanus. Taxonomy (NCBI): domain Eukaryota; kingdom Metazoa; phylum Chordata; class Aves; order Passeriformes; family Passeridae; genus Passer; species Passer montanus. The sequence continues at coordinate 11,056,027 of NW_024360941.1, read as the reverse complement.
TTGCTCTGCCCCACAGTATTAACATACTAAGTCTAACAGTCTCACAAAGAAGGCATTAAACTTCTTGTTAGATATTTTTCTATTTTAAAAATATGTTTTTCTGTGGTGTTTCCTTCCATATATACTTTACCTTTTTCTAGACTCATTTTCTGCATAGATATTTTCAAGTCCAAATATTTCATGTAGTACACCATGTTAAGGTGTTGACAAGTAGTTAAAACAGACATTTCTAAATTAAAGTTCTATAAATTTGTTTTCTAACTAAATAAGATGAGTTAAACAGGATATATAGGATGGAACTGAGGATTAAAACAAAAAATCAATCTCTTCTGAGACAAAGCTAATAACTTGCTCCAAAAGCTTTCATAAATTATTAGCCTTCAAAGTGTCTGAGACATTGTACGTGTCACTGATGTACTTGAAGTTCACCTAAGTAACTGTATCATCAAAATGTGCCGACAAAAAATGCCAGCAGCTATGCCACCTTGCAATCCATCACATATCTGTTTCAGAGTTAACAAGTGTCAGAGGATGTAATTTCATCTGCTTCTGCTGCATACATTTAAATGTTCATATTCTTACTAAGGAAGGAAAAAGACTAAAAACATTTGTAAGTTCTGTTTCCCTCCAGCTGACTATCTTTTTTTCTTCCCCATAAAGCTTATGCTTTCTCATAAATTAATAAAATGCATACAGAGAAAAAAATGTTATATTTTCATGTGAATGTATGAGTTGTGCAGCATTACTGTCTTTCAAGAATGTTACATTGTCTATATAGTCAATGAAGAAATAGAGAATGGCTAAATATCTGTTCAAGATATTGCATAGTTGAGTACAAGGAAGACTGGAAATTTGGGTTTGGTGATGAAAGCATAGAAATACAATTTGACAGGTAGTGGAAATAAAGTGGAAATAAAGTTGAAGGCGCCAAGTAAAAGCTGCTCCTGCACTCCAAGGAAGGGTTCCATACTACAACGAAAACTATTTGATAAAAATTGTACTTATTTCATCAAGCACGTAGAAAAGAAAAGCTCATTTGTACTTGGAATCTGACGTTGTATTAACCATTACCTAGTTAATGCATCTGTAACAGTGCCAAGAGTATGAAAATAAGTAAATAGTTTTCAGGAAATATATCTCTTTTAGTTAATAGTAAGTATAATGCTTCATTTCTATGCTCAATAACAGATATTAGTAACCTATGCTTTAAACCTATTCTTCCTTTCTTCTCTTTCTTTCTTTCTTTCTCTTTCTTCTCTTTCTTTTCTTTCTTTTTCTTTCTTCTCTTTCTTTTCTTTCTTTCTTTCTCTTTCTTCTCTTTCTTCGTCTTTCTTTTCTTTCTTCTTTCTCTTTCTCTCTCTCTCTCTTTTTCTATTTTTCTCTCTTTTTCTCTCTTTCCCTGTATCTTTTTTTCTCTCTTCCTCTCTCTCTCTTTTTCTATTTTTCTCTCTTTTTCTGTCTGTTTCCCTGTATCTTTCTTTCTCTCTTCCTCTCTCTCTCTTTTTCTCTCATTTTTTTCCTTTTTTCCCCATGGACTTTTTCCCTCCTCCCATTTCTCCCCATGAATACAGAGTACCAAAGTGCTTCCTGTTCTGAGCTACAGGACCCATGCTGGGTGCAGCTCTTGATGTTTGCTCAGCAAGGGCTAGAAGTAGGCAGCACAGTGAGTTAATGGAGGAATAATTTAAAGTGAGCTTGGGTGGTTGAAAAAAGGACCCACACATAGTGGTAATAAAGGCTTGCCTTTTTTCTTTCTGTTAGTAGCTGTTGATAATTTCAGATCTTTTCTTTCAAAATCTATTTCAAATCAAATTTGAAACAGCTAAGTCTATTTAACTCTTATCTGTCACTTTTTGATTATTTCTATTAACATTACTCCATGTGTAATAACGATAAGTATACAAAGAATAATTAAGTACAGTTAAGAACAGTAATTTGGAATATGTGCATTTATTATTGTAGAGATTTCTGTAAATTATTTTAATTTTTCTTTTGCAATAGAGAATAATATATTCATTACAGTTCCTGAATAAATCCAAGGACAAATGATATTTTTACCTCTTTCTGTTAAAGAGACTTTTGACATTAACCTTTTGTACTCCAAACATATTTTAAGCATAAATGTTCTGATACACTAGTGAAGATAGCATTGTCAATACTTCTGTGGTCGGGAATCTGCTGATTTAGCATATCTTGATTCACATAAACAGATACAGATTTCCATTTCAGAAAATTATTTTTATATAGTTACTTAACAGCTCTAGTACAGAGAAACCCCTTTTCCTTAGTTGTTTATCATTTGCCACTACTCTTCTACCACCTTTTTATTCTTCCTCAAGTCTCATTACAGAAAAAAAAAAACCAAAACACCTGTCAATTTGTATGCAAGTAAGATAGAAGATAAATTAAATTCTTGCAGGTGAGGATAGAGATGTGCAGCTTACAACTTAAAAAGAAGACCCCAAAGGCAGAGATATGGACAGGAAAAAGTACCAATCAATCTGTGGTTACTACTCAGTGCACTCTTTCCTGGATGCAAACATGCTTAAGATTCTCAAAACAACCCAAAGTGTACAAAAGGCCTTCTCCTTTGTCATGCTAGGCTGGGGAAAATCAGCAATTATCAGGAAGAACCTGATGACAATGGTCTCAGAATTTTGCTGGTCTTGGGCATAACAAAGATGAGAGTGCAGTCAGAAACTTTAGCTGTGAGGAAAAATTAAGGGGAAATTTCAGTCCGCTTGGTAAAGACTAACTTGCAACAAACTGTGAAAGAAAAAAAGCTATAAAGAAGGATATCTTTGGAAATTACTAGTTCAGTAAGTTAAAAACACCTTTAAAAAGTTTCACAGAACACAACATAATGTGTCTTAGTACAAAAGGGAGAATGAAATTATCAAATTGCTAATGAGCAGGTACAAGAGAGATTCAGTTTTTCGTATACTCTTGCAATAAACTAGCTCATTTCTTGCAAGAGAGATGGACCATATCTGAGACTGAGGGGATACTGAAGCTATTGACTATTTGGTTTTCTACTGAATTTCCCACAATGCTCTCCCTTAACACCGACTTTTTCTGTCCTAATGGAATGGCTGCTCCTCCCTAGGGATCTTGCTTGGGACTGGTTTCAGCAGTCAGTAAAAAACACGCTTGCATTACAGGATCCTTATGGCTCTCTTGAAAAAATTTATGTGACTCTTAAACAACAATATTAAAATAATTTGCAAAGACAGCCCAACAGAGGAAATCTATTGATTTTAACTCTTGATGTAAACTGGGAGAAATGGGAATTCAGAACAATTTGCCCAAAAATAGAAAATTTCGTGAATGAAAATTAAAAGACTAATTTTAAAAATTAACACTCAGAAAAGATTGGACAAGGCTGAACTTTTAGATTTAGATTGAGGGTGCTTTTTTCTTGTAGAGTTGTGTACCCTAAATATGTGAGAATCAAATAAAACAACATATTGATCTGAATCTCTTGAAATACAGGCACAAAAAAGAAATCGGCTTCCTTATTTGATTACATCAGCACTCAGTTTTCTGAAGTTAACAGCTCTATTGTGTATATCATCATCTCAGACTTGGAAAGGGATCTACTTCTGCTCTAATTAGCTGTGATTTAGTTAAACATGTTATGTCTTTTACCTTGAAATTTCTAACATGTAGACTAGCAGCAATTATTTCTCTAGGGCTTTTTAAACCTAACAATTAGTATTTGCAATTACTGTCTTTATGCTGTGAGCTATATTATGCAAAGTATCAAATACTCCAAAACTGTACTTTTAGGGTTTTATGCAATTTAAGGTACGCTTTTTTAATTTTTTGCTTCATACAAAAACAAAACAAAACAAAAAAAGATTTGAAAAAATATGATAGGAAGATGCTAATCCAGGCTTGGGTAGGCTAAATCTTTTCCCTAGACATATCTATCTATACATCTGGAAGAGATTATGACTTTCAAGCCAGAGGTTTTTGATAAGTAAAAACATCTATAGAAATGGTGATGTAGGAACAATCAGAATACTTGATCCACATAAAGGAACCAGGGCCCAAACAGGTAATGAGTTATATCCATGCTTAAGAGTAAAAATTTTCCAGCGATTTATTGGCTTTTTCATTTAGTTCTCTAGGAAGGCTTTATAACTGAATTTTTACAAAGAATATTGCATTTCAAGATAAACTTTTCCTGTTTGTGTTAATAGACACTAAAGTTCAATTTCCCTTTTATGTTATGAAAAGCTATACTTACACTGAAGTGCTTTTAAAAAAACATTAAAAAATCCTTTAAAAATTTGGTGCCATTTCAGAATGCATTGGTTATTTTATTGGAATTATCCAACTGCCAGTGTTTTAAAGGGGCTTTTAAGAGCTCATAAGTATTGCTTGTTTGGCTTTTTATGCAACTGAATAAGAGAATTATATAGAACCCATATAAGCACAGCACAATTAGCACAAATTTAAGCAAGAGTCTAAAATCTTCTCCTCACTGGGGTAACTTAGTATTAAGAGATTACTTCCAATGATCATTACTGGAAATAAATTCACTAGTAAAAATTAATCTGTTGATGCCCACATAGTAAGAGATTTCAATTATTCAACTATCTTCTTTATTACCTAACCTGTCATTTAGTCTTCTTGCTGTCCTTCCTTAAAAAGAATATTTTAACACACTTTTCCTTCACATTTACGATGCAGCATTAAAAAAAAAAATAATTATTTATTTCCTATCCACTACTCAAATTAAGGAAACACCTGTGTATAACGTTCTCGATAACTTGCTGAGGTTTGTGGACTATTAAAGACAGCAATGGTGCTTGTCTTAAGAAGACTAGGTGAATGCAGTTTTTTCTGTTTCAGTACTGTAAACTCCTAAAAGTTTTCTTTTCAACCCTGTCTACTATTTGCTATTTTTTATAGCTTTTGGGCCTCCCACTGGATTACCTTGCCATCAGGAAATGAGGAATGTCAAGGTACATACAAAAGTATTGCAGGGCAAAATTTACTAACTTTGCTGCTTTAATTTCAAGAGAAGAGGAATGTCATTTTGCACCTGGCAAAATCTTATCCCCAGGGAGAAAAATAATGTCATACAAACCCACTTTTCTCATCCATATTCTTGTCATACTAAACTAGTATTACATTGAAAACAAATACTAGTAAAATACCATTTTTAATGAAATTTGACTGTCACTCTACCATGTCTAGTACCAGAGGTTCTTAGCCTGTATCTCCAACCTTGTTAAAAGAGACTCTAAGCAGTCAAATGTTAGCTTGGACTCTAAGATTTGAAGCTGCAGCAAGAATGATATAGACACACTATTTTTCCCAGCAGTCTGCTATAAGGTTAAAAACTTTGAGTAAAATGTCCTATACTGTTGGTATATGTGTTGGTCTTAAATCATTATATAATTTGATACCATCAGTAGTGTGAATTATAATTTCCATTTGATCCAAAAAGAAAGCTGGGAATTTTTTCAGTATATCAGTATGGATAATTTTTGCATCCACATCTGCTAAGATTAGACTAGTGGAAAAAGCATACTCTTCAGAAGATATTTCTCTTTAACAAGCTCTATAAAGGTGTCTGCCAGGTTTGTCTGGGATAGACACCAGCTCCACACTAGCTAGTATGGGCTATGTTTTGGATTTGTTCTGGAAATAATGTTGATATTACAGGCATGTTTTAGTTACTGCTGAGCAGAGCTTACACAAAGTCAAGAACGTTTCTGGTTGTCACTCTACCCGTCCAAAAAATGCCTACTGTTTTTTGGTTTAGTTTTTTTTTCCCCAGTTCTATATCAAATAATTTCCATCTCTATTAAAGGATGTTCTAGCTGTACTTTTTACCAAGACTCTTTTTTCTCTCCTTGTTTGAGGTTAAAAAGCATGGTTTGATCAGAGGACAGCAGTTATGCACAAGAGACTGCTCTATGCTAAATTAGAAGGCTTCTCATCCCTTGCATTCCTGCCTCTTGATTGGTAGGATATGTATTTTGATTTATTATTTAGAATCACCTCTCTACTGTATGTGAAATGTACAGTTTTCAAAAATAAAAATGCAATTTAATTTCATTTTAGTAAGAAAAATGGTACATGTCTAAAAGTTCTGTGGCCATACTAATCTGAAAAGATCAACTAAACTTACTCTGTTCAAGGTAAAAGTTTTCCATGGGTCAAAACAAATACTACATCATCTGTACTGACATCAGAGTGATTGATATCTAAGATTCAGCCATTATTGTTTTGATAAGAAAGCAAGAAAGAAATTATGTGAAATTATTTTAAATTCAACTGGAGAATTTGAAGCCCTCTTTACATGCCTACAATTCAAACATCAGATAAAATCCTAAAATAAGTGACGATGATTGGCTGACCAAAAAAAAAAAAGGCAAAAAAAATAGAGCAAAAAGTCAAAAGTTGAGATTGTAGGTCCCCAATAAAAATCCTTTAGATAAACATTTTAGCTGATTTAACTTCACCCAGAAAAGGCTGGTGAATATAATGAGTATGACAGCAACAGTAATGCGCTCAAACTTCCACATAGCTAGTTTCAGACAAACACATCCTACTTCTCCAGTCCCTTATTTTTCTTAATGATGACAAAGGATTGGATTTTACATATTTTGCTTTCAGGCATCCTCTAAGGCTTCATACCTTTCTGATTTTCTAAATGTTTTCAATATAAACAGCAGCAATCTGTACAGTGATGTTTATTCTGATCTTGCAATATTTTTAATGTTCAATTCTAATGGATCTAATTTTCACTTTTAAAATCTTCTTTTACTTCGGACAAGTTAAGTTTGTTTGTACGTAAGTAGTACACAGAGTTCCTTTATACAAAAAGAAAGGGAGAGCTATAGTGCAAATAAGGATGTATGGATTCTGTATGGATTACTCCTAATGACAGTTATTGTAGATATAAAAGTAAGATCAGGCCAGTATCAGGTGACTCAGTACCAGACACTTCACACCAGTTACAGAAATTTGCATCAGTAAGAGAATTATAGAACAATTTTTGTAAAAAAGCACCCAACGAACCAAACCCCACAGGATTAATGACACAGAAAGAAGATACCTTTTTTTTTTTTTTTTAACGAACAAGCAATGAATTTTAAGAGAGCAGTTGGCCTTTCTGGACGTGAATGTTGGAGATCCATGTTTGAACAGTTTAAGAGGCAGCCTTGCAGCTCTGATAACAATAGGGGTCTGCCAAACTAAGTCATGGCAATTATCCAAACACAAGCAGTTACTTTTCAACTCTGCTACAAGTCAAGGGGCTGCACATTTCAACACTTTCCTTCCTGCCCTGTTTTCTCCTCTAAACCAATTTTTAATTAACAGTTCCAATCATTTGTATTTGATGTGCTACACAGAAATAGGCTTTATAAAATACCCTGCACTATATGACTAGGATTACAAGGACCATATAAATTAAAGAATTATACATCTGCTTTGAGAATATACTTCCTAGCACATAAACTAGAACTTTCAGAGCCACTGGGACTAAACACACCTTTCAAAGCCAAAATGAACACTGATAAACCTTCAAGGTTTGCCAGGTCTGCAGGGCTCTCTCTTTGAACAGATGGATTGGTTGGTACAGTTTAGGAGTTCTGCTTTTTTTTTTTTTTAATATTCCTTTTTAACAGTATGCCCCCTACCCTGTAAACAAGCCTCTAAGCACAGAAAACAAAAAAATGTATTTAATGGCCCCCTGTTTGGTTTCATTATTTACACCCTTCACATGTACTTTCCCAGCTGAGTAATGCTCTTTGATGATTATATCTCCAAAGAACATTGCTGTGATCACGTAATATGCTGTGGAACCATAGATAATCAATCAAAAGGACAGAAACAGAGAAAGCAACTTTCTGACTTTTTAAAAACTGATTTAGTTCTTATGAAAATGCAAAATCGACAGCTTTGGGATTGGAATAATCTTTCAAAAGATGAATAGGACCGGTGAAAATTATACAGTATTAAAGCAATGTGTGCTGCCCCTGAAGGGATCACTCTTATAAGCTCAAGACGTTTGTCTGTCTCCATAGCCCACTAAGTCAAAGTCCTGATTCATATCTTGATTACTAGCATGGTAGTGCTTTTGTGGTACTGGCATTAGAAAAATGGGTGTGCTGGGGATACAGACATCACCAGTACATTTCATCTACTGTAAATTGGGGGGCTTTGACACCTTGAAGTTGTTGAGATCAAAACTTGTGACCTACTGTCCTCAAGAGGTGAAAATACTTTTACCACTAAATGTGACCTCATATGGTAATAAATATATTTAAAATTTGGTCTAGTTTAGCTTTGAGTTATAATTTCTGTACATAAAGAAATTTTTATTGCTACTACCTAAACTGACACGAGGCTGTGAAAATTCATACCTTATAGGCTTATTGCATGAAATCCAGTATGAATCATAAGGATTGATTATTCATCCTTATAATAATTTAAGTATAAAAATAAAAATAAACATAAAAATAAATTTATAGTGATGCTTCATACTAGAATAATTTAGTCATTACTATTGCCACTAGGACAGTTTACTGAGTTTAATTTAATAAGCATACTCCTGAATATTTCTAGTTATCAATGCCTAAATTATATATTTATTTTTTTTTCCACTCCACCCCTTCTAACTGCATTTTGTTCTTCATCTTGTCAGGAAGACTGAGGGCTGAACAGCCACAGCTGCAGTTATTCACAATTCAAAATCAAAGTGGCATATTAATTGAGATTAACTTCTTCCAAGTTTCACTTGGCTTTAGTTTTTCTACTACTGTTCAGAGATGTGTTAGTAAAACTGGCAATTTCAATAAAGCCAGGGATTTACAATTATGATAGTGACACAAAGTATTTTGGGGAAGCAGACCATTGTCTTCCCTCCCCCCCGCCCCCAAATTAAAAGATACAAAATGTTCTAAACACAGGACTTGAATTCAACCTATTGGAACCTCATAAACAGATGAAATTTTGGGGCAGTGTTACTTGTCAAACTTGCTGATCTTTGAAGCCAAAGGTCCCTAAGAGCCTAGATCTGTCAAGGCATGTTAGGGAATTAATGCTCACACAGTTTGAAATAATTTGTGATGAGCAGAATCATCCCACAGGTCTCATCTAATTTTTGAAGGGTACTTTTAATGGTTTAGAAACGGTGTCCCTCAGTTTAGTGCCCCAACCAAGACTCCAAAACCAGACGCTGCTCACTCTGCCCTTCCTGTCACCTTTTTCCCCTTCCCCTCCCTCCTGCATGGGATTGAAGATGACTGGAGGCACAAAAGCCAAAAATCACAGGTTGCCATAAGAACAATTTACAGCCATAGCAATGAGATGAGAAAATGGGTGGTAATGGCAAATATATTAATCACAAGTGCACAAAACAGAGTGCAGAGCTTGACCTGGCCACAGCCACAGCACCCAAACTGCTCCCTACGGCTCAGGAGTGGAGTTACCCTTGCTTGTTCCACTGGAAGGACACCTCCTCTCTTGGGAAGCAAGAGAATTGCTTTGCTCCTCCTCTGGGAATGATGGTTGTGTCCTAGATGACACACCCTTCCCAACCATGCCCTCTCCCAGCTACTGCAAAAGATTAACTCTGTCCTGCACAGTACCACAGATATTTGTGGTCCTGTGACCTGAATCAACTGAATCTGAGAGGGTGAATGTGTATGGTGTCACCATAAATTGTGTTTCCAGGCTAGCCACGTGCTCTTCTTTATTACTGCAGATTTCACAGAACACACACTGATATAAAACCACAATCAATGATTAAGTTAAAATGCAGTCACCCCACCTTCCCTGAACTTTCTTAATAAATTAGGGAGTGAACAGCATCCTGTTGGGATAAGAGCTGGCATAGAACTATCCTACATGAAGAATCTCTGAGCTCACTTCATACTTTTATTGAGTAACATTTGTGACTGATTTTGCCTATTTAAAGTTGCAAAATAATAATCTATGGCATTTGGTTTCTTTTTTGGAGGCTTTTTAGAAATGGCAATTAGCCTCTCTGGTAATACAATGTTTACAATGATAAAATAGATATCATACAGATTGTGGGCAAAGCAATAAAACTTCCTCTGTTTGGTTGACCTATCAGTGAATTTTAAATGTGAGATAAGCAAAATAATTGATTATCAAATTAATCTGATAAGGAAATCACTAGACAAAAGAAAGTGGAAATTAGAAGTCTGGGAATGGCTTATGCTTGGCGAAGCCAAGTGAAAGAAAGGAACGTATTCTTAAATGAATGTGACTATAAATGCAGAATCTTGAAGATGGAGTATGCTTAGTATTAGGTGTTTATTATTCTTGTAATATATCTTGGTTATAGGAAGAAAAGTGAAACATTGGTAGGTTTTCTGGAACTTATCCAAAATTATTATTCTTGTAATATATCTTGGTTATAGGAAGAAAAGTGAAACATACTTTGGTAAGTTTTCTGGAACTTATCCAAAGCTAAAATCTCTCCCTCTTTCCACTACTATCTCTGAAGAAGAGAGATATAAAACCAGAATGGTCACAAAGTTTGCTACTTCTGGAAAGTCTCTATTAAGTTATCTCTATTAAGTTACCTGGAAAGTGCTAGAGAAGGATGGATTGTACACAGATGTCAGGAATAAACCCAGTTTTTCAGTATCTAGGATCTCAGCAGAGAGAATACATGTATGTCAGCCATTGTGCCGGAGACGCAGAAACAGAAAAGGCGACAAGAGCCTGCCCAGTTCCAGTGTACCATGAAACACACAGGTGTGACATGATGAAATCTGAACAATGCATTTGTGTGAATGTCGACCCCATTACCCTTTTATATTGGCTACTCAGCCTGTATGAATTTCTGAGTGGGCATACTAAAAGATCTTTCCATATCAGTTATCCACAAGAAGAAATATAATTGTGGTTGATTCAGAGTAGCATGCCTACTTCAGTTTTCACCATTTGCATTTAAAGCACAGTACAGTTTATGAATATAAAAAATTTTTGGACCCATTCTTTATGTGTGGTTTTTTTCCTGAAGAAGAAAACATGCCATGCAGTCTCAAACTTCTCCCATTGTGTCAGGTTTCTTTCCTTTTGAAACAGAATTTCAAAGTATTATATAAAAACAATTTCAAATTACTTTTATAAGAAAACAATTTTGAACTATTTTTATGTAAAATCAAGCAAAACATAAGTGGTTGGCATAATGGGTAACAAGTAAATACTAAAGCTATGATCTTTGTAAGAGATACTGTTATTCAAAGTAGTAAGTGATACGATTGTCATATAAAAGAGTAAGAGAAAAACAAAATAAACCCCACTCGGCATAAGAAAAGCTGGTGAGTTACAACAGACACACACAAATGTAATTCACAGCAAGTCCTACAGGACATGGCTTGAGTGCTGTAGAGTCACTCAAGCAGTATATTACCAGGGTCAGAGACTCAAACAGATGAATCCTGTCTTGGCCCATGGCTGCTCAAATCGTGCTTTTTGATTGATTCTGATGCATTCAGATAAAAGGCCCTAGTGGCATATGCTTCCCATTGAAGAAATCTATTTTTTGAGCAGTTAAAAACTCTAGAGAGACATGAGTAAACATGGTAACACATGCAGCACAATTTAAAGTGTGACTTTAATACATGTTTTAAGAAGAAAGCTTTAAAACTTCCTGAGATGCCCAGGGCTTTCATGTTCAAAATGCAATGCTGTAAGTTCAGTATAAACAGAGTCTTTGGTGTGTGCAAATTGTCAGTGTGACAAAACAAAGGAAATGTATTACCATTACATCATTTCCACAATATCCAGCTTTTGAGAAATAAGCTTTAGCCTATGCAATTTTACTTTACTCTTATCATTGCTTTCTTGAGTTAACTGATACCATCACTTCTTTCCAGGGGTAAATTCCACTGTAGCCAGATTCTCGCTGCTTTTAACTCAGTATGTAAAAATTTAGTTGTGGCTGCTTTTTAATCTGTACCTTTTTAGTTATCTGCTCTGTCCTTCCACTGAATATTTGACCTTCTTCTAGGAACTGCTGTGGAGAAATAGCTTCTTACTGGTAGAAACATGCCAAAAAAGGCAGAACATAAACTCACAGATGAAAGTGAACAAGCATTTTCCCCATTTTGCTACTGCCACATAATATCAGGCTTTGTAGGCTGCGGTTACACACATCTTGTCTCAGCAGAGACAGCATTAAGCAAACCATACAATCATGGAATTACAGAATATGCTGAGTTGGAAGGGACCCAATCATGACTACCAAAATCCAAGTCCTTGCCCTGCACAGGACACCCAGGAGTCACACTATGGGCCTCAGACCATTGTCCAAACACTTCTTGAACTCTGTTAGGCTGCTGCTATGACCACTTCCCTGGGGAGCCTCTTCCAGTGCCCAACCACTCTGGGGGAAAAACTTTTTCCTGATATCCAACCTAAACCTCCCTTGACTCCACTTCATGCTGTTCCCTTGGTTTCCATCACTGGTCATGAGAGGGAAGAGATTGGTACCTGTCCCTCCTCTTCCCCTAAGGAGGATGCTGAAGGCTGCAATGAGGTCTCCCCTTAGTCTCCTCCATGCTGAAAAAACCAAATGTTCTAGTTGTTTACAACTGTTAGATTCTGAGTTTTCAGGTACTTCACTGAATCATTCTCCCTAAGAATGTCAACTGAATCAAGTCACAAAATAATGATATATTTTATTATTCTTGTTGGGAAGTTGTTTGTCTGCCAAGTGCTAGCCAGTCATAAAAACAAACATAACCAACTCCTTCCTTTAACAGACTCCTGTTCTAGGTATTATATTCAGCCTATGTCTGGGTTTACATTTACATCTATATATCTACTCCATTTATTATCTGAATTGGTAATGCTTCATTGAAAAGCTGCACAAAATTGTTCAGCTGTCCCACTCCCCCCCCATCTTCAGTCATAATCACAAGAACAGTGCTCTCCTTGCCTCATTATCTGTTTTTTGTTGTTTCATTATCATTTAATCCTCTGGGAGTGGAAAAGGTTAATGCAAGACCACGTCTCCTGATTATATGTGTCAGGCTATCCTACAGATGATGTGCTGAAGTCATGGAATAGCAACTCTGCACCCTCTGGTGTCAGACCTTTCCAGTGTGGTCTGACATAACCACTTAGATAGGGCTCAAGAAGAGTTATGGGAAAGAAAAGCAATGGAACATGTTTAGGAATAAGTAAAAAATTGCAATACACAGTTATAGTCCTCATAACTTTGTTTGACCTATTTACATAAGGTCCAAGCATTCCAGCTTGCTATGGAAGTCTACAGCTTGCAACAAGTTAAATCAAGGGCATCCTTTTGTGTTACGTTCTAATAGCCATTGGAATAAATTCCATCTGCCTTTAATTTCTATTGGATAGTTCAGTATTTTTTTAGAACTACATCCTGAGTTTGCTATTTTATGCTTTATTTTGAAGAAATTAATACTTGCTTGTAACCATTATTTAACTCCTTACAAAAATAATTAAAAGACTGCCAAATGTCTACGAACAAATATCTCATTCCAATATGCAGATCACAATGTTTATTCTGTTTTTTACTTGTTTTTACTTTAAGTTCTGTAACTAGCATTGCCACTATGTCCAGATGTGTGATGTAGTGTCAACAGTTCTAAAATAACGGTGGAAAGATATTTTTTTCAGAATACTTCGTAGTCAAGATTTCAATCAAAAAATGAAAAATCATACTAGAAGCACTCCCTTACCACATTCATGAGTGAGACATACCAGACCATGTGACATTTTAATGGAACAGTGCAGAAGCATTTACCTTCCAGTTAAGTGGAAGGGCAAATAAACTTTTACCATGATTTCTGTTGCCAAGATTGCCAATGTTTTGAGATCAGCTGATTAATTCTTGGGAGGCATGTGTCTTGGCCTTGACTACAGAAGGAAAGCCACATGCCTCATTTTTGTCTGCCTTAAGTTAGGTTAAATGAGTCTTACACTTGAATATCCATAGAATGTAAGATCAGGAAATCTGCATATGATCCCAAATTATCCATAGATATGTGATCTTGATTTGATATTGTTTTGCCTCCACAGATAAAATCAGTAAGTTGGGGAAATGGAGCCATACTTGTCTAAGAGTCTGGCTTGCAGTGGGAATAAATTATTATTGTGTGAAAATAGTAACATTCTATCAAAAACACTGTAGGAGGTTGAAATAAAACTAATGGTTATTTAAAAATGAATGCTATGAGATGCTCTTATGGAGGTAAACTAAAGATTCCTATTTGAAGCACAGCGTTAGAGAATGATAATAAACTTTGCAAAAAACCTCAGTTATAACATCTTGCCTTGTGCAAAAAGCTTGCTTCTAATGGACAAGGATTTTTTTCAAAACATCACTTAAACATGATTCACATTAAAAGCATTTGAAGGAATTTTTTTACTCTTATTTGTGTTACGTAAATAGAAATTGTTGCCATTAAGGGAGAATAGAAGATTAAAAGACTAAATCAGCCCAAACCACAAAATTATCACAACAAAATGATTTATGATGAACAAATGGGACCCCATCCCTTTTTTTCCCCTTAAACTTCATGATTATATTTAGTGAGGAGAGTTAGTATTTTTTAAACTCCTTCCTCCTTCAGGCTAATGACTTAAGAATGCTATGCTTGTAACCACAGATATAGCTATGATCAATTATTTAAAATGCCTTTTTCTTCTCCTCCACCTTCTGGGTTTTTTTTTTTTTTTGGTAGAATTCACTGTACCACTTACTCAGACCCTGCTGGTACAAATCAGTTTTCACAGAGAGAAGGTGATGTACCACTGGATGTGCTTGGCCATCTGCAGTTTTCCAGCCTAAATATTTTGTGCAATTCTCCTTTGGCACTTCTAGCAAATATTTTATTTCCTTCTATGCTAAACACATTTGTGAGGTTGACATTTAGTCTTTATTCCACAAACTCTTAGATTGACGTGATGTTGTTGTTCCTTATGAGGAAATTTTCCTTTTACCTGTTTAAATGATGACACTTCTAAGCAGCAGGTGATTTTCTGGATTAAAAAGAAGTCATTGTTGAGTACTGACCTCCTAGAGATTTTAGAGTAAACCCCACAGCTTTAAATTTCCTAGGGCTGCAAAATGAATAAAGGAACTTGTTCTGAAAATCCTTACTTCCAGGAGCTTGCTGCTGCTGGGAACAGTCAGAAGCAAGAACTTCAGGGGAATGGGTATGCCAGGGTCCATAGCCTGTAAGTAGGTATGTGGGCAAAAGTGAGGAAAGGTGGTTGGACTAGGAACTTGCCAGTTTGGTGGAAGAAAGGCAGCAGTATTTCTATTACCATATGTATGGATAATTAAAAAAAAAAAAAGACTTTAGTAATGTGCAAAAAGTGAAATGAAAGGATGTAGGAATTGAATTTGCTGCATTTTCTGTTTCAAATTAAATCAGCAATTACCCCTTTATGTAGCCATAGAACCAAGAGAAAGTACAGATGAGAAGATCATCCATCATCCAAATGAGGAAATGTAAGTTGTTTTTGTGGTTTTTTTGTTTGTTTTTCTTAAGTTTTTTTTTTTTTTTTTGGGGTGGGGGGTTTAAGTTCTTATACTGCTACATACAGATCTAAGGGTTAAATAGATGCACAGTTGTTACTCTAAAGGTAACTGGCTAGCATGTTTTATATCAAACAGGACACACAGTATCCTTGATATTTACAGCATACTATTGACTAAGCAGCCTCGTACATTTTTTCTTTCTGTTCTAATTGTCTGGCAAGCAATCCATGGGAGCAGAACAACAGATTCCCTAATGTTTAATAAAAAAATGCCCAGAGTATGGCAAACATTGTTTGTTAATAGGATATGTAGCAAAATACTTGAATACAAATAGCATTTGTATTCAAGTTCCATGTCTAATTATATTTTAGAAAACTTAAAAACATTGACATTTACATTCCTTAGTGAGGAATACCCAGTTTGAAATTTTACCACAGAAGCTAATGACCCTATTAACTCTAATTTGTTTACTCACCAGTCTGGAACAGTTTCTTCCACAGGTACCCCTTTGATGTTCAAAATTAAGCTTCCTAGAGGCTTGAGAAATTAAATGCTAAAGGAGGTCAATTATCCAACAGTTGCCTTAAAGATAAGGACTGCCCCTCCCACATTGTTTTAAAATGATTTTTTCTGATGAACACAAAAACCCCCATGACTGCTAAACACATGTCAGGCTCTCCCACAGGTTTGCTAGGACATAATAGGCAGTTCTAAGTTTGGTCATTTAGGAGAGTGCCTAATTATATCAGGCAATACAAATACACAATTTTTTTTATTATACTGAGATTTAATCTTTAATCAAAGTGCAAATGTAATTAATTATTATTTCATAGTCTGTATTTTTTGAGTTTTGAATTTACATAATATCTCAAATATGACCTCCAGCAGCTCCTGATTAGCATGAGCCTCCTGCTATAGCAAGTTTAATTTTTGTATTCATACAGAATATACTTAGTCATAGGCTTACATTTATTACTAAGTAGTTTGTTCTACTTAGTGCTGTCCATAACTACAGTATGGTCCAACCACTGTAGGACCAGCCTTAGAAAGAGTAATACAGTTTTTTAATTGCAAGGAAACATGAAATAAAAAAGGGTCTGTTCTTCAGCTACATTAAAAAAATAATTGTGATAGTTAGCTCAGCTTATTTTGAAATTATGACTGATATCTTCGCAGCCATGCACCAAAAGTGATGGGGGCATGTTTTCAAATCTTGAAGACATCAGAGGATTTCAGCTTCATAAGACATTTCCCTGAATCAAGCACTGGGTCCCACTGAATTCTTACATAACAACAGAACATGAACCCAGAGATTATCACTAATCATTTCTTGCTAGATACAAAAGGTAAAAGCTGGCACCTCATATAAAGAGACAACAACCATTTCCAGAACAGGGCTGATGCTAAGGGATCCCAGCTTATTCCTAGTCTGGACAGCTACAGCTGGGGAAGCTACAATGAGTGCAACCCAGACCTTGCTGAATGCCTCTCTGAAACATGGAGCAGGTTCCTTAACAAGTTATAAAGGATCTACTACAGCAGAAAACTCCAGCAAGTTTCTCCTGGCACTGAGTCAGAATAGGGTTGCTCATCTAAAGTACAGAGATATGGTATAAATCCAGTAAAAAATCCCATAAAAAATCCCCAGACTAAAACATGCACCCCTAGTCCCCCCTCCAACAGCAAAACGCCTTAGAAGAATTCAGAAGACAGCAATGCTTTCTCTAGCAAAAATTCTCCATGTTTAAAGAGCCTCAAGAGATGCCAGATGGCTAGTCCCTTTCCCTATCTTTGTAAAAGAGCATCCAGTATGTTCAGCCTTAATTTGGTTCAGAGTTTTCTGGTGGATGGGACAAGTCAGTTCTTCCATCGTATTTTGATGAGAAGAATATTTATCTTCTGACAATATCATGTGTTGGTGGTAGGGAGAATCACATCACTATCTCTTTTCAAAAGAGTTATGAATCCAAATCCAGCTACAACTAGTGGGTGAATGACGTCCTTCTGAAAATGTTAAGTAAATTCTGGGAAATCAGGCATGAAAATGAACTGCAGATAAGGAAACATAAGGCTAAGGGATTCTGAGCAACCCTTCAGCTCTCATACAGCAGCTGGTGGTTGTGAGAAAGAAAACGGTTCCCTGCAATATCACAGTGCCATAAGGAATCATGTGGGCTGTATCAGTTCCATCCTAAAGACTGCAGAAACTGACAGGAGCATGTTGCCTGCTCTATTCCTTCTATCCATCCTAAAGACTGCAGAAACTGACAGGAGCATGTTGCCTGCTCCTATTCCTTCTAATTAAAAAAAAAATATTAAAAAATTTATATATAATTGTGGTAAAATGCATAGTTGACTGAAAAAGTATTAATAACAAATGGAAGATCCTTGAGGCAGGTTTTTTTCGGATTTGAGAGCCAATGATGGTTCCCAAGAGAATGGAATTTTGCACTGAATTAAAAATTTAGTTTTGAATTGTTCATATCTTGGGATTTAAGGGAATTTCGGAATACCAAGTTTCAAGATCTATGGAACCTGTCTTGTGAGAACAATATCTGATTAAAGTCTTTCTTTAATTGTGTGAATTGTATAAGTGAAACATAATTGAATTGCATGAGTGAAAAAGAACTGCTTCCTTCCTTGTCTTCTTAATAAAGATCATAGTTTAGTTAGCTACAGAATTTTATGACTCTCTAATACAGAGTTATCTCAGTTTTTATTGAGTTCCAAACTTACTTGTGTAATGATAATGCGAGCAAAAAAAAGAAATTGTTTTCCTAATTTCACACCAAGTAGGAGATCAAGTACAACAGCATGTTACACTGTTGACAATAGAACCAAAATACCAGGGTAATGTGAGGTGACGATCTACAGAATTTATTTGAAATTCAGTAAATGTCACTTTCTTTCCAGATTGGGTACCTTCTGCTTCTTCAGAAAACCCTGAACTAGGAGTGATTTGAAGTGTGACTATCAGAAATATAAAATCTCTAGGAACTTCAATATGTTGTATTTCCTGCTGCTTAGATTTAGCTCAACAACATCTTTAAATCTTAGTGGTTCTGGAAGCATATTTTATATCCCTACCTGTGTGCTAATCTCAAGAATGCCAGTGCATAACCTGATAGAATAATATATAGGAAATTTAGTTTTTTCTCTGCAGTTTTCATTTAATACTTCTTTCTTTCTGTATGAAAGGAACAGCTTTGTAGCCTTCCATCTTTTACTGAAAGTCATATAACTGAATAGGTTTTAAATTATTTATAGAATATCAATATACTTATAAACTCTGGAATAATATTGACTTGTCCGTAATATAGTAATATTCAGAAAATGGGAAAGTAAACTAATAATTTGCTGGAGAAGTAAAGAAAATCTGCTCTATTCCTTTACAGATCTTTTAAGTTTATAATTATCAGACCAGGGACACTTCAAAACTCCACAGTTTCTAAAATATCCACTTGTTTTGAAGGAAGTTGTGACCACCATAAACACTTCAGGTTAATGTCAAGTCCCTAGGATAAGTGTCTTTCCCCTCCTCTTTTTAAAGGACAAACATGTCTTTTACAACATTGTTTATGTTTCATTTTTCCTTCTTCAGTAAATAAAATTACTTCACATAAGTTATTCTATAAGATTGCCCAGCATATATGGGCTCAGTAGCATATAGGAGTTTCAAGCAGAATTGAATCTGGCCAGTGATGTCAAAGACAGAAGGAAGGGCTTCTATAGGTAGAGAGATGAAAAAAGGAAAACAAATGCCTGCTGCTTAAGGTTTAATAACACATGGAAGAGGCTGAGGTATGGAATGCCTTCTCTACCTCCAACTTTACAAGGGAGTCTGCCCTTCATGAAATCCAGGGGGTAAATATGGAGCATGGTAGGTATAGCCTTGGTGGAAGAGGATCACTTCAGGCAGTACTAAAGGAAAATAGAAGGGAACCCTGATGATGCACAAATGAGTGCTGAGGGAGCTGGCAGATATCATTATGAGACCACTCTTAATAATCTTTGATTACTCATAGAGATTAGGAGAAGTAAATATCACTCCCGTCTTTGAGAAGTGCAAGGAGGAGAACCCAAGGAACTACAGGTCAGTTGGCCTCACCTCATTCCCTGAGGAAGTGATGGAGCACATAACAATGGAACACATGAACAACAAGAACATCTTCAGGATTACACAGCATGGTTTCCCCAAAGGGGAAGACGTGCTTAACCAACTTGATAATCTGCTATGACAAAATGACTTGCCTGGTAGATGAGGGGACAGCAGTGGACATTGTCTTCCTAGACTTCAATAAGGCTTTCAATACTCTATAAGATCCTCTTGGAAAAGAATTGTTGAATTGTGGGCATGAGTCCACAGTGAGGTGGCATTGTTGAGGCCACGCACGGAGCACTGTGTGCAGTTCTGGGCTCCTCAGTATGAGGGAGATACGGATACAGTGGACAGAGTGGAATGAAAGGCCACAAACATAAAGGGACTATAACAACTCTCATATGAGGAAGAACTGAGAGAATTGCACTAAGGCTCAGGTTGGGATCTCACCAAAAAATATAAATGTCTGATGGGAAGATACAAAGATGGAGTCAGGCTCTTTCCAGTGGTGTACAGTTAGAGGATGAAGGGCAGTGGGCACAGACAAACATAGGATGCTCTGTCTAAACATAAGGAAACACTTCTTTTGCTGTGAGAGCTGCTGACTACTAGAACAGGGTACACCCAGATAGGATGTGGACTCTCCATCCTTGGAGATACTCAAAAGTCAGCTGGACACAGTCCTGGGCAACTTGCTCAAGGTGGTCCTCCTTGAACACAGGTTCAGACAAGACGTTTTCCAGAGGTCCTTTTCAACCTCAACCATTCTGTGATTCTGTAAAATACATGCCCATTTAGATATTCCAGAACTAAAGATCAGCAGAAGTTCACAATGAAGTGAGCATGTCTGTGTTTATCTGACTCTGGAAACTTCAAAATCATAAACACATAACCAATTGAGAGCACCTTGTGTGTGTCTCAGCATGCACCACGCAGCCAGTAACTAAAGATCAGCAGAAGTTCACAATGAAGTGAGCATGTCTGTGTTTATCTGACTCAGGAAACTTCAAAATCATAAACACAGAACCAATTGAGAGCACCATGTCTCAGCATGCACCAGCCAGCCAGTAATGTGCTTAGACAAAAACCCAGCAACCAACCACAAGCCCAGACCTCCTGTGTTCTGCAGGCCTCACGAGTGGAATTTACAACTCTTTCAACACTTTCTTGATGACAGGTTAATAGAAGAATACCTCTATAACATAATTTTCTTTCTACAGCCCCTGGAAGTTGATATGGGATGATTCAAAACAGACAATAGTTCTCTTCCCGGTGACAAGATAGGCAGTGATTTAGCACCTCAAGGTGCTTCACAAGGCTGGAATGACTCTCACTTTGAAGAAGGACTACACTACTGCAAGTTCTCCTACTGGCAGGCAATATGCAGAAACTATAATAACATTACTAACACAGAAGTGCATTACAGAGTTCTCACCCACTCCTATGGCTGCACAACAGTCCTCCATGGGCACTCTGCTGTCCCTAATCAAAGATCTTCACGGAGCAGTTTGGACTTTGCCCAAATACAGGGTGTGTGAATGTTACAAGGTCCTTTACAAGGAAATGGCCAGTTTTTCTGTTTTCCAGCATATAATAGCTAAACACTACTGCTCCTACTTTGTATAATATTTTCTTTCTGAAATTTTTATTGGTCTAAACATGTATTTGTGCACACATACACACACAAAATCCCACATAAAATCTGCTGAGATTCTCAACAACTAAGAAGCAATAGGGGCAACACCATCACAAACTGAGGAAGAACAGTTTTCATTTTAAATTGTACCAGGTCTCAAATTTTGTTCAAACTCATATTCTCATAGTGTGCATGAGTATTTCCAGCTTTTGTTCATAATTTGCTGTGCTTGGAAACAGAAGCTGACAATGAAAGCACCTTCTCAACCAAAATTATCGTACCACTGCTTTTCATTTGAACAAAAAGAAAAAGATGCTGAGATCAAAAGAATAAAATAAAAGGTTAAAAGGAAATGAAACTTGAAAGAAGGAAAGAGAACAGTTAATTGGAGGGTCTGATTCAGATGTGTTCTTGCAGTGCTCGTTCTTAATTTACTATCTGCTCCTCATCTCAGCACAGCAGTCTAACAAGACTTCCACTGCCTCCTCATTTCCCCCCTGGCTGTGCCCCTATTTCAGACCTGTGTTCAGAGTTTCAGTATTTCCCCCAGCTTTTTTCTCCTATATTGAGCTTTGGTACCCTTACACATTCACCATCATCCCTGTAATACTAGGGCACCAGACATGGATGTCGGCACTGATGGCCTAAGGATTAAAATATTGTACAAGGCAGGTTTCTGACTTCAGCTCTGTGAACTCAGTGCTAACACTAGGGAGATCCTTACAAAAGCATAAACAAAAGAGACAAATCTACACAAAGAAACTGTGGAAAGGATCTGACAGGAGGAGGGCAGAAAGAACAAACCAAGGTATTTTAGGCTAAGAAAAGTGCCAGCTGACTTAAAGGTCTCTAAACAAATTAAAAAATTTACATAGTAAGATTTCAGCTTTATATAATGTATAAAATTTTAGAATACCAGTAGATAAAACCAGAGATTTGTTTCACACAGTATAAATTAAAGTCCATATTACTGCTCTGCTGAATTACTCAGAATCAGCACCTTTTGCTTTCAACAATTTCAGGCTTTATAGATGCTATATAGCTACCTACAAAAAGACTTTCCAAAATGTTTGCTTTGAAAGACAGCATCGCTGCTTTTTTCAGATTCCTCCTTTCCTTAAATAAATAAATCAACAGGGGATGCATTGTCATTTATCCCATATCCTTCTATTTCTGCATGCTTCCAGTTGTCTGCTGAGCTACTCAGTTCCAGAGGTTACACAATTAAACCAATACATTCTAAACAACCCAGAATATACTGACAGAGATTGTAAAATATTAGATTGTTGATGCTGATTTGACTTTGACTTCAATTGTATCTTCCTGTTTTTATTGCTATCTTGCCCACAAAGATGTGGTAGTAAACTCCTTGACTGCCCTTGATGTCAAAGGTGCTTTGTGACTCAAAAAGAAGAATATATGGGCTGCTAGTGAAGTAAGTTGCGGTTTGACCTTCCTGCTATCAGGTGAACTACATGAAGACAGAGTAAACTGCATGCGTGCAACAATAGAACAGAAATGTTATAAAATGTGGAATAGTGCATTATTTGTCATAATTCAGATTTCTCTCTGGGGATCATTAGCACTTTAATACTATCCCAGAATGTCACATTTTCTAACTGGGTAGACACTACAGCATTGTAAAAAAGAAGGGTGTAGCAAATCAAGTGTTATGCATAAAGACTGTTAAGAGCATAAATAGTGAATTGAATGGCAAAATAAATAAATGCAATTTCCGATTCTTTAGCAGCCTTTATCCCACAGTCAGCCCTAAAACACCTCACAAAAGACAAAATGCCCTCTTCAGTCATGTCCGCTGCTGATCAAATTGATTCAGAAAAAGACAATATTTTATCCGTCCTCTTTGGACTTCAAGTATGAATGGTGAAGCAAAAGAGAGTGAAACTGAGGGAAACATGAAAAGCTTGATTTGTTAGGACCCCTGCTGTCTGAAAAGAGATCAAAGCTCAGGAGGAGGCTGTAAAACAGCCGAATGCACTGCACAGAAACATGGCCTGTGGCAGCTGCTCTGGGCACGCTCTCACAACACAGGTGTACCTCCAAGTCTGCTCTGCCAGCTGAATCATGGGACCAGGCTACCTCTTCTCCTTCTTCATTATTTCAGCTGCAGTCACTGAGGAGATGTGAGCTCCATCCATCACAATGCACAAATTCACAGTGCGCAGATTCAGCACAGGCCTAATTAAAGCTTTTCCTTTCATTTGTGGAGATAATTAGACTTTCATCTCACCAGGAAGCTTCAGAAAGATCTATTTCTTTCTTCAATAAGAGCTACATCAAACAAAAGCAGATTTTAATCGTCTTTTCTTTGGGGCATGAGTCAATAATGAAAGATGTCATGGGTAACAAAAATTGTGTGCAGGGGGAAAAAAGGAGGGAAAAGAGACCAAGCTATGTTCTTTAATTAACACCATGTTTGCAAACATCATTAATTTCACTCATTAAAATGATTTTTATCTACAACTGATTGTTGATAAAACAATCGATTTGAACATCTCATCTCTTTCATGCTATGCAGGAGCCCATCTGCTCTGCTGTTAAGCTGGAAGAATGAAGACTGTTAAGCAACATGTGAGAACAATAAAAAATGCATATGTGTGTGTCAGGGATTTGTGAGGCTCACTGCAGGGCAAGGGCCACCTTTTCTCAGAACATCTATAAAAAATGACTTGGTAGCAGGCCAAAGGACAAAATGTCACAAAGATCAGAAGTGCATAAATAACAGATGAATTAATATGTGCAGGAAGAAAGGTTCCATCTGTGTTGGGATGCATCAGTAAACAGGCTTGGAAAAATAAGGAGATTTCAGACATGTTTAACACTATATTGTGACCCGCTATGATGTAGTATTAGAGAAGAGACACGCCGAGCTAACTGCCTTCACCTTTTTCATCAGTAGTAGAACATAAGCGTCTTTTCCTACTACCTGTCACACTGGTGCAAGGGAGAAAATTTTTGGCTCCAGGCCCAAGGCACATTATTTATTTATTTAACCATTTGACACAGTGCTTCTGTACGGGCTGCCGGATGCGCAGGCTCACAAAGAGGGTGCAGCCGATTGTCTGTGGGAATTGAAGTCTGGCAGTCTAAGGCAGAAATAAAGCACTCTTCCACCCCAGAGCTTACAGGAATCCCAAAGAAGTGCTAGGCTGAAAGCATTAAGACCTTTAGTGCAGAGAGAGCTTGTTTAAGTATAATTTTAATGATAATACCTGCTTTGCAGCAAGCACAGAACTGTTTTTCATATTTGAAGAAACAGTAGCAGCAAGGATGTACTGGAGCAGTGCAGAGCACACTGTCAGTCTGGTTAATGCCTTCCTGGATAGGACGAAGTGTTGTGATTCATCAAAATCAGACCTGAAGTTCCTTTAACAGCAAAATATCACCAATCCAAAAGAATAAAGGATTAAATGTGCATTACTGAGCACTCTGCTGCTGTTGTGACCTGCCTAAGAAATTGAATGAAAAGATTTAATGGAACCTTGTTTAAAGAAAATCTACAAACATCCTTAAATCTCACAATGTTGATGCTTGATTCATAGTGCCTTTATGCAGATAGTTCTGGCATATGGCAGTTGTTTGGGAAACCAAAGTTTGTAGGAGCTTGACAGACATTTCTTCTTGATGCATTGAGCCAGTAAGATCCCTGGTGAGTATCCAGATTCTAACAGAGCTGCACATGTCTGTTCTCATGACTGTAAAAGATGGAAGTTTTTTCTGTTTGGGTTCTTTTTTCTCAAGTTCACTCAGTCACTTAAAAATACTGCAGTTTTCTTCTGTGTATCATACTTTTATGTTAATATGCTCCCTCCCCCAGTAAATGAGGACTGTTTTTATTTTAAATTATGATAAAAATATATGCACATGGCACTGAATTTATCCATTCTGCTAGGATCTAGTAGTTCAATGTGCTGAAAAATCTCTTACAGCTGAAGATAGAAGGTTTAACATAGGATTTTCCCAATTCTCCTTGAAACTCTCAAAAAAATATTGAACTTTGTTATGTTTTAGACAACTACCATATTTTTCCTGTTTCCTGGGCCAAGATTTGCTTCCATTTATGTCTTTTCAACCATTTACCTCAATGGAAGTCCTATCTATTCCAAGTTATAGAGCAGTGAGGAGAAAACTCCAAATAGTAAATATTTATTGAAGAATTTACTTTGAAAAAGAAAATTAAAAATGGTGAAGTCAGGGAAAAAAAAAAGAAAACTTTTGACAGTTTTCTGGGGGTGATCTTCATGGCTTCAAGGGAAGATAAGCTTTTTTTTTTTGCTTTTTTTTTTTTTCCTTTTTATTTTCTTTCTCTTTAATGAGCATGTTGCATGCAGAAGGAACAGTGACTCATGGCCAGAAGTCTGAAAGAGCCAACAGCACTATAACACTTCCACTGTCAAAGTATTGAAAAAAAAATTGTCTAAAATGGAATTCTATTTTGGAATGCTTCTGATCTCCCTCATTCGAATATACACATAGTTCTGATCCAGTATTTTTAAATAGGAAACTATCTCCCCACTCATGCCCAGAAAAGTTAGCTTATGCAACATAACTATACTGTTTATGTTTAAACAATAAATATAAGA
This sequence comes from Passer montanus, assembly GCF_014805655.1. Taxonomy (NCBI): domain Eukaryota; kingdom Metazoa; phylum Chordata; class Aves; order Passeriformes; family Passeridae; genus Passer; species Passer montanus. Next base: position 11,030,159 of record NW_024360941.1, on the reverse strand, counting down.
GGATGCAGATGATCTTCAAAAGTTAAACCCCCCATGAACAGATGAACCCAAACTGAGATCTCTGCTAACTACCTAGATGATATTGTTGAGCTACAAACTGCGGGAGGAAATTAGAGGAAAACTTCAACCAGATAGGCTCATCACTTGTAGTTCAGATACTTTACTAGGTAGGTCTTCATTTCATGACAGAGGATGGGGATACAAGGTAGGTGACTGTCCAGAGGAGAAGGAACAGAAGACAAACAGAAAAGACTGTTCTCAGTTTTAAGGGCAAAACTGGGAATGTACTCCTGCATTGCTCATCTTAAACTTCACTAGGCTGAACTTCCCTACTGCTATCAGCTGCAGAGGAAGAGACAGTTGCCACTACTTCCAATATTCTAAACAAATATAGAGCAATATTTAGTTTCCAAACTACCACTGTCAGTGGTACTGGGACTGAACGGGCACAAAGCTGTTGCTAATGAATAGAAGGCTGGAGGGAGACTTTATCCAAATGTAAGAAAAATGTCATGAAATGGTAGAACGGGTGAAAAACTCATTTACACAACATCTTCCAATCAAAACACTATCCTGAATCTCTGTGTCAAGGGAAATCCATTCCACTTTAACAAATATATGAAATGCTATCCAGATAGCCCAAGGACTGGACTTTCACATACCTCTACCAAGAGGACATATATGTATATAAATATTTATCTGTATTTACATATATACTCAGAATAAAACATGGAAATTACAATGCATTTTTTACTATTTTTTTTTCTTGAATGAGCTTGGACAAGTGACAATTTTCACTTGGTAACTCAAACACAAATGTAAATATGTAGGGGCATAAAAGCTCAAGAGGTAAAGAACAGGGAATTTGTGAATGCATATTTTTATTTCAGGAAAGTCCAAAATATGGTTATGATTTTTCCTGTGATTCACCAGTGTTATGCGATAAACATTTGATTTATACAATGGAATTCACAACAATGTATACATCATGAAGATCTTAAAGGTGTATAACTTGATTGATGATCTGGATTCCCTTTCCTGCACTTCTTGCATATGCAGCCTCAGAACATGCAGACCACACTATGCACTGTGTATCTGTGTGAGTGTATTCTGTGTGACATCACCACAAACTGGCAGTATCTGCTCACCACTACGTTTAACACACAAGGAACATTTCTGAGTCCAACTATTGTGTTTAACAGGTGGAACATTCCTAGATTTAGGAAGAGCTTCAGGATTACTACCCTTTCTCTCATTTTAAACTTGAAGTTGTCTGAAGTGCATACTTTCCCTTTCCTGCACTTTTTGCATATGCAGCCTCAGAACATGCAGACCAAACTATGCACTGTGTATCTGTGTGAGTGTATTCTGTGTGACATCACCACAAACTGGCAGTATCTGCTCACCACTACGTTTAACACACAAGGAACATTTCTGAGTCCAACTATTGTGTTTAACAGGTGGAACATTCCTAGATTTAGGAAGAGCTTCAGGATTACTACCCTTTCTCTCATTTTAAACTTGAAGTTGTCTGAAGTACATATCTCTTTTTAAAAATGTGTCATGCAAAGCTTGATATGAAGAGTGTTTAATGGATGAAATTAAAATATGTAATTTGTGGCCCATTTATCAACTCCAATTGAGACATAAATAGAACGTCTCATAGTTTATGTGTGTATATTCCATTCTAAAAAAATTGAGCCAGAAAGAAAAACAATACCTAGATGAATAGTAAATTAGATTAATGACTTATTTGCTAATCATATTTTATGAATGGCTTATTAGTATTAGAAATTAGTTATGACAAATTTTCAAGAAGACTACTACCATGTAGCACACACTGGCTTGTTCAAAAATGTACAAATGAAGTGGGAATATGCCATTCTAGATGAATTATTGACTGATCAAATTGCCTTTGTATCAGAGTATCCAAAAGAGCTTTTAGACATCTGTACAAGGGTCAAGTCCAATACTATAAGTTTTACATGCACATATCCAACTCCTAAATAAGTCTGAGATGAATTTTTAAGCCAACTTTACTGTTGGCTTAAAAAGTTAGCAAGCAAACAAACAAAGACTAAAAAAACAACTGACATCAGGCTATCTTATTTTCAGATTTTTCCACTTCCCTATAAGATAAAAAAATGCAATACTTTGGAATAAAAATATAAAAATTACTAGTTATAAATCTGTGGGGGAAAAAACCCCTTTATCTTTTTAACCTCTCATTTAGGCTGTGCTCTATTTCTTTTAGGGCATGACATATAAAACTATTGGGTACATAACTGGTATGTGCTTTTTAAGCTCTGAATGGAAGCATACATTTTTAACAGTGTAAATAAAGTTAACTGATATAAATATCATAAAAAAATCCCACTAAAAAACCCTCCCAAACCCTCAAACAAATGAACAGAAACAACAACAAAAAACCCTCATCAAAAACAAAGGTCAACTTAAATAGTCTCAAACATTAGGCAGCAAAAGAAATGCCCTGAACAAACCAGGCTGTCTACTAGCAGGCAGAAATCACTGACAAATTTCACAGGTGGAGAGCTATGTACAGAAAAAAACAAACAATCAAAGGTTTACCTCTTTAATTACACTTAATTTTTAATGTAGACCTAAAATTAAAAACTTAACAGTTTTAAAGAACTCTAATCTCATACAGAAGAAATGATGTGAGCCCATTTGAAAGCTAAAATTGTCTTCCTGACTGAAAACTGGAAATTATGATCTTTAGTATCCAAGGTGTCAATGAAATATAAGTGCCCACCAGATTGCTGGCCCACCCATAGATTATTAATGCACAATTAATCTACTAGGGCAACTGTAGAGTGTCATTTAGCTTCAGAGCCCATAAGCATAAAACAGCAACACACTGTGAAATTAATGGTAACACTTAAAGGTCCCATTGTTATTAATTCATTTGACATTCACTGTAATCACACTGGTCTTTAATGAATTCATTTGGCATGTGAATATCGCATGTACTTTCAAACGCACTCTAGTGCAAATCAGTGTTAATTGATGTCCTGAATTGAAATAGTTTCTGTCTCTCTGTAACTTCTTATTTTTAGCCTACTTTATATATTTTTTCAAGGGTGTTTTCCTCAGCAAAATTTACACATGGCATGCACACATTCTTACAAAAATTGCTTGAACAGATGTCAATATAGCATACAAAAATGACCAAGCGATCATAGAGTACTGAACCTCTGCAGTAACTTGTCCTAAGGCAACAAACTCTAAACACCACTGAACTTCGGTAACCTCCTAGTGCCACACATCCTGTGAATATGTTCAATTTACTGTTCTCCACAAATTGCCTGTGAACATCTTTGGCTTATGTGAAAAGCGCTGTGGCCAATGGTTATCATCTTAGGGAGTTCAGTTTTATAGCAGGAACTGGCTGCATCTCTCACCCTGCACTCAGCAGCTACAGCCGTGCATATGGATAATGTCTGTAAATGTGCCAATTGAAACCGTCTCCCTCCCTTATATGTAAGCACTGCTTCCAAGAACTGTGGGGTGCTGAGAAATTCCTCTGAATGTCACATGAAAGCAGTTAATCTTGGAAGATTTAATACATGGGTGGTACAATAATTCCAACTCAGTGGCTTTTCCTGTACAAATACTTCAAACTGGAAAATCCTTCATGCTAATAAAATAGTATTACTGTTATAATTAATAAAGTTGCTGACTTACTTCCTCAGATAGCAGTAACAATCTTCATATGTTCTTGTTTCCCAGAAAATTAAGGGAGTCTCAGGGGTGCCAAAGGAATTTCTGATTTCAAGCCATTTCCTAAGTGAAACACTTCTTTCGACCTGTACGTAAGTATATCAAGGGATCTTTAAATTAGCACAATATGGGACTATGGTATTTGACATTACATTTGTGGGAAATTTGTAAGGCATTCCTAAAAATAGCACGCAAACCAACAAAACTATGGATTCAGAATGCCTCAGATATAATTACACTTGAAGATAATATCAATAGCACTATATAAATACTTTTATTGTATCAAGTACAGGTAAACTAAATTAAAACACATACAATAAGCACACACTTACTGAAAAATGCTTAAAAAGTTGTAGTGCCACTAATTTTTGGTTGCCTCAGAGGGCTTGCACTGTTTTTCAAAAAAATAGAAGGTTAATAATTTCCCCAATTCCAGACCTTCTGGATTCCCAATAATTTAAACAAAGGTACCCCAAACTGTGACATAAAAAAACATTTCAAGCATCTCTACTTGGATTGAAAATAAGTAAACAGAAGAGGTCCCACTGATTTAATTTGTTTCAATACTACTATCTGCTGGGAAATGCACTTTAAATGCATCAGGTTTTTTTTTTTTTTTCAATTAATGATTACCATAAAAGGTTTCTAATTTTTCTTTTGTATTTTATGTTAAAGCTAGAGAACTTTATTTAAACTTATTCAACACAGTATATATATATTTTTAATACTAACTCAGGGGATGCAGAATATAATAAAAATTGGAAAGAATCCTGAAACTACTTCACAGAAATAGTGCCAGAATAGTGTCTACTAGACTTTTGCTGCTGACATGCAAGACTTTTCTGAGCTTCCATTGCCAAGGAAGACTCAGTGAATAAAACTATTTTAAGAATGAATATAGACACATCAATCAGAACCACAAATCAAGAGTGTCTGGCCATGTAGTACTGATTAAAGTTCGTATTTGTCTTCCCTCACCTTCTGTAACACACTCAGAATGATGAACGTACTGTAAATGGAAAAGCATGATTGCTGAATCTTCATCACTTGCCATTAATATCCTGGAAGTAAAGAACATGTCTTGCCATTAATATCCTGGAAGTAAAGAACATGTCTTGAGGTCTAACTATGTTTAATTCTATTAGGCATTATTTTATTTGAACAATGACTGAGGTATGCTCCTCTTTAGTTCAAAACTTTAAATCATTATTTTCTTAATGACTTTTGAGGAAAGAACAGAACATTTCAATAAGCCATCACTTGTCCATCGTCAAAGATCCTTCCCCCAAAACCACAAAATTGTCAGCCTTGTTTCACACTGCCATGGAGCAGCAATCGATACAATTATGTTTGTCAGACAACTTCTATTCTCAGAAGCAGGCAACTGAAATCCTAAAGGGAGAGACAGTGAATTTTTGTCATTGACCCTTTGAAAAACTGCAAAATTTGACTTGCATTTGAACATGCAGCTAGTCTTTGGGAATTTCAATTTGGTTATGCTAACTAGAAGTTTTTTTGCCAAGAATTTATAAGTTGAATCATCTGAAAACCCTACAGACCAAGAATGTTGTAGCCCAACATTGTAAAAGAGCCAGACGGAACCTTCTAAATGTTTGGTTGCTTTCTAAACCACTATGGATTTTTCTAGGACCAGGTATGAATAAACACATTTGCCTCATTAGTTCTTGGAGAGAGAGGAAAAAGCTGAAGGAACAGTCTGGCATATAAAGGAATCAGGAGGACTCTGCATAAGCCATGTTTTGCCAAGGGGGGTGGATTGTGGACTAAAATTCCTAACCCTGAAAAGTGTTTTCACATTGCTTCCTGTCTCACTTCTACAGTGCCAGAATACAGGATATGCATAAACCTGTTTGGTGTGTCCTCCTCATTGCTATTAATCCACATTTCCTTTGTCCTTCCATGTCTGCCTGGAACTGGCTTGCAATCTCACTTCCAGGGTAGATGGGACACCCATGTTTCAGTGTACAGATGGTCTGGACTTGCCTACATTGCAAACTAATGACAAATATTGGCATAGATGTAAATTTAGTGAGCTAATGAGTTTGCTTAAGGTCTTGTCTAAGTTATATCCTGAAGGATAATACTTCTACAATGTGATTTATGTAGGACTTTTGATTAATTTTGTGCAAAAGATGGGTAAACAATGTTTATGGAAAGGATTTCTAAAAAACTTCCTAGTTTCCTAATTAATGAGTGAAAGAATATACAAGAAAAAACATCCTGACTTCTCAGAATGTTGAGTGATGAAAATATGAACTTCCAAAAAATGAAAATCTATACAAAATGTAAAACCTTGGAGATAATGGCACTTATTCACATCAAGCAAACAAGCAAACATGATAATATTCAAGTAATGCAACACAGTGGTACTCTCAGACATTCTCCAAACTGAAATGGAAACATGGTCACAGATTAATGAGATTATAAAATGAATTTAGCAAGCTTATTGTTATCTGAATGTTTATCAAAAACCTCAGAGGTTTTAAGAATTGAAAACCTCTAGCAGTGCACAAAGTATTCTACATGAAAAAGATACTGGCTTTGATATCTTTGGAGAAAGGTGGATAAAGAAATTGGATTCTTCAATGGCAGAAATATTCCCAGCTCAGCTGTTAGGAGAATCCTCCATACATAGACAACATTTTATGATTTAGCTCATGAAATTTTTGCTGCACCTTAACACAAACCATAAAATAATAATTTAGGTGCAAAGACAGCATAACATGCAGAGATTCAAATCAGCACAAATGCAAAAAAACCCCAAAGTGTTTTCAATATTAGGTCCACTATTTGCTTCTCATCTCTGCATAACTAAACCCAGAAAGGAATAAATATATTGATCCATGGAGAAACTGTTTATATAACCAAAAATTGACTAAGAATTATTAAATATTTGCTCTGTGTTACTATCCAGCTATACCAACAATAGAAAGGGCTCCACTGTATGCGTAATGAACTTTTTTGAAGTTATCTGCTGTTCCTGTTCTAGACCTAAAAATCCAAATCTAATTACAGAAAACTGGCAGGAAAAATGGCAAGAATAAGCAATTAGAAATGTTCCCATTTAACAGATAAAGGCCTTCTAGATAAAAATTACTTGCTTGGAGTCACATTGTATGTCTGTGTCAATGCTTCAGTATTTATAAAGTTTCAGAGACAGTGACAGAGCATAAAACTGGTATAAATAGTAAAAAAACCCACACAGATTTTTCTATAATTAAGTACAGCATACAGTGGTGTTAAGGTTTCTTCTTGTTGGAGATGAAAGGATTTATATTGCTTTGAACAGTGCAGTATCTAGGCAGTACAAGCAACTACTAGATACAGTTATAATGGGGAGGGAACATTTGGACAGAGGGCATTTTTCCAAGTAATTATTAAAATTGTCTATTGCCTCTTTAAAAATGAGTTTCCACAAAGACAGACTTTCAGTATTGTCAAACAGGATAGAAAATAGTTGACACTAGTTTATAATACTCAGGCTTTCTTTGTTGCTCACACTGAGTTATCTAGATCCTGTCTTACTGCTGTCATACCCTTGTGCTCTCTCTTATTGTAATACCCTAATTTCTACATTTTTCTTTTTATCTTTCTCCTTCCAAGCAACCTTTTCTTCTCCTTCTCCCTACTCCTCCCCACAAACCTCAGAGCACATTGCAATTTCCCTTCCCAAATACCAGAAAAAGGCGCAGAGATTGCTTTGGCAGAAAATGAGAATGGGGACAAATACTATACGTGAGTAAAATACAAGCTTTTCTCATGTGCACGGGCGCTCCTATTATGTGTGTGGAGGCAGGAAAGCCAACAGTTGAGAGCGTAGGAAGCAACATGCTTCTCCACCTAGTGTAGACAGGTGAGCATCCCTCCTGGCTGCCTGGCTGGCCAGAGAACATGTGTGCAATGTGTGGGCAGAAAGCCTGTGGCCACACCTACTCTCCTCAGCAGCCCAACCAGAAGCCCTGTTCAGTGTGGATGGTCAGCCAGGCAGGCAGGACACCCTCACAGCTCTTTGGCCTTCACAGAATCAGAGCATTCAGAGTATCTCCTCAGCTGGTTTTCAGACTGGAGCTGACATCAAGTCTAAACAGCTTTCTTATGGAAACTAATATGTGAGGTGTATATATCAGCAAACAGGACGGGACTGCTGGGATACTTTCCTTGAGATTTATTGCAGCATCAGTCTCATCACATGGTTGAGACAATTGAAAGATGGCAACAGCTCATGTCTTGCCAGCAGCAGCCAAATATTTCTTTGTTACAGAGCATTTTAAAAACTTTCTAGCCAATAGCATACTGCTAAAGCTTACAGATAATTGTTCTAGCCAATCACTAAAAGCACATGTACACTTGCTTCAAACAATGCTTGCTTGCATACTTTCTATTAACAATACACCATACTCCATTATTAAGCTTAAAACCTTCTACTGTCTTGCTAGGTATATTTTTCTGCAGTCTTAAGGTCTATTGTAGCCGAGCCTAAAACTCAAACTATTGTTTCATATAGTTGCTTGCTGTACTATTGTAACTTTTCTAATTTCAGACTTTGCAGCTTCAGCGAGCTCTAATTTCCCTGCTCTTTCTGTTTCTAAGGCCTGCTTTCCCAGCTTTCTGAAAGTCTTACCTTTACTATTTCCCACATTTAATGACCTATTTGTTTAGCTCTGCAAAACGTAGTTGCCTTTCTAAAGATGAAGTTGCTAGAGATTGCCCTTTTATAAAGTAATCAGCTCAGAAAAAAAATCACATTAAGGCATTAGACCTGTTATTAACTCGAATTTTTTTAGTTGGATACTAATTTTTTCACCTTATTAAGAGGCATTAAGAATATTTCAATTTTCATTTATTTATTAATTTAATTAATTAAATCAATTCATTAATTGCATTTATTTATTTTATTTATTTACTGATTATCCCATGCTGTTTTAAAAAAAAAATTTGCAAATAGGGGGATTACAACCTTGAACAGGGAACAAATTATTATTCTGACTCTTAGATTAAAGCAAACTTTAGTAATTCCAGTGATTCAAATATCTCCCATGATTACTGAAGAGATAGTGCTGTTTTCAAAAGTTTAATCAGCTTCACCTTAGGCAAAACAAGCAAGATATAGCTCAGAAACAGGTGAACACTGTGCAGAGTTTGTAAAAATTATTACATATATTATTTCCACCCCATCTGTCTACATTATGTTAACAAGAAGGCATTAAACAACAGAAGAAAAGCAGATGTAAGAACAAGAAAAACCATTTTTACATGGAGTTTGGAAATTTGACATAAAGACAGTGGATAATAATGAATTACTAACTGTTTTTACACCATGTTTATTGAAAGCAAATCTAGAATATATTTTAGTACTGTCTTGGGAGGAATGATTCCAGCAATGCTTTCTTGTAAAAATAAGTTCATAGAATTTCACGATGTGAACCAAACTTCTTCATTAAATTTTAAACACTACAATGTCTTTTTAGCCATTATGCCAGTATAAGAGCAAAGAAACTGGAAATGTATGGGTATACATAAATATACATACATGTATATGTATATATCTGGTGGGAATTTATGGAAAATGCAGAAGATGTTCAAAAGCAGATGACTATTAGCATAAACTGAACAGTGAGCTGCTCTGCAATATCTCTACCTTTCTTGCTTCTACGTGCATTGAACTTTTAAGCTTGCTGATTCTGCCTTGGGCAGAAGTGGCACAAACTTAAAAATGGAACGTAAAGCAGTCTTATCATTTGATCTCATTTATTTCAGGTGCCATTGAAGTAAGACCCTCATGATCTTGCGGAAAGCTTCACACTATTTAGCTTATTGTATGGTTGAGAAAGCATCTATTATGTTCTAAGGCAGACTGTTACACTCCTTGTCTTTGACTTGCCACATGCAAATTCAAATGGAAAATTCTTACATTAGAAAAGCAAGAGAATTGCCTAATTGTAGGCGAAAACTATCACAAGCCAGAAATTACATATCCATGTGCTCTGAAATTATTATATCACATTTGCTTTCATTCTCCTGTCACACTGATCAGTATATTTGTAGGAAAGACTGGCAGCAGCAGAAGGGCATGTTAGGTTTTATTATAATGTTTGTTACTCTAATGATCTTTCATGACAAAAAACTTATTACATCTATAAAGGAAATTATCCTTTTTTTTCAGTAACACAGCACTGTTCTTGACAATACCAGCAATATTGTGATATTTGGCACATTACAGACAGTAGTCAGATTTTAAACCATAACAAATAAAATTCCCCAAACTTTGTGCAATCAGCTGGTTTATATTTGAAAGCTAGAAAATTAAGGTTACTGCAGGGTGTCCCATTAGAAAACTACAAAGGAAGAACACAAAAATAATTTTCTGGGGGGAAGAAAAAAGAAATTGCCCATTTTAAATTTGCATACGTCCATGCCGATGAAGAGTTTCACATAAATATGAATTGAAATTTGTTAAAATTTAGCTGAAACCCAAGCTGAAATAACAGTACTAGCAGGTTCCTGATGATCGAGTAGCTTTGAAACTTTTAACATAGTGGTGTATAAAAAAGCCATTTTCCTTTATTTTTTTTATGGTTCTTTTTCTACAGGATCTAGGGTTTGTAAATAAGCTGGATCACACCAAGGACATTGTCCGGAGCACCAATAATGTAGGAATGGCATAAATCACACTCTCTTACTTGCTACGCTTCTGTATGGCTTCAGTATCTGCTCATATCTAGCTTGAAACTTTATAATTGTTTTTAGGTAAGGTTCTTTGGATTTGCCTATTTACTTAAATGATTAACTTAAATTCAGTTTTATATAGAAAAGCTGGATACATTCAGGGACACAAAGTCAAGGCCGTAGCTAGGGCACTCATCTGTAGTCAGTCTACATTCACTTGGCAGCAGGAACAAAAGTAACAGGCGAAGGACAAGAGAAACTGACACCAGCAAACTCTGGAGTCAGAGTATTCTTCTGCAAAGAGTAAATATCTATTTAGATTTCTTCTGAGCTGGAAGAAAGGATTCAAGGAAATTTATTTGGTTTTTCAAAATGTCAGTGACCACTTGATCATCAGACAACAGAGGAAAAACCAGGGTAATTTGGACTGCCTTCCTTTTCTTTGCTGTTTTTGTCTTTTGGTGGTTTTTTTGGTTGTTTTTTTTTTTTTTTTTTTTTTGTCCATGAATTGAGCAATACATTCTGAGAAACTTTCAATTTCTATTAAAAAGTAATCTTCAATTTTCAGTGTTTCCTAAAAAAGGCATATGCTAGAAGTTAAGGGTCATTAGGACACAGAAATCCTTCAGCTAAATTTTTATTCTTGGGAATATTAGATATGGCCTCTAATCTGGCAGGTCAAGGAAGCCAAACAAAGGCTTCCTTGCTGAGTTTACTGCTGCAAACTGCTAAGGTTACCCCAAACTTACACAATGCTTTCATTATGTTTTAACCTACTGTAGGGTACGAAACCAGACTAATAAATATGACAAATTTCTAGGCTGAAATCACGATTATCATACTGACTAATCAAGCTGCTTTTGCTGATGAACTGTGCTGCTGACTCTTCAAAACTTGCAACCATTGGCAAATGTGCTGTAGGTGGAGGGTGGTTCTAGGACTCTTCAAACATTCCCTGCCTATGCCTGCATTTTCTAGGAAAAAAAAATACATCACAGATTACTACTGTTGGGAAAACATGGTTGAGGTACATGCTATGTTTAAAAATGGAACTTGTGAATTTTACTGATGCTTCTCTCCATCTACAGAATTCTTCAACATTCACTACATTAATTGTGCTCTTTTTTTTGTGCTACTTCCCCTCTATTTCATTTTGCAGTCTTGTGTATTTGGTTACACACACAGTATCTCCTTTCCCTTCCCTGCCTTTATTTCTTTCATATATACTCTACTTGAGATGGGGTTAAAATTCTCCAGGTGCTGTAATTCTTTGCCTTTCTTTGAAAAAAAAAGAAAAAAACAAAATGACCTTTTCCTTGAAACAGCAAGATTGGAAACTAATCTGCTTGTTACAGTTGAGATTTTGACCTGCCCCCTAAACTGCACATTGACTCTTAGCTCTGAGAACTGGTTTTGATGGTGATGTGTGTCACTTTTTTGTAATGCTAATTCAGGCAGAAGCCATTTATCATTTCTGAATGTAGAAAGTGTCTGGTGTGACACTGTGCTGACTTATTCATAAAATGATAAAAGATCAAGAGAAGCAGTATAGCTTAGCCTACAAGGACCTAGACCAGGACCAGAACATCCACTTTCTATTCATGCTTTCCTCTACGACTACAGGAAAGACAATTGTTTTCATGTATTTTAATAGCTACCTGCTGATAAAGAGAATAATGTAAGAGTAAGAATTATTAATTTTTATAATAAATACTGAGGTAGATAAAAATATGTCATCTTGTATCTGTATTTTATTTATGCCCTTTATAAGCAGACAAAAAAAAGGCAATGATAAAATGATTTTTTGTCTCTTTTTTTCCTTACCAGAACAGACATAATACCCTCACAGTGTATCAACAGATTTCTCAGTTCCCTGGCTTCTGTTCAAAAACCTCACATGGCAATATTCTTACATCCAGACTAAGGAACATGGAATGACCAGAAAATCCATGAACAGGACAACAGACAGGTTAAAACCCTTTCATATAACACACCAAAAATAAAATCCTGCTACTTTTGGAAAAAATCCCAATGCATTTGAAATGAAGCCAAATAATTAAAAGTTTTAGTACAACACGTAGAGTTTAGTTACATTCTATAAAACCAATGTTTTTCTGAAATGCAGTAAAATTACTGAGATCCATGATGACCCTCTAGGGATATAAAATTTATGGCTCACCAAAATGTACCTATTAGGAATAGGTATCACAAAATTACAAAATACTCTATGATTCATAGGGCCAGGACAATTCACACTGGCAACACAGCAAAAAAGCTGCAATATCAGTGCTACTCCAGGATGGTTTAGAAGTAACAAACATACATATATACATACATACATATATCTATATCTATCTATCTATCTATACATATATATATGTAAAATTTCAAATTTTGCCTCCTGGAGAAAATTTCCATCAAGATAATCTTACTTTTTTAACTTACTTTTTTTTTTTAATTGTTCTTTAAATCAATGTTTTGTAAAGGTAGGTAGCGTAGTAATTTCCAGTATTCCTATCATTGCTTTACCTGAATTCAGATGTGTAGGCAATTGCTTTGATTACTGCCTTTTTCTTTTAACTTTTTCAAAGACTGAGAAATTAATTCATCTGTAGGGCTACATGCTCTTTTAAAATATAGTTCTGATCTTTATATAGTAATGTAATTTAAATTAGTATCTAATTCTCTAAAGTCCACAATTTAGGACAGTGCAGAATCTACTGCAGCAACTAATTAAACACTTACTGTAAGGTTAAGTTTTTCATTAAATCAATAGGCCCCCAGTGTCAGTTACAAAACCCTAATTACTATGCTGTAAATTTAGATTGAATTTGAATTAAGGACTGATTTCAATCTAACCACAGCATGTAAATATTGTAAATTACCAGAATTACAGTTCAATAAAATTGAATGGATTTCACTTTAGATAAACTAAATGCAAATGAGCCTAAGGAAAAAAAAAGACCTGTAGAAATTTCCCAAACATCTGCACAAGAGACTTACATGTGCAGTCTATAGTACACTGCTTTGGCAAAGAGCATGCCAGAGCTTAAAAATGCTGCCACCGTTTACTCTAAAATGTCTTAAATATTTCATTATCTGTTCTGAAAATGAATAAATTTAATCTCTCCCAAGTGATCAAGTAAAATGATGGCTAATGTGCCCACTTACTGTGTTGCTTTAGTTTGATGACTGTATTGTTGTGCTAAAGCACAGTATGAAATCAGGTTATCAGGTTATAACTGGCAGGGATAAAAAAAAAGCAGTGCTGGGAAACACAAAACAAGCCATTTTCAAGGCATGAATCATGCACTTTGAAGACTCAAAACAAGTGTAAAAATTACAGACAATGGCACTCTAATCAAACGAGTGCAAAATTGAAAATAATTGGGAGTTTTTGGACTTTCATTCACCTTCAAACAAGCACTGTATCCACAGGATATTAATAAATTTGGGAAAATAGGCAATATGCTAGGTTACACAGAAAATGAAAAATCAAAAATGCCTATATTGAGGGTCATACATATGATTATTAAGAGCTTTCTAGTCCCCTGCTTATGTTATTTCAATATATGCACTAAAAATATATTAATAGCCTTAAGATGTCCTTAGAAAGTTAATTAAAACAATGGGTAATTTTTTTACACTTAACACTTCATTAATACACTTAAATAGCAGAATAATAAAAGTTGGCTGCAAAACTAAAAACCATTAAATTAATATTGTCATGAAGACTCAGAAAGGGCATAGATTAAGGAAATTAATGATAATTTTCATGATTCTGTGCTTGAGAGATGCTGAACATAAACTCAAAACCAGAAAATAAAAAAGAGGTGATAATAATCCTTCTTGAAGAACAACACCCACTATCCTCATTTCTACCAGAAATACAATTATGCCACCTGATTCTTTAGAACAGTTATGGTTTTATTTCTTTTTTCAGAGCACAGTTTATGGGGTCTTTGATCTGTTCATGCCTCACAAAGTTACACAGTGCCAATGCAGTTTGTAGACACATGCCGTGTGTCTGATAATTTACAATCTGACAGCACCACACTCTGAAACTCTTATTTCCTGTGAGTGTTAAAATTATATCTCAAGCCACAGAATGTTTTAATGACTTCATGTCATCAAGAAAAGTAATAATACTTCAGAGCTCAGCTTCATCAGCTGAGCATGGTAGCCAAAGGTAGCAAGCAATTTACTACATGTGACCTATGTAGGCTTTTCACATTAGGAAAATCAAACCATTCTCTGAAGTGCTCATCTTACCAATCCACTGGAATGTTAAATTACTGACTGCAAAGGAAATGATGCTTCACTTAAGTTTAGAGTTTTGCACAAGTGGAATGAATGGGCCAAGCTGCAAAAAGCCCCTAAGTAGATAAGATAAAAATTATCTGTGACACTTGCCAGAATAGAAAATACAGTATTTTTATAACACCTATAGCACATATAGTATATTGCTAAATATAGGGAATATGGTGGAATGAAAGAGTACTTTTATATCTGTCCTTCGTGTCTATAAGGCATCCTTTCCTTATCAGCTTTCCACCTTCATGTCATACCCTAGTGGATAGCACAAGATATTCCCTGATGTGATTCTGCTGTTCTGGCTCCCATGCTTACTCCTAAGGCTATGAGAATCATCTCTCCTGCAGGGTCTTTGGGCGGGAGCAAAGGTAAGCAGGAAATATTAATGACTGTTGAAATAAATGTCTACCTATTTAAATCAATAGAAGCAATAAAGGGATGGCACCACTTGGATCTTGCTCTCTAGACTGCAAATGATTTAATATTTCTAGTTCTGGAATTTAGATGAAGTTAGGAAGTTACATAAATTTCTGGGGTACAGATAACTATCTTTGAGATAATTTATCTTCATGTTCTGTAGAATTATTTTTCCATCAAAAAAGTCTAGGGACAAGCCAACATGTGATGAAGTGGCCACACTATAGGCTTGAAGCTTGATAGCTGATCAGTGCTTTAACATAAAAGGAAATATGTTTAAAAGTGTCCTAATGAAGTAGGAGACTTATTTGAGACAACAGCTAAGATCTAAATTTTATTTTTGCACAGTTTAAAGTTTAATGACACTTCACAATCAGCTTGTTAACAAGTCTCAGCCTCCTGCAAAAATCTTTGCCACTTTGCATGGTGAAGAATTCATGATTTTATTCTTCCTTATGGAGCAATGAAATTGAAAATTTTATTTTTCCTGGTCTCCCTAAGGTTAGAGCTGTTTGGAACTGCAGTGTCCAGATCTGTCTTTCATCTCATTAAATGGAAGGTTGGAACACACATGATTCAGTTCATGTCTGTCTGAGTGATATGGGAAAGGTATAACTGCAATAAATTTAGCAGTCAGTGGTTTGGACCTATATAAGCACAGTCATCAGGCCACATAGTGTATAGGCAAACAGTCTCCTACAATTATGCCCATATTTAATACCTGGAAAGATACTGCCTTATGGAATATTTGAAGTTTGTCATTTTATTACTGTACAACATCTGTAATACCTATAATTAGAAACATACAGCCTAAATACAGTGAAGACAAATTGTTTATAGTGTGTAGATTGCAGAACAGAAGCATGGAGTTAAAAAAGGGAATTAGTAACTGAAGATATTCTTAATGGCGTGAATCTTGGAGTGAAAATTTCAAAATAAAAAGGTTTCAAATATTTAGCAATTCATTTGTTTGCTGAATTGCAGATCAGAATCTCAGAATAATTTAGTCTGGAAGGGATCTTTGGAAGTCATCTAGGCTTATCTCCTACTTCAAAGTTAAAACATGTTTGTCAGGGCTTTGTCCAACCCAGTTTTGAATATCTGAGGACCCTCTTTCATAGCTTAGCCCCTTCTGCATGGTGAAAAAAAAAATACATCAGTTGGAACTTTCTTTGCTGCTGAATTTTGTCCTTCTACTCTGCACTTCTGAAATGCTGCTCCATATTCTTCACCATGATACAGCTGAAAGCAGGAAATAAATCTTTCTCTAAGCCTACTCTTCTGCAAGCTGAATAAATTTATTTTCCTCAGCTTCCCTTGTTGCATCACACTCTGTTATTCTCTCTTGCACCTGGGGGACAGAACTGGACACAATACAGAGGAATAATCACTCCCCTCAAGCTGCTGGTTGTGTTGCTTCCCAGTATGCTATAAGCCTTCACTGCTACAAGGCAACAGCAAAACCTAAACCTTTTTCATCTGAGCAATTGTGATTAATTGCCATTTATCTAGATAGGGAAAAAAATAGCAAGGTAAGTGACAGTAACTTGACCCTGTTCTGCTTCACTTATCAAGCACATGATTTTAGTTAGTAGTGGGAATTAATCCCATAATTTTTACTGCAGAAGACCTGAGTGTTTTTAGTACCCCCTCATTAAATATTCAAATTTCTAGTGGTAACAGGTAGTTCATAACTCTGTTTTATGGTTATAAAGTCAATTGTTCACATTCTGTGAAAAAAATCATCCTCTAAGTATGAATCTTCCCTGAACAGAGCATATAAAACTCGAACTATTGCTGCTGGAAATACTAGACAGCATGCTTGAAATGGTTTTGGAATGCTACTTGAAATTACCATTGCTTAAAAGTAAACAAACACTCAGGAGTCTGGGACAAAGGTAGCAATAAAAATATTAGTTTTTCAATATATATTTAGTAACAATTAATATGGATTTGAATTAAAATATATTTTAGCATAGACGTTAATTGAGCACACTAGCAACATGCACTGATGTTCTTTCCTGTCAGCTTTGGGTTATGTATGCTTTTTAACATTTAACTTCACTGCATGCAAAATCCAGAAATGAAAAGTGTGCATAAAAATATACAGGGCATTACTTATTTATATGTAAAACCTTTATTCTATTTTGTTATTTTAGATTAAATCCCGTTTCAATTCTATTCTCTCAGGGAAGCACTAACAGTTTGAGCTCAGCGTGAAAGCCATCAAACACTTGAGCTGAAATTTAGATTGGGCAATTTTGCCTGGTGAAGTAGAAAAGGACATGTGGAATGGCAGAGAACAGAATGGCTTATGGAAAGGCAGATGTTTTAATAACTTGTTGTCTAGTGGGAGCCTCAAATATCTAAATTTAAACACTGCAATATATTAAAGTGCATTGCTGTCAGGGAGGGCATACTCCTTTACCTCCATGAATCAGTGTAAACGTGCATATTTTTTGTGTATAGACTTTATAAAACATGTATTTTACATCTGAAATTAGAATTAGATGGAAGGTGTTAAAAAAATTATCTCAGAAAAAAAAAAAAAAAAAACAACCCTCAAGTCTGCATTGCAAAAGGCATTAGTTCAGAGTCTGGGTAATATTCAGTCTTGAGTTTTGACTTGAATCTTTCTACATGAATGGAGTAAATAGATATGTAAAATCTCCTGCCTAATAAGATCCTTTTTGTTTCAGCATATCGATCTCCTGTTAATTTACACTAGGTTTGAAACGACATTTGTCCTTCAGCATACTGTTGGAAGAATGCAATGAATTTACCTATAAAAATGTCCAGAGAGAAGCTAGAAACCTCCTAAGTTAAGTCCTTTACGGAAAAAATTTCTCAGGATGTCTGGTAATAGTGAATTACTCTAATTCACCCTGGCTGCATAATTTACAATCTTGCAGAATTAAGATGACTAGGGAAGAAAAATTTTATTAATAAGCCAGCTTCCCATATGTTCATGAACAACTGGGTCCTATTAAGGAACAATGAAGGCCCTGTCACTTGACTTTCGGAGATATTACACCAGTATTTATAGACTGTTTTATGACACAACAAATTAGAACTCCTAATTGACACTGCCTTTCACATTTGTCATCTTGTATGCTGTCCCCCTTCTCTAGAAGTATCAGGCTATATTTTACTTATAGCTGTTGAAAATATTTCAGGTATACCGTGAAGAAATATTAAATGAAAACTATTTTAAAAATATATTTAATATTGAGTGTTTTATCTATGGTTTATTAGACATGTATGCATTAAATAAAAAGGCATGGAAAATTTCTACAGATATGGTGACAAAGTGAAATTGAGGGTAGTATTTTATGAAAGTTAATGACTTATAGACTATACTGGAATGGTTTTAAAGGTCACAAATTTCTCTTTGACCTGGTATTTACTTGACAGTAATTATGGGACAGATGCAATAAAAATCTGCATAAACAAAAATGAAATAAAACCTTGCAAACTTTGTGTCTCTGCACATATTAAGTGGTAACTTTAATTCTGTTTTAGGGAGTGGATTTCCAGCAAGGGTTAGCAGGGCCTGATGGTTAAAGAAGAAATAAAGACTGACTCTCTAAGCTTACTGGAATGTTCTCACAGAGATATCACTTCTGGATCAGGAAATCCTTATCTAGATATTATTGCAGACTACAAATAAATTAATGGAGAAAATTATTTTTCCCTTTTCTTTTTTATTCTAATTTCCCCCCCCATCTTTTTTTTTTTTTCAGCTTTCATCCAGGTCTTTGGTGTGCCATGCTAAGTGGATTTCAAGCCTGGCCATTCCTGTTCTTATAATTCAGCATTAATAGATAGCATGTAAGAGCTTACACAGGAATCACGTGAGAAGCACAAAAAAGCAGCACTGAGCTGAAGCAAAGACAAGACAAAAAAACCATAGAGGCTGAAAACACAGGTGGGAAAGAGAATTTGTGACCAGGTTATACAGTTCTTACAATCTATTAGAGACAATCCTTAAGGATTTATCTTCTTCTATTAGTAAGAAATAATGCAAGTAGAAGCTGTGTACTATAAATAGACCCTTCTTATGCCTTTGTTCAAGAGGACAGAGCTAAAAAGGCTCTTAATGTTTCTGCACAATCTTTCTGTAAACAGATCCCAATCACTTTGCTACATTGCCTTCAACTGAGAAAGCAGACTAGAGCTGCTGCATCCACTGAACAGCACAGACTGCAGCTGGAAAAAAAAAAAAGCTACACCTCAAAGCTTCACTCCTGATCACTCTCTTTTGTTGGATGGGAGTCAAGTGGGCAAGATTACATCCAATCCTCTTGTTTCAGGAAAAAAAACCCCCACAACTGTTTATCAATTAATAAAAAATTGAAGGAAGAAAATGTGTGACAGGTATTCTGCAATAATAACAACCACAATTACAAGCACCTTGGTTAAATTAGCTCTGAAACAGCTAGGACTGCATTTGGGAGCTGCTTGAATAACATTTGCCCCACTTATCCTCCATTTCAATTTAATATTCCTAGTGCTAGTGTTGCCTATATCATCAATGTCAAAAACTAAAAAGTCTTATCTTCAACTTTCATTCCAATGCTTCAAAAGAGCTTTGAATTTGCATCTTACTCTAGGGAAGATGTAGTTTAAAAACATTTTTGCCCAGCTTGCTCCATTAATTTCTGAGGAAAATGCACCTACTGCTGTGAATATGACAGTTCTCAACCTTGGTGTTTTTACAGGATGTCCCTCCCTAGGGAACAACCAACACCATTCTGACTTACCCTGCTGGAACTGCACCTCCTGCTGGGTAATCAGCTACTGCAGCACTAAGGGAGAGACCTCAGTATGATTAACTGGATGCCCCTTGTGAATGCTAAGGAAAAAGAGAAGTGCAAGTTTTCTAGGGGGAAAAAGTGCTCTTAGTCATCATCTGTTTTCAATTCAAGCAGCTAATTTACAGTTGCATAGAGTTGCTCAATTACCAACAGCACTTACTATTTTATACATCTCAGTAAGCTTTAACTTAAAATAATATGAATCAATCTATGAAATATATATTTCTCCCAATTATTTCTGAGTCAAAAACAAAATTAATTTTGTAATGATTATCTGACTCAGGTAAAGCTGATTTTATATTACTCTAGGCCAAAGCCACTGACAAGGGCACAAAAAGGATTATTTTTTCAGCAGTTTTCAGCTCAGCTAAATCAGCAGATAATGCCATCTATGATGCACAGTGATCCTGACCTAAAGCCCTCCTCATTGTTAATGTTTCTCACATCTCAAATATGCCTCAATGGCAGAAAAATATTATATAGCCATCTTTGAGCATCAAGAAAAATTAATCTTTTAGAATTCTTTGGATTTTATGCTGCTATTTTATTTTAGTTGTCTCCCATCCCAAATTGCATTATCACATGAACACATTATATTTTATATATCAGTGGTGGCAATTTGGTGTATGGATTTATTATATGTAGACCATAGAATAAAGATTCCTGTACTCCTATTAACAAAATAAGAAAATCAAAACCAAAGCACAAACCCCAGATGCAAAACAGACAAAAGAAAACTAGTTGCTCTACCAAAGAGAAAATATAGCAAAAAAGGTCATTGTTATTGACTGCTATTCACAACAAAAGCAGTTTGTCTTCATCAGCAACGGAAAAGCCTGTGGACTTCCAACAGAAAATATAATTTATAGATTAATTTATTGTTTGAATTTTTATACCATGACATTTGAAGTGAATAGTTTTTGGCTTTAAGAGACTTTTAGTAATTTGTTAAAAGAAAAACACTTTTTCAGAAGTGTTAATCAATCATTTATAAAATGTTTAAATTCTATCATTTTTGTACTTAATTAGGTTTGTGTGTAATAGTGCCATATAGGACTGACAGTCTCCATTTTGCCAAGTGTCCTCTTCAACCAGAGACTGCATAATTTTAAATTTTCACATGGTTTTTGAGTCTACTAATTATGTTGATTATCATCAAAGCCATCTGACAAACAGTAATGAACGTTACAAGTGATTATCAGTCAGTAAAGAACCATCATTCTGTTTTGAACCTGGGGAAGATAAGATACATAGAAGTATAAGCAAGTTTATGGGATATTCTAAGACAGAGCTAAGGTCGAAAAAAACCTTTTTGTGATTTTGCTGGATGATTACTCTAATAAATGGGATATAACCAAAGATTGTTAGTGTTACAGCATTTGAAAGTTATTGGATTACTCCTTAAATGTAGTTATTTATTGCAAAAAAACCTTTAGGTCTCAGTAGGAGGCTTAATGTACTATGAAGATACCATTTCGCTCTTTAAAATACTGTTTAATGCATTTTTACCCACATTCTATGATATACACAGAAAACCTTGGCAACAGCTAGTTTGCAACTGTCTGAGGCCAATTCCTATCCCAATGACGATATCTTGTCCCCTTGAACTTTGCCATCTGACTCTGACTTCTGTTGACCAGCATGCTTCATTTTTTTCCTTGAACTTCCCATATTCCCAGTGCCCTCTGTCCATCTCATGCTTGGTAGTCAATCTAACACCTTTTAGACATTAAGCAGATACAGAAGCAAGGCAGAGAAGAGGCTATGACATGCCATTTCTTATTTCCTTTACATCTGCTGAGCAGGAAAGAGTCAGACTCTGATACCTTGCCTCCTTTTGGAGCTCAGGAACATTGAATGTGTTGATACACAACCATGCAGTCTGACTCAAAGAAGTTGCTTATGCAATCCTGTGTCATTTATACAAGACAATGTAATAATAAAATGATCCGTTTAATGTTTGTTAATTGTCACAAGCAAACACATTCACAGAAATGTCACATACATGTTGCTGTAGATTCTCTAGACTAGTGACAATACTAGTACTAGGTCTCATCTTCTGATGTCAGATTATTATAAACTATTTTATAAATAGTTTTTATGAGAATTATTAAAAAACCCTCTGAAATCATGTGTAACCCCGCTTTGATCTGGAGGCTGGAGTAAGGACTCCCAACATCCATTCCCACATAAATGATCCTGTAATTTAAAACACTGCCATGTTTTTCTCTTCTGAACCTAGTGGAGACCAAAGCAGACAGTCGCTTCATTCTACTGCTCATGTCCACATTTCATAGGAGTAGTACTTGTTTTTACTCTACATACTTAGGCTATGTCTTCCTCAAAATGAAAGAAATTTTTATTTTTTCTTCTCTCTCCTTCCTTATTTTCCCCTGTTTTCTTATTTTTCATATGATGTTTCTCATCTCTCTGTTCAAAATTCTCAGTCCTTCTCCAGCTGCAATCCCCCATTTGCTGAGTAACTTCAGTTAATCCAAACTCCATTACTAAGACCTGTTTCATCATACCATCCAAGTAACAATTCCTTATTTCTGGTGTTCACTAAAAATTCAGTTTTGGTTTTAGCTTTTATCTTCTTTACACATTCCAGCACCTGTTTGATCATTTTAGTTTAATAGTTTGTATCTTTGCTTCCACTGAACTCCGTATATAAAACAAGCTCAGAGAAAAAGCCCATGCAGTCATTGCTCTATAGTACATAAAGAGCTGTTCCAAACCCACTCATTTTAATGTTTGTGGAAAATTACCAGGAGATAATGAGCAATGTAGTAACTGGTCACATTCTGTTTCAATAATAAAAATATCGTGGTGTTTTTGTTAGGTTTTCTCTCTGCTCTGCCTGTCAGATGTGGTGTTAGCATGTGTGTTATGCTCTCTGGTGCACTGTCTTTGATTTTGGAGAATTCACACCACAAAAGAGCTCTGAAACTTGCAGTGATCACTAAACATGGCTGCATTACAAAAACTAACAATAACAGCATGGTTCACAAGGTGAGGAGATATACAGACAGGCTACAGGATAACATAGCAATTATTAGTCCTTGGAGACAAAAATGGTATCTGTAGATACAGGTAATTATTACTTTCAAATTATTTTATGCTGTTCATTATAAAGAAGTCAGTTAAAAAAATCCTACCAAAAGAAAAAAAATAAAATAATAAAGACAGTGACAACACAGTGAAATGAATGCACTTCTCAGTCATAGATAAACTTACACCATCAAAGGGGTGTATTGTAAAAGGTACTGTCATAATAAATTAGATTCATAAATAAATTTAAAGGAAATTCTTTAAAGCTCATGTATTTGATATTTTTTGTCAAAAGAATTAATGAAAAATCTGGGCCCATGCCATGATGGAAATTAAATGTTTGCTTACTCCTCCTGCTAGATCAAGAAACGTAAGATATGCTGCCACTTGTCAGTCATTTCAGGGTCAGCCAAAAGCCAGCTGTTCTGCTCTGAGATGGCCAGCCATTTTTAAAACATGTTTACTGATTGTTATTAAATGGATTAGGAAAAGCATCAGTGAGCAAATAAGGACAAATATAGGCAAATAAAGTTAGGGTTTGAGATGAAAATATTTTGATTAGGTAGGACATAGTGGCCTCTGTAGCCTTGTACCATGATATTGTTTTGTCATTAAGGTGATTATCCACCTGTGAAAATGGTGAGTCACTTTAAATTAGAAATACATTCAGCATTTACTCCTTTATCAACTGTTTTCATCCTCATAACAACTTCTGAATGGGACTGCAGGTTTGTTTTGGTTTCTGACTCATTGATTAAACCATTAAATGAGAGCACTGTACTACACAGCATCTCAAGCAGGACTGTGAACACAGATTGCTGCAAGTCAGCTTCCTTCAAAAGAGAAGGAAGGCCCCTCTCAGCACTGACAGCAGGCACGGTAGGGCTCTGCCTCCTGCATCGACACTACAGCTCTAAAGTCATCTGTTGAAACTGGGCACAGGGATATCTGATGGCCTAAGTCCCTCATCTTCATAAGCTCTGTGCAGTGCTTTGCACCAAAGGTTGAGCAGCAAGGGCTGTGTCAATGGAGGGAAGGTGCTGGCAGTGCTCTGAAGGTGTCTGCAGCTGCAGCACAGACACTGAGGAAAAGTAACGACTGAGAGGGAAGAGCAGCTGAGCTCATGCAATTAAGTCATGAAAGTATGGGAAAAAAAAGTAAGTTAAAAAAGCAGAGAACATTCAGAGGTAGTAAAATAAATTGAGAAGATTTATTAAATGCTGTAGACTACATGATAAAAAAAAAATTCTTACTTGCAGCAGATATAGCATTAATAGGCAATTAGATTGTTGCATACTCACACTTTATCATTTGTAGCCTGTAAAAGGCTGGAGCGGGTCGGGGAGAGAGAAATTAAAACTCTTGTGTTTCATATCACATAAATTCATAAATTACTGATAAAAAAACATTAAAAGAAGTTCAATAAGGTACTAGGAATGGTGCAGATGGTGCCCCATATCAGGCAGGATCAGTTATGGCTTAAGCTGATTTTAATGCCCAGTTGGAAATAAGCTTTGATGTAGAAGAAAAGTTCATGGGTTGACTCAGAACAGTTTAAGAACGTGACTAGTGAAGGCTAGATCTGTGCAGATGTTTTTACACTTTTAGCAGCCCTAACAAAATGTGAACTTCTTGCTAATTCTGATACAAAATAACTAGGATCTTACTTGATTGCACTACAGAAGTAAAAAGTGCTTTCCCTAGTGTGGAGAGAGAAGCAAAACCAGAACCAAAGAATCCTAAGCTAGGTGTCACTTCTGAAAACCAAGTCTTCTAATTCTAACAAGTTCATAAAAATAAGATTTTAATAATTTAACTCAGAGAAATGCAATAGCCCATCTCTGCTCAAGTAATGCATTTGACTGAACAAGAGTTTGGAAAAATTACAGGCTTGTCTGTTGCACCTGTTTATGGAGCATATGTAAGATATTTAAAGAAGGAAAGAAAACATTTCCAGTGACACATTTTAAAAAAACCCCAAAAAATAAACTATGAGT